>NC_063369.1:16005368-16033963 GCF_021869965.1 Rhincodon typus
TAGGCCCGAAACGTCAGCCTTCCTGCTCCTCTGATGCTGCTTGGCCTGCTGTGTTCATCCAGCTCTACACCTTGTTATCTCTGGGTACATGAATAGGCTGGGTTTAGAGATATATGGGCCAAATGCTGGAAAATAGGACTAGGTCAGATTGGGTGTGTCTGGTCAGCGTGAATGAGTTGGACGAAAGGGTCCATTTCTGTACTGCATGACTCTCTGACTCTATAACTGAAAATATATTAGTGACATATGCAAACAAATGAGTGAATCTGTTAGCTTAAATTACATAATATACATGTCTATACAGACAAGTAAGTCTCACACTGCCTTCTATCCATTCGGGACTTTGGTGACAATGGCATTCCAAGCTCTATCTCAGATTCCACGGCACTGGTCTCGTGTATCCCAGCCCAGTGTTGAAAAGTCCCATGAGTGGAGCAAAGTCTCTGATATTAATACTATTCTGAATCTAAGATTACATGCTAAATCTCCATTTCGTAACACTTCAGTACTTTTCCTGACATTCCATTATGCAGCAAGTAAGTAGAAAACATCTCCAGGTGGCTCTGTGTTAACACATTTATAAAAATGGCTCTTGTAGGCAATCAAGGTTATGCAGTTACTTCCCAGCCAAAACATACATTTTTTTTTACACCAGGCTTATTTTCATTTATTTTTCCATCTTATTTCAATTGCTAATTTTCATGACCAAGTAACCCTTAACAATTAACTCTTACTGGTCTGACTTGAAGATATCATTTTTTAACCCTAACACTACAGAAGGTGGCTCAGCTCCACCTCCTTCAGGACAATTAGGAACATGTCATTCATCCCACGAATGAATGAACTAAAAAGGTTTTTTTCTAAATTTGTTGAAGGGTTTTGCCTCAGCAACTCTTTCAGGCAGCAATTTCCAGATCAGCCACTACCCTCCGGATGAAAGAATAACTCCTCAACTCCCTGCCAATCCTTTTACCAATTCCTTTAAATCAGTATTTCCTGGTCATTGACCTGGCTGCTCAGGGCAATTGGTTCCTCCAGCCAATCATAATATTAAACACCTCAATTAAATCTGCCTTTAGACAACTGTTCTTCAAAGAATACAAATCTTGCCTCATGATTAACATGTTCCAATCTTGGCAACATCTTGGTAAATCCCCTCTGTGACTTCTCCAGTGGAAAGTGAATGAAGTATTATCTTTCTTTTAGGGTGAAGCAGCAACATTCCAACAGTGGGAGAACAATTTTCCTGAATTGTGCATCTGATAGAGCAGGACGTTTAAGGTCCCCTTAAAAAACACTCATCCGTGCGTTCCCTTGGTACTTCACTGAAGAGTCAGCCACGGTTATTGCACTCATATCTCTGAATAGGGCTTGGAAACTGTAACGACATCAGAGGCAAGAGTGCTGTTGGCAATGAGAGGCAGTGCCTTAAAGCTTGTGGGGAGCGGAATCCAGTACCAGTAATTGGTGTTCATTCGGCAGTCCAGAGTTTGAGAAGAAGAGACATGCTGTCACAGCCCTTCACCTTTCTCTGATCAGGACAGAATTGCAAGAATACCAAATCTCTAAGGGAACAACAGTTTATACTGCGTGAGAAGGAAAAGCTGATTGGTTGGCAAGTTGACTCTGATTGATAGTGATGTTACCGTGGGAAATGCACCAGAGAACAATTAACTGGAGCGTTCATTTAAACCAGGACAAGATGCACTTGTATTCAATGCCTTGACTAACAAAGGCAAGGGCAAGGAGCTTATATTGGAGCTGTATATAATGTTAGGCCACAGCTGGAATACTGTGTCCAGTTCTGGTGTCCACACTATGGGAAGGATGCGATTGCACAGAAGAGGGTGCAGAGGAGATTCACCAGGATGCTGCCTGGGCAGGAGCAAATCAGCAATGAAGGGAGACGAGATAGGATAGGATGGTTTTCCTTAGAGCAAAGAAACCTGAGGAAAGGGACCTGATTTGAGGTGTTCAAAGCTCCGAGGAGCATGGACAAAATAGGCAGGGATAATTTTCCCCTTAGTAGAGGGATCAGTGACCAGGATGCACAGTTTTGAGGTAAAGAGCAGGAGGTTTAGAGGGGGATTTGAGGAAAAAAACATTTTTCATCTAGAGGCTTGTGGTAATCTGGAACTCACTGGCTAAAAGGGTGGTAGAGGTGGGAATCCCCTGGATGTTTAAGAACTATTTAAGTGAACACTTGAAATGCTACAGCAGACAAGGCAATGGGTCTAATGTTGAACAGTGCAATTAGAAGAGATAGATATTTGATGACTGGTGCAGACACAATGGACAGAAGGCTGTCTTTCTGTATTGTGTAAATTCTGTGATTTTGAGATGCTGTAATGGCATACCTCTCTGCTCAACGCTCATCTGTAATTGAGTTGGATTTTCCAAAAAGCATTATCAAAGGAGCTTCAGGTGAGACAGACAAGAAAGGTTAGGGCTCATAGAGTGGATCATCAGGAGCAATAGAGAATGACTTAACAACAGAAGACAGAGTCATAGTAAAGTCCAATTCTGGAAAATAGAAGCAGTGTGTTTCCACTATAATCAACAAGAACATGCTTATATTAATGTCACAAAATGCCCCAAAACATTTAACAGCAGTGATTCTTAGAGGACTTGACAAGATAGATGAGAAAATGTTGTTTCTCTATGTGGGAGAGTGTAGGAACAGAGAGGATGATCTCAGAATAAGGGGCAGCTCATTGAAGACAGGGATGAAGAGGAAATTCTTCTGTCAGAAGGGAGTGAATCTCTGGAATTCTTTACTGCAGAGGGCTGTTGAAGCTGAGTCGTTAAAGATATTCAACACTGAGTTAGACATTTTTTAAATCAGTAAGAGAAACGAGAGTTGCAGGGAAATGGGAGGAAGATGGAGTTGAGGATTTCAGATCATCCATGGTCTCATTGAATTGCAGAGCAGACTTGATGGACTGAATGGTCTACTTCTGCTCCTATGTCCTACAGTCTTCTTATATTTGATCCTGTGCGGCATAAGGAAACATTAAAATAGATGACCAGAGGTTTGACCAAAGCGCCAGATTTTAAGCTGCATCTCAGAGGAAAGCAGGAGGCAGAGGGATTTCAGGAAGTTACACGAGAAGTTAGAAGCCAAACAACTAAAAGCATGGCTGCCAAAACCCTTCACTATCAACAGCAATCGTGTTCAATATTGAACTAGGTATCTGCAGGGTCTGTACTAAATTTGCTGATGGCACCAAGCTAAGTGGAGAAGAAAGCAGATTGACTGTCTTCAGAGAGAGTTGCACCAACTATGCAGATGAGCTGTGACAGGCAGATAGGTTTTAGTTTGATTGCATGAAGGATAATGCACAAGATGAAAGAGTCTCCCTTATAAAGAACTTTCAATAAAGAGCAGGGATTCCAGAGTGATCATTGATCAAAACCTGAAAGCAGTTTATTGGCAGAAAGGCTGTAATCAGTGAAGCACATCAGACACTGGACATTAGCAGATTGTTCAGTGCAATCTGTTCCATACAATCAAGAGTTTGATTGTTGACAGTGATGGGAATTTTGATCTCCCAGGGAGTGAACAAGAAAATACATGTTTATGTAGAAACCCACCATATCCTCAGGACAAGGGCTGTGTCATATGACCATGGCGTCTCAGCGCACTGTAAGAGCTGCTGTTCATAATGTAGAAACTACAGGACCTGTAGAAAACCACTTCCTGGTCTAACTAGAAGAGTCTCTTATAGAAAGTACATGTTAGCAATTAGTTACGGGTTACATTGATATGATCAACAATGTTGCAGGGAGTATGACGAGATCCAATCATTCCTTCGAGATACTCAGCTATTCTCCTATAATGCCATATGACACCATCATAGTTGGTGATGCTTCCGGCAATCTTTGATATTAACGCTTTCAAACTTTTATACACAGGCAGCACATTAATTATTTGTTACAGATGCAGAGTTACTACAGCCAAGAATGTGGAAAATTATGAGACCCCACAGAATTGAGAATAATCACCAATCCAAAGTGATCTTTCCTCATTGATAGTGGATGGAGGGTGTATATGAGGACATGAGAGAAACACCAAGAATCTAGTAACACTGCACACAGCCTGAAATACCATACTATACACAACTGAAACACAGAATACTGTAGGCAGACTGAAACACAGAATACTGTATCCAAACTAAACACAAAACTGTGCCCAGACTGAAACTGTATTGTACACAATCTGAAACTCAATACCATATGCAGACTGAAACACAATGTTGTATCCAGACTGAGACACAGAACACTGTACCTAGACTGAAACACAGAATACTGTATATAGACTGAAACAATACTGTATGCAGATTGTACACACACTATCAGTAGACTGCAGCACAGTGAAACATAGAACTCTGTCAACAGAGTAATGCAGAATAGTGTGTATATAATTAATACAGAGTACTGTACATGGTTTGTTACCCAGCCTACTTTATACGGACTGTAGTAGAAATACTGTATATAGCTGTTACACAGGATACCGTACTCGGACTGTTAAACAGCACAGTATGACTGAGCTGTTAAGATAGTGACTGTACAAAAGGATACAGTACACAGCCTGTAGAACACTACCCATACTTTGGATAGAATACTGTAACCAAAATGTAACACTGAATATTATGCACACATGCTTGGACAGAATATTCCACACGCACTCTAACATAAAACACTGTCACTAGACAATTGAACAGAATACTGTACCCAGGCTGCAACATAAGATACTGAATCTATACTCTATGCAGCATTACACTTCACTGGGATAGCACAGAAATTGAGCCCCACTGTTCCCAGAGCCATCACAGAAGTTAAAGATTTTATCAAAATACACGAAATTCCATGATGTACCTGATTTTTAGATGCAGGTTAACAGAAACACAGATCAAGTTTGTGTACTTAAGAAGAATGACTATTTGTTACAAATAAATAGATTCTAGCTAAAGGTAAACAACAAGTTAAAACTGAACCCCTTATAAGCTCCACCTTACACATGCAGTCAGGGACAGATACAAAAGATTGGTGTTATGAGGGGAGGGAAAAATTGGGAAGACTGTTAACAGTCACTCTCCATAGGGATCACTTGGATGCTCCTTTTGCTTGTCAGGAATAGCTGTTCATTGATTCACCTCATCTCCAGATGTGTTCCATTTGCTTGCAACAGGCACAGAGTAACTGGTTCACAAATTATAAAGACTCTGACTTAATGGTTAAAAGCCTTACAACTTACAGCAACTGGTAAGAAAAGATAAACTGGCTTTCTTCAGGCTTCAGGTTTTTTTCTACTGTGGAGACCTACCACCTCTCCTTCCAAAGATCCAAAGGCTTCTGGTGGTATCATTCACACGCACAAACTGTTAAGCTGCCTGGGAGCCAACCACATATTTGTTGGAAGACATTAGGCCTTTGTCATTGTCAACCTATCACCTCTCCACAGACAAATCAGCTATCTGGTATTGGCCAAGTCTCTTTTGTATACACTCCCTGGTTCCAGCTCATCTGCAACCAAACCTCTCCCACTGCTCCTGTGATTTGTTATTACTTAAAAGCTCATGAGGAAAAACAAGCTAATCACCAGGTTTTATTTTCAAAGGGATAGAAATGAAAAGTAGGGAAAGTTAGTCTCAACATGCCTGGAGCCTTGGTTAGGCCTCATTTAGAGCCCTCCTCCACATATTGTAAAAGGAGTGAATAAATGCCTTCATTTGGGCAAGATAGTATTTACGAGGATGAGACCAGAAATGTGTTGATATACATATTAACAAAAAAAAAATGCAATTGGAATAAATAGGAGCAGGAGGCTGTTTGGCCCATCAAGCCTCCTGCTATTGAAAGATAAGATTCTGAGGGCATGAGAGAGAGGTTTATGTTAGTAAAGTTAGATGAGGAAAGGTGATAGGAGATTCGAGTGTAGTAGAAGCATCAACATAGTATCATTGGGCTGTACAGCCTGTTTCATTGGCCTGTGTAATCCAAGATAATCCTGTATGAATACAGGTGGATGTAGCATATTAGGAACTGTCCTCTTCCAAAGTGCCTTTGGTTTTGCCCACTGTTGTTTCTCAATTCCTTTCTTCCACCCTGGATCTGTCTTTACTCGAAAGAGACAGCTATGTGTAAGCTATTACTGTCACTGTTCCTGGATCTTGGAGTATTTCTCAGAGACTGGTGTGCCTGCCTCTGGGATGAATTTTATTTGATAGTGGCTTCACTCAGAGGCTTCACATGCTAAAAGTCCCTCTCGATGTAAATGGTGAAGGTGCCCTGCTTGGAGAAGGGAGCAGAGAAGCAAGAGAGGACAAAGTGGTGGAGTGGCAAAGCAAGCAGAAGACCACAAAGTGAAGGAAGAGGGGGAGCAGCAAGCAGAAAGGAGGAGGTGGGGATTGACAAGGAGAGTGGCAGAGAGAAAGAGGGAGAATTAACAGGAAGGGAAGAAAAGAATGAAAAAAATAAAGCAAAGAAGGAAAGAAGGCAAAGAAGACTGGGAAACAGCGAGACACAGAAAGATGCAGTTGAAGAAAGAGGAAAAGAAAAAACATAAAAGCAAACATTACGAAAGACAGCATGCAAGAAAGAGATGGGAGATTGAGTGAGAGAGGACGCATGAGTCAAGTCAGGGCATTAGTGATGTATCATATGAATCAGAGTAGCCCATTTGAGCCCAATCCACCATTCTGTGTCCCTCTACTTAAGCACAATTTTCCTGGAGTAGCTCCATTTCCCTTGATGTGTTTAAAATGCAGAAATTTATTGATCTTTGTCTTGAACGTACTCAGTGCCTGAGACTGCGCTGCCCTCTAGGGTAGAGAATTCCAAAGAGTCACCACCATCTGATTGAAAAAAATCTGCAAACCCCCTGAAGCCCCAGCCATCATATTGTGGAACATTGCTGGTTGACATCCTTGTGTTTTGACCCAGTCCAGGAGATTGTAGCAAACAGGCATTAGCTGTATGAGAACTCAGGAATAGGCAAATAAAGGACATCAAGAAAGAAAGAAAAGGAAAGTAGACAAGGATAAAGCAAGGGAAAAGAAACAGAAGGAACGTGACATGAAAGAAAAAGGAAGCAATAGTTTAGGGCAGCTGCAAAAAAGAGAGAATGACGGAGAGTACCAGAAATCAAAGGGCAGGCAGGTAATGGAAGAGAAACAGAGATAAAGGAAGACTGAGAGACAGAATGAGAGAGAGAGGGAGGCAGAAAGATAGAGGACAGAGCAATTGTGACAGACAGACACAGAAAAAATGACAAAGCAGGGAAGAATTCACCACAGTAAAAATATAACAGATAGGGTCAAGGGTTGATGGAACATGACAGCTAGACCAGCATGGATAAAAATACAACCAGAAAGAGAATTACAGAGACACCGACAAAAGCAGACATGTTAAGAGAGGAGAAACAGAAAAGCAAAGTACAGGAGCACCAAGGTTTAAGGCTCTCACAGCCTTCTGCAATCAAGTTCAATTTTAGATCCCTTCTCACACCACTAGGTATGACACTAGGGTAAAAACCAAAAGAACTGCGGATGCTGTAAATCAGGAACAAAAACAAAGTTGCTGGAAAAGCTCAGCAGGTCTGGCAGCATCTGTGGAGGAGAAAACAGAGTTAACGTTTCAGGTCCGGTGACCCTTCGTCGTTCTGAGCCGAAACGATGACACTCAGGTAGCCAGATTGACGAGGTCAGAGTGTACGTACACTTGGCACTTGATTGATCTTTGCACTGACTGATCCATTTCTGAGTGGACCTTCCTGGAAGCCTCTTACACAGAAGAGGATAGAAGGAAGCCATTCAGTCCCTTGCTGAAGCCTACACCTGCTCTTTCAAAAAGCAGCTTAGTTAGTCCCACAGCCTCCAACCCTTGCCCATTGCTCTGCGACCTTTCATCATTCAACTGTTTAGTTCATTCCCTTTTTGAAGTAACTGTTGAGTCCTCATCTATCACTTAAGTGCCTTCCAAATCATAACTTACCCGGAATGCCTTTTCAAATTAGGTTATAAAGATAAATCTTGGATGTACTCATTAGTTTGACCTCTATGATGGAAAGGCTTACAGAACCTGTAGTCTGGGGAAAAAATAAACAATCACAGGGACAAGTTAATTAAGAAAAGTCAACATGGAAAGAAAGAATGTGCTTAACTAACTTGTTTGAGGTAATGAGGTAGCAGAGAGAATTGACAAGTATAATGCAGTTCATATGGCATACATGGACTTTCAAAAGGCATTTGATAAAGTGCCACTTAATAGCCCTGTCAACAAAGCTGAAGCTATTGAATAAAGGGGTCAGTGAAAGCCTAGATACAGGGTTGACTGAGTGGCAGGAAACAGAATATTGGTGAATGTCTGTTCTCCAGACAGGAACAGGACTAATAGCATGGTTTCGCAAAAAAAAAGTCAACCCTGGGACCACTGTTTTTCTTTATATACTTTAATATCTAGATCCGAGTGTATGTGACATGGACTGGAGTTCTGTACAGAGCCAATTAACCCAATAGGGAAAATGGCATGTGTGAAAAAGCTTTAAAAGAAATCATTCATTCATAAGATAACAAGGTGTAGAGCTGGATGAACACAGCAGGCCAAGCAGCATCAGAGGAGCAGGAAGCCTGACGTTTTGGGTCTCGACCCTTCACTTCCTTTGAAAAGCAATGCTTTTACTACAGCCCTATAAAAGTATCAGTCAACCAGACTTTTAAAGTATCGATAGCAGGAACTACAAGTATTTAACAACTCTTAATCTTGTGTAAATGAACATTGAGCAGTTAAGAAATAAATTTACGAGGAAAATCTACCAGTTAAGCAATTATTTCCCTTGGGTACAACTGCTTTAACAGACTAATGGATGTCTGGGCTCTCAGCCCAGCCTCTCTGAGAGGGGCATAAGCTAACACAGTAGGTATGAGATGTCATTGATGGGGATTGGTGGAGAAGCATTGGTCAGCCTGGAGGGGAATACGGGGGAACATGGATGGGGATAGATCCAACTGTGTCACTCTTGTAGCGTTTGAACAGTCTGAATTCCCTCTTTGTTACAGTTCTGTGGTTTTACAGCTTGAGGAGCAAAGCTTCCTCCCAACAGGGCTAAGGCTGTAGTAGATCAGGCAGATCAATGTTATTTGTTTCCCACATTTCCTTCCCCTCAGTTTCTTCGGAGATTTGGAAATGTTCCCAGTTTTGTTGGCTGTCTGGTGGATAAATCCAGGACATTAGAACGGATGCACTTCCCAGCAATCCAGGCTTAGACAGGAAGTGACTATCATTGTGTCTCTATAATTGTTTCTGGTTACACATTTGTATCTGCACTGGCGGCTTGGGTTATGTCCCTGAGAAAGAGAAAGTATTTTTTAAAAAAGGACTGGAACAGTGTGACATGGACAAGGGGAAGGAAGAACAAAAAAAGACATTTGGGGTAAGAGGAATAACAGAACTGGGTGCACAATGGAGGAGAAGGTGGCCTAGTGGTAATCTCACTGGACTAGTAATCCAGAGGCCCAGCCTGATGATCTGTGGTCACAGGTTTGAATCCCGCCATGGTAACTACTTTCAGTAATGCTGATCAAAAAAAAACCCAGCTGGTTCACTGATGTCTTTCAGGGAAAAAAATCTAACATCCTCACCCGGTCTGGCCGATATATGACTCCACAGTAATGTGTGGTTGACTCTTAACCTCCTCTGAAGTGGCCTTTCAGTTCAAGGGCAATGATGAATGGGCAACAGATCTGATCAGTGACACCCACTTACTAAAAATACATGATTGACACATCATCCACTCATCCACTTCATACCTCTACCTCAGGAGAGCAACCAACATAATCAAAATCCCCTCCCATCCCAGTTGTACTCTCTTCCACCTTCTTCCATCAGGCAAAAGGTATAAAAGTTTGTATGCATGTATGAACAGATTCAAGAACAGCTTCTTCCCCACTGTTATCAGGCTTTTGAATGGCCCTGTTTAATGTTAGTATTGATTTCTCTCTGCACCTTCTCAGCAGCTATAACATTGTATCCTGCAATTTGTTCTGTTACCCTAATGAACTTGTATAGTATGATCTGCCTCTAAAGCACGTCAGACAACACTTTTCACTGTACCTCAGCATACATGATAGCAATAAATCAAGGTTGCAGTCTTGCTCGCCGAGCCAGTGTGTTTGATTGCAAACGTTTCATCACCCTGCTAGGTAACATCGTCAGTGCGCCCCCCGGTGAAGCATTGGTGTTCCGTCCCGTTTGTTATTTATATGCCTCGATTTGTTGGGGTGGTTGGCATCACTTCCAGTCCTGTTTCTCACTGGTTTGTATATTGGGTCCAGTTTAATGTGTTTATAGATGGAGTTCCAGTTCAAAAGCCAGGCCTCCAGGAATTCCCTAGCACATCTCTGTTTGGCTTGTGCTATGATGGATGTGTTGTCCCAGTTGAATTCGTGTCCTTTGTCCGTGTGAATTGAGACCAGTAAGAATTGGTTGTGTCTCTTGGTGACCAGTTGGTGTTCTTATTGCCAATTTTCTTCTAGTCTGGCCTATGTAATGTTTCTCACAATCCTTGCATTGTATTTTGTATACTGCATTAGTTTTATTGGTTGTGGGTATGGGGTCCTTTTTGTTTGTCAGTAGCTGTCACAGGGTGGTTGTTTTGTGGGCTACCCTGATGCTTAGGGGTCTGAGTAGTCATGTGGTCATCTCTGATATGTCCCTGATGTACGGTAGGGTGACTAGCATGTCTGGCCATGTTGTGTCTTCTTGTTGTGGTCTACCATGGAGGTAACAGCGGATTGTGCTTTTTGGGAATCTATTTCTTTTAAAAAATCAGTATAAGTGCTCCCGTTCTGCTTTGCACAATACTGGGTTGCTGCAGTGTATTGTGGCTAGTTTGAATAATGTCCTGATGCAGCTCCGTTTATGGCTGTTGGGGTGGTTGCTGGTGTAATTAAGTATCTGGTCCACACGTGTGGTCTTTCTTAATACACGGACAAAGAAGGACATAAATTCAACTGGGACAACACATCCATAGTAGCACAGGCCAAACAGAGACATGCTAGGGAATTCCTGGAGGCCTGGCATTCTAACCGGAACTCACATCAACAAACACATTGAACTGGACCTGATATACAAACCACTGAAAAATGGAACTGGAAATAATACCAGCCATCCCAGGCATATAAATAACAAGCGGGACAGAACACCAGCGCTTCACTGACGATGTTACCTCGCAGGGTGACAAAACGTCTGCAACCAAACACATTGGCTCAGCGAGCAAGTCTACAACCTCATCCACAACCTGAGCTACAAATCTTCTCAAAAACTGTAATAAATAAAATCAAATCAAAATTATCTAAACGTTTGCATCCATCCCCCATCAGACGAGGTGGCTGCAAACTCCATGACCCCTATTACCCATGGTGCGACCACCACCTACACGTTCCCCATCGAGCCACATGCCACACTGACTTGGAACCATATCAACCATTCCTTCATTGTCACTGGGTCCAAAGCCCTGCAACTCCCTCCCTGAACTGTGCCTGTTGATGTCCCTGCAGTCACCGTGATTCAAGAAGGGCAGGCCTCCATCATTGTAAAAGAGATGGATGGCAAATGCAGACCCAGGCAGTGATGCCTACATCCCAAAAGCAAAGCTTTTAAAAACAAAAATCTCATTACTTAAACTGAGCTGCCGGGAGCCAAAGTTTAGTTCGGGAAAGTTCCTGTTTGCAGCTGGAGGTCACATAACATAGCAATGAAGCAAATATTGCTCGACAGCAAAGGGAAGGAGATATTGCCAAGCATGACAATTAGTCGAAGAGTTCTAATTTTTATTACAGCAAACAGCACTTGTGGAATATGCTAATGCAGCATGAATAATTCATGTTATGTAAAAGTTCCATTATGAATATGTTAATTTGCCTAATGTGTTCTGTTAGGTTGAAGCACCAACAGAAGTTGATGCTCCTGTTCCTGATGTACTGTCCAGCACTGGCTACTCTATAAGACAGGGCATAGGGGTGCCTCGTCTCCAAAGGCTGTTTATTATTTCCCTGCAGTGCCAAGGAGGGGAGCCCATCGGCACTCAGGAGTGCATGCCTGTTGGGGGCATGGTCGCATGTTATTTTTCCATCACTGTCTACCAAGGCACTGGACACTTAAGAAAAGCTTTTAACGGCTGCCTGCATTTTGTGTTATCTGTGCAGGGTGTCATTTTCTATCCAGCATGCCAGCATCTTCGACCACTGCCTGGCACTCATTCTGAGGGCCCTGTGCTACTATTCTGCTACTCCCTGCCTGCGCTGAGGCAGGGCTGCGTCATCCAGCCCGGTTATTAAATCATTAACAGAACAGCAAAGAGCACACAATATGCCTGTTTAATTCCAAGATGATAATGTAGAGATGTTGCAACATTCTGAGAAATCGGAGGCCTGCGTGCCGTCAAGTGCCATCCTTTGTTGCTCATTGCCAACAGCTGGGACTCTGCCCTGACCGCACTAACGAGGGTAAGGGGTTTTCATCAGACATTGACCTTCGGCCTGAGCGTCTTTAACCCCTTCCTTTCCAGAGGCTAGGAGCCCTTCTGGACTGGTCCATGTTTGCTCCAAAAACGTACAAAAGAAATGTTTCAAGTGCAGGTTAGGACACTGTGCTTTGGGAAGCTGTATCGATACAGTGAGGCTAAAGCACAGGAAGTGTTTATTTGTCAATGTTGGCAGTTCTGCTCCATAGAAATCGGTCCATTTCTCATCTACGTATCCAAATCTATCATCTTCTTTAATGCGGCTTTGCCACTTGTATTCCAACCAGCCCGACAGTATCAAACAACTCTGTTACGATACAAAACAAGACCATCTGGCCCATCATGCCTGCACAGATTCAATTACTGGGTGGCAATCTCCTGCCTTTTCCCCATATCCCTGCACACCATTTCTATCCAAATAACCATCCTACATTCCTGTTGAATGGCTCAGTTGAGCCTGCCTCCACCACATTTCCAGGTATTATATTCCAGACCCTAACCACTCACTGTGTGAAAAAGGTTTTTCTTGAATAACCCTTGCTTCTTTTGTGCATCCCTTTAAATCTGTGCCCTCTTGTTCATATTTCTGTTGCCAATGGGAACAGCTTCTCCCTATCTATTCTGTCCAGCCTGCTCATGATTTTGAAAACCTCCATCAAATCTCATCTTAGCCTTCTCTCCAAAAGTCTCAACTTCTTCAATGTATCCTCATCACTGAAAGCTCTCATTCTTGAAACCATTGTGGTGAATTTCTTCTGCTACTCTCTCCAATTTATTCACATCTTTCCTATAATGTAGCGCCCATAACTGTACACAATAGTCCAACGGAGGTCTAACAAGTGTCTTGTACAAGTTCAATGTCACCTCCTTGCCCATGTACTCTATGTCCCTAATAATAAAGCTAAGAACACCATGTTCTTTATCTATTGCTCTCTCCCCCTTTCCTGCCACCTTCAATGATCTGAGTACATGTGCACCCAGGTCCCTCTGCTCCTGCACCCACTGACTCTGCTTAAAGACATTTCTTCTCAGTTCTCTATTGTATTTATTGAACACCATCCTTTATATATGACCCCTTCATTTTGGGCTATCTGTCAGTGGAAAAACTTTCTCTACGTCTTGTAATGAATGCCTTAATTCTATTAAAGGCACGTCTCCAGTCACCACTCAGCCTTTTCTGTTCTAAAGGAGTCCTGTCAGTTTATTGAAAAATTGAGTTTAGAATAGAATACATCCTCTTGGTTATGGTGCCAAGTGATTTTTGTTTTTACACTTTTTTTTCAAAAATCTGAAGACTAGAACTGAGCAGGCTATTCCATGTTTATTTTAACCAATGTTCAGTATAACTTTAACATAACTTTACAGCTTTTTAATTCTCTTGATGCACGGGGGTTTTATGGTCTTTTTTATTCTTCCCGCATATTTAGGCATAACTGTCAAAGCCAGAAATTGTTGTCCATCTCTAATTGCCCATGAATAAAAGCAAAATTCTGAGGATGTTGTAAATCTGACACAAACACACAGAAATTGCTGGAGAAACTCAGCAGGTCTGGCAGCATCTGTGATGAGAGAAACTGAGTGAACATTGAAGATCCAGTGTAAGTCACCTTCAGAATTGGTTGCCTAGTTATCCTTGAGCTGAGCAGCTTGCTCAGACGGATCAGTTAAGAGTCAACCGCATTGCTATTGGTGTAGGCCAGACTGAGTAGAGGGCCTTTCCTAAAAGGGCATCGTGAACCAGATGGATTTTCACAGTAAATGACAATAGTTACCATCACTGGGGCAAGCTTGATATCCCAGATTTATTGATTAAGATTAAATTCCACTAGCAGTTTTAGTGGGACTTGAATCCATGTGCCCAAGAACATTATCCTGGGTCACACTGTAGCACTAGCATTCTGTCCAAGCAACTCAGGACCCCGATTGAAGAGGTCAGCCTGCATCAGACCCTATTCACTGCAATCTTTCATGCAGTGTCTCATTGTGATTTTCTTTTGATTCTGAAGTGATTTAAATCCTTGGGTTTTATTTTGCACACACACAGCACCCCCCTTGGGTTTTTATAACAATCATTGATAGTTGTCATGGTCACCACTACTAAGTCTAGCTTTCAATCTAGATTTATGAATTATGATTTAAGTTCCACAATGAGAATTGAACCTATGCCTGCACATCATTAGTCTTGGACACTGTATTGCGAGTTCAGTGACATTACCATTACACCAAACTCTCCGCTCAATGAATGCATGTGTTGTAAACTGAGTGAAGATACAAAACTAGAATTGCCAACATATCTGCTGTTCGGTTTTTGATTGAAATTACTGGATACCAAGTGTAGCTATGATTGATGTGGTTCCTCCTGCTTCACATCACAGCCTGACACCAATTTCACCCAGTCACAGAGGCTAACATGTTTGAAATTACACCAAAAGTGGATGCTTCTCAGTCCTGGGTCCTTTCTTGGCTTGCTTCATCCTTGCTCACCTTTACACTGCTCTCAGCAATGGTCTGTTCCTCCCATGATTGCTTCACAAGGGAATCTCCAGACACATCACAGCAGCTTAGCACCGGCTATGCAATGGTGGCATTGCTGTGACAATGGGCTTGTGCCCAATCAGCAGCTCAGAACATACAGTCAAACACTCCCTTCATTAGTCCTGATCACTGTCTGAAAGGGTCTGTAGATTAAGCTATTCCTAATTGAGACGCACATTGGGTCTAGCTCATGATCAAAGGTGTAAGACATAGGATCAGGAATAGACTATTTGTCCCATCAAGGCTACTGCGCTATTCATGGTCGATCTATAATTTTAAATCCATTTTCCTTGCTGCTCCCCACATCCCTTGATTCTGCAAGAGACCAAAAATCCAACTTTACATGCTTTCAACAATGGAACATCCGAAGCCCTCTGGGGTGGGGATTTCAAAAGATTCACAACCAATCCTATGTGTGAACTAATTTATTCTCGTTTCCGTTCTACATGTTCGGCCTTTTATCCTGAGACTGTAACCACTTCCTCCACGCTATGTTTTAGATTCCCCGACCATCAAAACAATCTTTCAGCATCTTCGCTAACAACCCTGTCACAAATTTTGTGTGTCTTGATGAGAACACTTCTCATTTTTCTAAACTCCTGAGAATATTGGCCTGCTTTACTTAGCTCCTCTGCCACGCAGGAACTATCTAGAGTTGGTGATTGGGCCACAGCCTCTTCTGGAATTGTGGGAAGGGGAGGGTAGCTGTAATATTCCAGGGTAAGTCTGCTCCTGCTTCCCACCTTATACCTGCTACTGGATACGATGGATGTGAGGATAGGATTGGGGTCAGCTGTGATGTCCACTAGACTTCAACATCCACCGCCCAGGTTGGCACATGAAGCACAAATATTGCAACAGGACTACTGCTTGTGGTATGATGGGTGGCACAAATTAAGGCTTCCAGGCAAGAAAAGGAGGTGAATGGGTAATGAGTTTTTTCCTTTCTTCATTCATGGGATGAGGGCAACACTGGCTAGGCTAAAATTCATTGCCCATCTCTAATTGTCCAGAGGATAGCTAAGAGTCAACCACATTGCTATGGATCTGGAGTCACATGTGGGCCAGCCCAGGTAAGGATAACAGTTTCTTTCCCTGTTGGACATTAGTGAACCAGATGGGTTTTTCCTGACAATGGACAATGAATTCATAATCATCATTAGACTCTTAATTCCAGATTTTTAAAAATTTAATTCAAATGGGAATAGAGAACAGGGCTGACTTTAGTTGGCAGCTTACGGGATGGACATGAATGACGCAAATATTTTGTGGCATGTAGATTTTTTTTTGCTTTATTCTTTCATGTGATGTGACCACATTGGTAAGGGTTACATTTGTTGTCCATCCCTAACTGCCCTTGAACTGAGTGGTTTCTTAAAGCCACTTCAGATTCAACCATGACTTCACATAGGCCAGACCAGGTAAGGATGGCTGATTTCCTTTTATGTCAATTGATGATAGTGGTCATGATCAAAGTTGCTTGATTTATTAACTGAATTTAAATTCCACCAGTCATGGGGGGGATTTGAACCCATTTCAGCACAAAACTGGGATCTCTGGATTAGTAGTCCTTTGCCATTATCACAAGGCCACCATCTCCTGTGCTGTGGTTGTCTGGAATCACATGTAGGCCAGACTAGGTAAGGATGATAGATTCCCTAGGGCACTTGAGAACCAGCTAACAGTCACTGGGACTAGCTTTATAATTCCAGAGTGGTTAAGTGAATTTAAAATTTCACCCATTTACTGGGATGGGATTTAAACTCACTTCCCTCAGGGCATTAGTTTAGGTTACTAGCTCAGTGACCTTATCACTGCACCACTGTCCCACACAGCTGAGTAACGTACCTGTGTTTTACCTAGAGTCCGGTCTCTGGGACTACAGACTGACGCATATTACCTGAGCACTGGGACAATGTTCTCCCATCTATATGCTGAGGCTGATTGATGCAACACAGATTTCTGTTGTGATCACTAGCTTTGAATTTTAGTTGTTATAACAATTCTTTTTTTCTGCCCTCTCTGGTTTTTAAGTCACAAGCATCTGATATGCAAACATCTGCTCAGAGTTAGACTTGATTTCAGCATTGCACTTGGTTCCCATAATTGCTCCCTGTGACAGTCTCAGAGAATGGAGTCTGGTTCTGTTGCTCTGTTTCTGTGACCATGGGAACATTAGCCATAACCCTCAGCACTGTTGCCCACCATTCCTCTCCCCTCCCCACCTTCCCCTTGGTGATTCATGGCTGTCCTTGTGGCAGTGGGGGAAGCCACTCCAACTGTGTCCCTTCCTGATTCCAACGAAGGGAGGGTTTGAATTTTTAGTGGGAGAGGGGCCCAGTTTGAGAGGGAAGTAGGCCTCAGTTTGAGTGGAGGAGGGGGACTCTGTCTGAGTGAGGGAGGGGGTGCAGTCTGAGTGAGGGAGGAGACTCAGTCTGAGTGGGGGTGGGGGCTCAGTCTGCGTGAGGGAGGGGGTGCAGTCTGAGTGAGGGAGGAGACTCAGTTTGAGTGGGGGTGGGGGCTCAGTCTGCGTGAGGGAGGGGGTGCAGTCTGAGTGAGGGAGGAGACTCAGTTTGAGTGGGGGGGGGGGCTCAGTCTGAGTGAGGGAGGGAAATCTGAGTGGGGGCGGGGACTCTGTTTGAGGGGCAAGGGGGTTCAGTCGGAGTGTAGGGAGGTGGTTTGGGTGTGTATAAGTAGGTAGTTTGAAAGGAGGAACTCAGCCTGAGTGAAAAATATCCTCAGTTTAAGTTGTGAATTCAGATTTAGTTTGGATGTAATTGCAGTGCAGTAAAGTGAAAGCAAATGGAATCAGAGATCTAATTATTCATGTGCATCACTTCAGCATTAAAACACTAATCTACTCACAGTCAAATTAGTCACTGAGGGAACTCTTAATTATTCAAAGGACGTGCAAAATCCAAATGCTTTTATTGTGTAACTGCAATTTAATTGCTTGTTCCTTAGTTTTGGGACACATGGCGGATAATTGCTTCTGTGTGATGGTTTGACACAGATCATAAAAATCAGAAGCGGAAGTAGTTATGAAAGCTCAAAACAGGAGGAGAGCACAGGAAGATGGAAAATTATCCCCTTTGAGTCTAATAGCTATCCTTCAATCACCACGTATCACTCATTTGGTTCGGGAGCTCTAACTTCGTATATTCATGGAATCCTGAGTGAGACTGACCAAACTATTGTAGCACAGACCACAATCGTACACTTTATTGTCACTAGGTCATTGCTGAAAAAAGAAGCAAGCTGTAAAACGTCTTCATTGTGCACTCACTGGGACAGACACAAGAATGCCTCATTTCAAAGGGAACAGTTTATATCACATGGGAAAAGTTGCCGATCAGTTGGCAAGCCAATTCTGATTGAGGTATTACTGTGAAAAGTGTACCAGGAAACTAATATCCGTCATGCCTTTGTTTAATTATAGAAAAGCACAAATACCTGGACATGTTCCAAATGACTGAGAGAGCAGGACCCTGCATATGCATATAGCAATCATACGTATAACTGATATGATGGTCGTTAGTGTAATTTTTAACACACTCAGGACTGATCAGCATGCGCTGTCCAATTATATAATCTCATCTAATGTTAGAATTGGTTTTTGGGCTGATTGAGTGGTCTGTACTGTGTTGTAATTTTAGTTTACTGTGGCACGGCATACTTCATACCATATGCTACTTCCTGGTTGTTTCATTAGCACAAGCTATGTTGGCACATGATCTCTATTATTTGAGTATAGAATATTGAAAATGTCCAGATATCCATAAAATTGAACCTTTCCTTACTTTTCTTTGAATTGATCCCCGAAGTTTTTAAAAACATCTCGTCATAAGTGCTACACCTGCCCCTACACCTCCCCCCTCACCCCCATCCCAGGCCCCAAGAAAACCTTCCACATCAAACAGATGTTCACCTGCACATTTGCTAATGTGATATACTGTATCCACTGTTCCCGATGTGGCCACCTCTACATCGGGGAAACCTAGCGGAGGCTTGGGGACCCTTTGTGGAACACCTACGCTCAATTCGTGACAAACGACTGCACCTCCCAGTCGCGAACCACTTCAACTCCCCCTCCCACTCCTTGGACGACATGTCTATCCTGGGCCTCCTCCAGTGCCACAACGATGCCATCCGAAGGTTGCAGGAACAGCACCTCATATTCCACTTGGGAACCCTGCAGCCCAATGGTATCAATGTGGACTTCACAAGCTTCAAAATCTCCCCTCCCCCACCGCATCCCAAAACCAGCCCAGCTCGTACCCACCTCCCTAACCTGTCCGTCCTTTCTCCCACCTATCCACTCCTCTCACCTCAAGCCCCACCCCCACCTCCTACCTACCAGCCTCATCCCCGCCTTTTTTGACCTGAACGTCTTCCCTGGACTGACCAACACTCACCCTAACTCCCCACCTACACTCACCTTTATTGGCTCCATCCCCACCTCTTTGACCTGTCCGTCTCCTCTCCACCTATCTGCTCCTTTATCCATCTTCCATCCGCCTCCCCGCCTCTCTCTATTTATTTCAGAATCCCCTTCCCCTCCCCCATTTCTGAAGAAGGGTCCAGACCCGAAATGTCAGCTTTCCTGCTTCTCTGATGCTGCTTGGCCTGCTGTGTTCATCCAGCTCCACACCTTGTTATCTCGTCCTATTGTAATACTGGTCACACATGACTCCTGGCCTTGTGGCTCCACTGAGCAATTTCATTTCACTCAAAGGATCACTTACATCGAATCGATTCTGAAAGCAGTGGAGGAAAATTTGCCCTCTGAACTTTGACCTTGATGACTCTTGCCATGGGAGTGCCATAGAACAAACTATCAACTATTTCATTGCTTCCATTGCCACAGTGACGTGCTGTTAATATAAGCCAGTACCACACCATGTCATATGTTGTTATAACCTTCTCAATTTTATCATTTCATAGCCAGCTATATGTGCCAAAGCCAGACACCACATACTTGTGGGACATCTCTAGTCAACTAGAAAATGCCCCATTTATCCCTACTCTGTTTCCTGACTGTTATTGAATCCTCTATCCATGCTAATGTTTCACATCCAACTCCATGAGTCCTTATCTGGCATATTAACCTTTTGTACAGAACCTTATTGAATGTCTTATGGAAAACTAGATAGACTGCATCCAATGGAGCCCCACTATCTATCCTGTTACTTGTGATGTTAGAAGTTTATAAAATCATGAGGCATATAGATAAGGTGAATGGTAGGTGTCTTTTACCTAGGGATTTCAAGACTTTGGGGGCATATTTTTCAGGTGAGAGGAGAAAAGTTTTAAAAAGACATGGGGGTAAATTTTTTACACACTAAATGGTTTGTGTGTGAAGTGGAATATGTTTGGAGTCATGGAGGGTAATAGGGAGGGTAAAATAATCATATAGCGATGAAGACTAGCAGGAATGCCAAAGGATTGGGAAGCCCTTAATAACCAGCACAGGACAACCAAAAAAGTAATAAGGTAGTGGGGAGGTGGCAGATGAAATATGAGGACAAGCTAGCGAATAATATAAAAGAAGATTTCAAGAGTATTTTAGGTATATAAAAGGTAAGAGAGAGGCAACAGTGGACATTGGACCAGTGGAAAATGAGGGTAGAAAATAGTAATGGGGAACAAAGAAATGGCAGAGGAACTGAATGGGTAATTTGCATTAGTTTTCACAGTGGAAGACAGTAAAAGCATACCAGAACTTCAAGAGAGTCAAAAAGCAGAGATGAGTGTAGTGGCCATCACTAGGATGAGGTGCTGGGGAAGCTGTAAGGCCTGAAAGTGGGTAAATCATCCAGCCTGATGGAGTACACTCCAGAGTTCTGAAGGAGATAGCTGAGGCGATTGTAGAGGCATTGGTGGTGATCTTTCAGGAATCATTGGAATCAGGGAGGGTACCAGGGGACTGGAAAATGGCTAATGAAACACCCTTGTTGATGAAGGGAGAGAGGCAGAAGATGGGAAATTATAAGCTGGTTAGCCTGACCTCAGTTGCTGATAAGATTTTAGAGTGCATTATCAAGGATGAGCTTGTGGAGTACTTGGAAGTGTATGGCAAGATAGGGCTGAGTCAAGACGGCTTCATCAAAGGTCATACCTGACACATCTGTTAGAATGCTTTGAAGAGGTTACAAGCAGGTTGGACAAAAGAGAGCCGGTGGATGTGATCTATTTGGATTTCCAGTCGGGAGGCTGCTAAATAATAAGACACCACCGTGTTAGGGACAAGGTACTGCCATGGATAAGGAATTGGCTGGACTGGCAGAAGACGGAGAGTGGGGATAAAGAGGTGTTTTTCAGGATAGCAGCCAGTGACTCATGGAGTTCCACAGGGGTCTGTGTTGGGACCACATCATTAATGTAAAACGTAAATAGCTCTGGACAAAGGAACTGAGGCCATTGTTACTAAGTTTGCAGATGACACAAAGATTGGTGGAAGGACAGGTAATGTTGAGGAAGCAGGGAGGTTGCAGAAGGAGTTGGACAGGTTGGGAGAGTGGGCAAGGAAATGGCAGATGGAATACAATGTGGGAAAGTGTAAGTTTATGTACTTTGGCAGGAAGAGTAGAGGAATAGATGGTGTTCCAAATGGGGAAAGGCTCTGGAAATCTGAAACACAAAGGGACTTAAGAGAATCTTGAACTCGGATTCCTAAGGTTAATATGCAGGTTAATTTGACAATTAGAAAGGCAAATATAATGTTAGCATTCGTTTTGAAAGAGTAGGAATGTACTGCTGAGGCTTTATGAGGTTCTAGTCAGACCACATTTGGAGTTTGTGAGCAGTTTGGGCCCTGTATCTAAGGAAGGATGTACTGGCCTTAGAACGGGTTCAGAGGAGATTAACAAGAATGAGCGGGGAGATGAAGATCTTGTCCATTGTGAGCGGTTGAGTACTCTGGGTTTATACTCAACGGAGTTGAGAAGGATGATGGGGGAGTCTCATGGAAACTTACAGAATATTAAGAGGCCTGGATAGAGTGGACGTGGAGAAGATTTTTCCACTAGTAGGAGAGACTAGGACCAAGGGCACAGCCTCAGAGTGAAAGGATGACCCTTCAGAACTGAGCTGAGGAGAAATTTTTTCAGCCCGAGGGTAGTGAATCTGTAGAACTCATTGCCACAGAGGGGAGTGGAGGCTAAGTCTTTTGGTCTAAGGTAAATGTACTTGACGTTCAGATTAACCATGATCCAGTTGAATGTAGGAGCTGATTCAAGGGGCTAAATGGCCTCCTTCAGTTCCTATAATCAATCAAATCATCCCAGCCGTATTACACAATACCCTATAATCCATACCACATCACTGCTTGCATATATTTAATGCCTTTCATGTCCTAAAATATTCCAAGGCACTTCACAATAGTATTATCATACTGTTTTTGACACGGATCTGGATAAAGAGGTATGAGGATAACTAGGTCGAGAGGGAGTTTTTAAGGAACATCTCAAAGAAGGATAAGGAAGCAAATAAAACCCTAAGATATAGGAGAAGAATTAGGCTATTTAGCATTGGGTCTGCTCCACCATTCAATTATGACCAATATGTTTCTCAACCCCATTCTCCTACCTTTCTCCAAAACCCTTGAGCCCTTTACTAATGAAGTAGCTATCTATATATAAGGAGGTAATTTCAGAGATTAGGTTCTTAGTAACCAAAGACAAAGCCCTTGATGGAGGAAAGGAATTTATAGATGGACTTGAGGCCAGAATTGGAGGAGTGCAGATATCTTGTGGGGCCAGAGGTGATTGGGAGGAGTTAGGCTATGTAGAGATTTGAAAACCTGAAAAACCATGAGCTACTCTATATCTTACTGTATATTGCAGCTCCACTAAACCCCATAGAGAGCACTGCATTAAGTTGTGATCACTGCATTAAAGAAGGATATATTGGAGGGAACGGCAGCTCAGAATACTGGGGTTTAACGGAGAGACTGGCTTGATGTCCTTTGAGTATTGAACAGTATTGAAGGCTGATCTGATTAAGGCAATTAAAATGTCAAAAGGATTCATTCGATAGGGAAGATTCAGAGAAACTGTGGGCATGGAGTCATGAATAAGGTGTAATAATCTTAAAATTGGACTTAGGTCAGCAAGGAGAGCAATCAGAAAGCACTTATTAGCTCAAATGGTGGTAGAATTGTGCAGTCCATTTACCTGAAAGTTTCAGTGCAGTCTCATCCATCACTGTACTCTCATATTTAAGATTTTGTGTTGATGAGCAAGGCAACCCTGTTTTCTCATTGTAAGCCGTGGAGAGGGCAGGTGGTAAGAGTAGAGACTGAATGCCTCATCAATTAAAATGAAGTGAAATTGGCTGGGAAACCCCCGCAGCCTGATGATAGCACTGACTCATCACAGCTGGACGCCTTTAATTTTTGCCTTGACTCAGGGGGGTTTGGAGGATGCTGTGTAATGCTGGAGTATGGTTTGGGCTGGTAAGTTCTGCATGCCACTTCCCACAGCCCCAGACTGCTTGGATACCAGAGCATTGACAAATAGTGACCAGTAGCTATCGGCACCTTCCAGTGGATCAATGCACAAATTCTCCATGATAGGCAGAAAAGATCCTTAACATATCAATTTCACTGAGACTACTGTCTTATTCACTTGTAGGTATGCATACCCAAATTCTAACCTGCAAAGTCATACTGGATTATACCACACCTTACTGTAACCATAACAAAATATATCAGCTCAAACCTATGCATCAGGTTACTACACCCTTCCCTTAAATGGTCTCCTGTATTTATGCATTAAATAATTTACTCTTCTTCCTTGCTTTTTTGGCTATACAGGATTTTTTTTATTCATTCATGGGATGTGGTTGTTGCTGGGTAGGCCAGTATTTATTGCCCAGTGAGCAGTTAAGATTCAACCACGTTGCTGTGGGTCTGGAGTCGCGTGTAGACCAGACTAGGTAAGGATGGCAGTTTCCTTCACTAAAGGACTTTAGTGAACCAGGTGGTTTTTTCCAATAATCGGCAATTGATTCATGGTCATCATAATGGTGGGATTCAAACCCAGATTTCCAGAACGTTACCTGGGTTTCTTCAGTAACAGTCCAGCAATAAGACCACTAGGCCATCAACTGCCTCCAAGTTAATTTGGTCACTGCTGGGGCTTCTATATGGCAAAAGTGGGAATGTGTGTGGGCTGCTCATGTCTGAATTTGCATCAAGTCCTGTTCTCCCATCACCCCTGTGCTTGCTGGTCTGTACTGGTCCCCAGCCAAGCAGCATTTTGATTCTAACATTCTCATCCTTGTTTTCAAATCCGTCTTTGGCTTCAAGCCCTCCGCACTTCTGAAACTTCATCCAGCCCCACAACCCTCCAATCACTTATTTGTACTCAATATTTAATCACTCCACCATCAGTGATGCAACAGTTGCCCATGGTCTACATTACCTTACTTCTCTAAGATGCTGCTTAAAACCTACATCTGATCAAATACTGCTTTACATTGGTATCATACTTGGTCTTTTTAATGCTACTGTGAACTATCTTAACATTTTATGCTAAAAGTAGTAAGAAAGACCATAAGAAATAGGAACAGGAGTAGGCCATTTGGCCCCTCAAGCCAGCTACATTAATGAATAGAGTCATGGTTGATCTAATATTCCTCATGCCCATTTTCTCATGTTTTTGACGTAACCCTTGATTGCCACGCTGATCAAGAATCTGTCAATGTTAGTCTTGGATATACACAAGGACTCTTACCCCACAGATCTTTGTGACAAGGAGTTCCAATGACTCTCAGTCCTCTGAGAGAAGAAATTCCTCCTCATCTTAGCTTTAAATTGCCACCCCTTAATTCTGAGACTGTTCCCTCTGGTCCTAGACTCTCCCATGCGGGGAAACACCCTCTCAGCATTTACGCTGTCAAGCCCCTTAAGAATCCTATTTGTCATATTTCTCATTCTTCTAAACTCCAGTGAGTAGTCCCAAACTTTGCTCATAAGACAATTTCTCCATACTGGGGATCATCCTAGTGGACCTTCTGTGAACTGCCTCCAAGGAAATGATATATTTCCTTAAATAAGGGGACCAGAACTGCTGACGTCCTCCAAATGTGGTCTCACCAACACCTAATACAGTTGCAGTAAGACTTCCCTACTCTTATACTCCAAACCCCTTGAAGTAAGGGCCAACATTCCATTTGCCTTCTGATTACCTGCTGCACTAGGTGCTGGTGCATTTGTAGACATGAATCTAAGTTGTTGTTGCTTTATAATTTATTCCTTCAGGGAATACAGGCATCACAGCTGGAACAGAATTTACTGTCCAACTCAAGTTGCCCTTGAGGAGGTGGTGGTCAGCTGTCTTCTTGAACTGCTACAATCCATGTGCTGTAGGTAGACCCACAATACTGTTAGGGAGGGAATTCCAGGATTTTGACCCAGCGCCGCTGAAGGAACTGCAATAAATTTCCAAGTCAGAATGATGAATGGCTTGGAGAGGAACTTGCAGATGTTCCCATGTATCTGCTGCCCGTGTCCTTCCAGATGGAAGTGATCGTTGTT
Organism: Rhincodon typus; assembly: GCF_021869965.1. NCBI lineage: Eukaryota > Metazoa > Chordata > Chondrichthyes > Orectolobiformes > Rhincodontidae > Rhincodon > Rhincodon typus. The sequence goes on from NC_063369.1 coordinate 16,030,967, forward strand.
TGGAAGGGAACTTTGGTGATTTCCTGTCGGTACATTGAGCTTCTGCATGTGTGTTAGTCGTGGGGAAAATGTATACTGAAAACAGTGAATTTCATGCCAGTCAAGTGGGCTGCATTGTCTCTATGATGTCAAGCTTCTTGAGTCTTGTTGGAGCTGCGTCATCCAGGCAAGTGGGGACTATTCTATCACACCTCTGACTTGTGCCTTGTAGATAGTGGACAAGCGTTGGAGAATCAGGAAGTGAGTTCTTTACTGCAGGATTCCTAGCCTCTGACCTGCTATGGCTCACCCAGTTCATTGCATTGTTGATAGTGAAGGAGTCAGTGAAGACAAAGCCGTTGAATATTAAGGGAAAGTGTTTGGATTCTCTTTTGTTGGAAACAGTCATTATTTGACACATGTGCAGCATGAATTTTAATGGCCACTTGACCAGTCTGAGTCATATCCACATCTTGCTACAGTTTAATGTTGGGATTGGCACCTGTCAGAGGGCCTTAATATGTTAACGCATGTTTAATGAAGAGCTGTCACAGTGAACCTGTGTATTTCTTAATGCCCATGAGTTACAAGATCATTGGGCCATGCATTCAAGCTGATTAATATCTGAAGGGTCTTGTTGGGGGTAGGAATTAAGCGTGAGTGACTGCAATGAAGGTGTAGATCGACTGTGTCAAAGGAACAGGGACGTAGTTCTTACATACTATTTACACGACAGAAACAACTTGCAATCAAACAGGTCCATGTAAGTGTTTATATTCCATAAGGCCTTTGAAATCTCTTTGGCTCACAGCTCCTTAAACAAAATCCTCTGATTGTGTTCTTGTAATGGGCTACCTGTGATGACAGTGCTTCCCAAAGTGAGGATCGGGACTCCAAGCGGGGTCACAAGTTGAAAGTTTGGTGTTGCAAGTTCCGAAGCAGCAATGGATTTCTGACTGAGTTGTAACAGCCCCCAGTCGAACAGAGCTCCATGCTCACAGCCGTCTCCCATCCATTATTTACGGGTCTCACCGAAGGGGTCATGACAATCTTCAAGGCTCAAAATGGGGCCACAGAGGGAAGGCATTTGGGAAGCGCTCTGCTCAGAGCTCCCTGGTCCTTCACATTCGGATATTGGGCTTTACAGATCATACAGCAGCATCTCACAAAGTGAGCAACTGTGTTTTACAGATGCAATTTATGTTGAGAGGTGGGCAGAAATATTCATGGTGTTTTGACGTTTTGAAAATAATCAACTGAGTAAGGAACTGCAATAGTTCAGGTGTTCAGGTTCTATTTGCATAGAAAGCTTGTTATATATTTCATTCTAAATGTGTTTATTGGTTAAAGTCAGAACCTCAATTTAATGAAGGATTAAATCCTGGAATTATACAGCACATTTCATTTCTTTACATTTCAAGTATTTATCCAATTCTCCTTTTGAATTCTATTACTCAGGCAGTGCAGTCCAGATCATCGTAACTGACTGCATAGTATAAAAAAAAAACACTCATCTCCCATCTAGCTCATCTGCAATTATCTTAAATCTCTGACCTCAGGTTACTGACTGTCCTACCAATGAGAAAGGGTTCCTCCTTGTATAATTGATCAAAATCCCCCACAATCCTGAACATCTTTAATCTCCTCTACTCGTAGAGGAATAACCCCAGCTTCTCCAACCCCTCCAAATCATTGAAGTCCCTTATCCCTATTCATGTAAATCACATACAAACTGGCCCACAGTTATATTGCACACTGGCCCTCACTCTTATATTTACACACAGAAACACATGCATACAGGCAAGCGTACATGCATGCACACACATGCACAGTTAGGCACAAACACACACAGTTATACACAATCACAAACAGACACACATATTTGAGCACACACATGCACACGCAAAGACACACAGTTGCACACAGGCACACGCATACACATACACAGTTACACACAGGCAGAAACAGGCAGTCATATCTGCACACAGGTGCACACATATACAAAAACAGGCAAGCAAACAGTTATAGACAGGAGCAAGCAGGCACACATTTTTGCACATAGACGTGAACAGTCGCACTTGCACACAAACACAAACAAATGCATATTTGCACAGAGATGCGTGCGCACACACTGAGTTGTACACAGTCATACAAACAACGTATGAATACACACACACAGAGTTACACACAGGCACACATATTTGCACACAGACGCGCACGCACACTGTTGCACCATGGAGGCACAGACACACACATCCAAATACCCTTACATACAAATGCCCACACTTCCACATACGTACATACAGCTGCACATGTGCACACACACAAACTCGCAGATGCGCACAGATACACGCCTACATCTACAGACCTGTGCATGCACACCCACACACACATACGCTCCATGCATCCTGCTCTCTCTCACCCTCACACATACACATAACCCTTATGTAAGCACTAAGACAATTCCACTGGGAACTCTGTGTGCATCCTTTCACTTGCAGCACTCCTAAATATTGTGTGAAACTTCCTACTCATTGATTCATGACTTTTCTCCCCTCACTGAACGAATTGAAACATTTGTGGCTGTTTTATTTTTGTCTCAGCGACAGAAAGCTCAGAAAACTGCTTCCCATTCTCACTATTCACCTCCCTTTAATCAGGAAAAGATGTTAATTAAGCACAATTGGCTGGTGGAGAGACTGTGGAACAGCTCATCCTCACATTAACACTTACCAAAAACATCACTGGAAATGAGAAGTAGCACAGCACAGTGCAGTAAGGGATTGAGAACAACAGGCAGATCAGAGGCAGTGAATGGGCCCCCAATATCATAGACATATCAAAGTCTAATTCTGCTGCTCAACCAGCCTTTGCAACATTCAAGCATGAAGATTGTTACAGTGAGGTGTCTGGGGTAAATCAGAGAGTGTTACCGAGAGGAGTGTAGGGTATATGAGAGGGTGTTATAGTAAGAAGTGTGGCAGAGAATGTTACACTGAAGGGTATGGGGTATATCAG
>NC_063369.1:16033973-16068250 GCF_021869965.1 Rhincodon typus
GTTACACTGAAGGGTATGGGGTATATCAGAGAGTGTTACAGTGAGGGCTGTGGCATATATCAGAGAGTGTTACAGTGAGGGCTGTGGCATATATCAGAGAGTGTTACAGTAAGGGGTGTGGGGTATATCAGAGAGTGTTGCAGTGAGGGGTGTGGGGTATATCAGAGAGTGTTACAGTGAGGAGTGTGGGGTATATCAGAGAGTGTTACAGTGAGGAGTGTGGGGTATATCAGAGAGTGTTACAGTGAGGGGTGTGGGGTATATCAGAGAGTGTTACAGTGAGGGCTGTGGCATATGTCAGAGAGTGTTACAGTGAGGGGTGTGGGGTATATCAGAGAGTGTTGCAGTGAGGGGTATGGGGTATATCAGAGAGTGTTGCAGTGAGGGGTGTGGAGTATATCAGAGAGTGTTGCAGTGAGGGGTGTGGAGTACATCAGAGAGCGTTACAGTGAGGGGTTTAGGGTATATCAGAGAGTGTCACAGTGAAGGATGTAGGGTATATCAGAGAGTGTTACATTAAGGGGTATGGGGTATACCAGAAACTGTAACAGTGAGGGGTATGGGTTAAATTCAGGGAGCATTACAGTGAGCGGTGTGGAGTATATCAGACAGCATTACAGTGAGTGGTGTGGGGTATATCAGAGAGTGTTACAGTGAGAGGTGTGGGGTCTATCAGAGAGTTACAGTGAGGGGTGTGGGGTATATGGGGGGACTGTAACCGTGAGGGGTTTAGGGTATATCAGTGGGTGTTACAGTGAGGGATGTGGGTATATCAGAGAGTGTTAAAAAGTGTGTGCACAGTAAAGTGGTTGGTTAGTAGTACTAAAAGGACTGTACACTATTCAGTACTATGTCGAACAATGCATAATTGAAGTATGGTGTTGTAATTCTGTTTCATAGAATTTCATAGAATCCCTACAGCATGGAAACAGGCCATTTGGCCCAACAAGTCCCCACTGACCCTCTGAAGAGCGTCCCATCGAGACCCACACCCCACCCTATCCCTGCAATTTACACCTCCCATGGCTAATCCACCTTGCCTACACATGCCTGGATTCTTGAATTGCAGTCCATTTCATTGAGGGTCTGTTTGAGTTGGTGCTGTGTACTGTCACATTTTTTGACAGGCCTGATGTCATTGGGGACAGATGCGGAGTAAAAAACTGATTTACTTTGACGCAGGCCTGGATTTCAAGGTAGCTTTCAAAATTGCTACCTTGATGGAGTTGGCCGCAAGCAAAAAAACTCAGTTGGCTGATGACGCATAGGTACATCAAGTAGAGGAAACTCGGCAGAACGTGTACCAACCATAGAGTGCTGCCAATGTGGCAATATTGGGCACAGGGAGTCAACGTGTTGGACTTGAGAAGCCCAGTGCTGCAGGTGTGAGTGGGCTATGTTGTATGAAATTGCTGGGTACAACTCAAACAAGAGAAGGGCAGTCAGAAAGAAGCAACCAGAAAGCGAACAAGCCCTAAGGTACATGCAGTTGGGCAGAGAGTACACAGGTAGTCAGCTAGGACTGTGGGAGAAGTTGAAGGCCTAGAGCCTAGGTTAAACTTCCTGCCGGTATGGGGTGAAACTTTCATTTTTGAGTTCTTCCCAAATTAGAGGGGAAGACATAAAAATGGAAGTTGAACAGGTGCAGCGGTGTCCCTCCATAAGGAGAAGTTAAGGGTACTATCATTGATGCCTGCCAAGATTATACTACAGATAAACATGGAACAAGTGGTGCCACCAAAGGGCTTTGTACTGATGAAAGTACAGTTGAGAGACCAATGTGCAGAATTGCCATTGTTCAAATGCTCCTGGTTTCAAAAATTAAGGCTGAATTGGGGAGTGGTTAATGGACTGGTGGACTCAAACATGAGTTTGTAGGAGATCCCAGATAAATATAAAGAAGTCTTCAAAAGAACCCTGTGGGAAATGAAAGGAGTTGAAACTAAACTACAGCTGAAGCCAGATGCTGGTTGAAGGGCTCTCATGGCATGTCCAGTACCGTACGCCATCTGGCCTAAAGTGGAGGCAGTACTGGAATGTCTGCTAGATCTAGGAGAGTAGGAAACAGTAACCACCAGTGAATGGGTTACTCCATCGTTCTGATCTTAAAACCAGATGGTGCGGTGAGGTGTAGTGACTTTAAGGTCATAGCCAACCCAGCCGTGCAGATCAATACCCTTTTCCACTCATTAAGGACCTGTTCAGTAGACTGGCACGGGGTAAGGATATTTTCAAAAATGGATCTGTCACAGGCTACTTACAGATGGGAGTGGCAAAGAAGTCCTAGCTGCTACTGATGGTAGTGACATACATGGGACTGTTCCACTACAAGTGACTGCCTTACGTCATCATGTCAGCACTGCCTGTTATTTCAGAGACCATGGATAAATATTAAATGGATTGTTAGGAGTCCACTATTATATGGATGATACTTTGATTATTGAATCTTCTGAAGAGGAGCATTTTAAAAAATTGAAAGGAACCCTAAAAGATTGCAGGAGCACAGCCTACAAATGAAAACAGAGAAATGTAATTTTTTTTTTAAATACTCCATTAAGTGCCTGGGCCATATAATTGATGGCGAGGGACTAAACAAGGTGCCCAAGAAGATGAAGATTATCATGAAGGCCCCTGGACCAGAGTGTCTCAACTGAGATCGTTCTTGGGATTTATGAATTATTATGGCGAGTTCATCTCGGACCTGGCAACCATGCTAAAACCTGGGAGAAGGGCAACCGTGGAAATGGACCCAGGAAAGTGAGGTGGCTTAGCAGGAGGAGAAGCAAGCCTTAAAAAGGTCGGAGATGTTAATGTATTTCAACCAGAAGTTGCAACTGCAGTTGGCCTCACCCTATAGGGTTGGCACTGGATTGTCATGCATCTTACCATTGAAGAGCTAGACCCATTGCATTTTCATCGAGGTCACGAGCAAAGATGGAGAAGTATGATCAAGTTGAAAAAGAAGGATTGAGCATCATGTTCGGCATTAAGAAGGTGACCCATTTCCTTTACAGAAGGCACTTTGTTCTGCCGACAGACCACAGGCTGCTAACCTCCACTTTTGGCCCATATACGGGGAAGGGTCAACGCCTGCAGCTGACTCATATGAGATCAGACACCAACAGGTGAAGAAGCACTGCAATGCAGATGCTTTGTTAAGGTTACCACTACCGGGGAGTAAGTATGTACCAAACTGAAACCTGAAAATTATATGCTTTCCTCAGGATGACAAGTTGCTGGTATCAGCAAATCAGGTGTGCAACGCGACTCGAAACGACCAGTTTTGAGCTGAATGGTGGGGACTGAGAGGAAGGATTTTTCATAGAAACCGCCCAGAATTAGGCCCTTTACCTGCCCAAGAAGTGGCTGCTGTCCATATCGGGTGGGGAATGAGAGTTTGTTATTCCTCCCCCATTAAGAGGAAAAGCGCTTGGACAAGTGCGTCGTGTATCTCCAAGCCAGGGTTGGCCATATGCAGGGAGGAGTTAACAGCAGTGTCACAGGGCAACAGCAGACAATAGAGAGGGATGTATCAGCGGAACAACAGGAGTTTCCTGAAGCCCAGGAGACTGCACTAGAAAAGGTTCCTGAAACAAGGAGACAGCCTTCAAGGAACCGCCACCCCACTGAGAGACTAATTATCTCAATGTAAACTGGAAAGTTGGTTTTCTTTTCCTTTTTTTTGTAATATTCCTTGCTATATATATAAAATATATGTTAGCTACAATGCTTGTATAATGTTAATACATGTTGTATATATGTTTATTAATGAGAGTTTTAAAATGAAGAGGGAGGGGTGTTATATATGTAGTTGGGATTCCTGCCCCTTTAAGAGAAATGGTCAGGTGACCTGGGAGGGTGAGATTGGGCCCAATCTAGAACCGGCTGTGGAGGTGTGAATCACCAATAAAGTGTTCCTGTTCAGATTTGCCATTCGTCTACCTGGTATATAATTACTTGTTCCAAAGGAAGTACCAACATGACAGTTCCCCTACTGAGTGCTTATGATGCAGACATCATAGAACTGTACAGTACAGAAACAGACCCTTCGGTCCAACTCGTCTACGCCAACCAGATATCCTAAATTAATCTAGTCTTATTTACCAGCATTTGGCCCATATCCCTCTAAACCCTTCCTATTCATATATCCATCCAGATGCCTTTTAAATGTTGTAATTTTGAGAGTGAGTTTGGATCCTGGGTTCCCAGATTCCAGATTAATTATGTTAACGTGCGCTCACCTGTCTGGCCCTTTTCTGGGCAGAGGGTTGATAGAATCAGAGAGATATACAGCATGGAAACAGACACTTCAGTCTAACTCATCCATGCCGACTAGATATCCTAAATAAATCTAGTCCCATTTGCCAACATTTGGACCATATCCCTCTGAACCCTTCCCATTCATGTACCCATCCAAATGCTGTTTAAATGTTGTAATTGTACCAGCCTCCACCACTTCCTCTGGCAACTCATTCCATACACGCACCACCCTCTGTATGATAAAGTTGCCCCTTACGCCCCTTTTAAATCTTTCCCCACGTGCTGGAGTTAATGACACGTTCCTCATACATCCTGCCAAGATATCATTCTACTGTTATTTCTCTTCTTGCTACTGGAATCTCTCAAAGTGACACGCATCTGATCAATGATTTTAAGCATTTTTGTTCTATTTCTTTGAATTGTCACAAGCTGCACTGCCATTGATAAATTATTGGCCTAGAATCCACAGATCCTGGAAGTTCTTGTAGTATTTTGGTTATCTTCCCTGCCACTGGGTTTAAGCCTCACTACGCCATTCAATTCAGTCATGACTGATCTGATAATCCTCATCTCCATTTTCCTGCCTTTTCCCCATAGCCCTTGATTCCCTTACTCGTTAAAAATCTGTTTCAGCCTTGAGTATGCTTAGTGACCCAGCTTCAGCAGCCATCTATGATAAAGAATTTCTACAGATGCACTACACTCTGAGAGAAGAAATTCCTCCTCATCTCTAAATATAACCCCCATTACTCTGAGGTGATACCCTCTGGTCCCAGACTCTCCCACAAAGGGAAAGATTCTTTCCACACCTAGCCTGTAAAGTCCTCTAAGAATCTTGTATATTTCAATAAGGTTGCCTCTTATTCCTCTATATTCCAACTGTCATAACTCCCGAAATACAGTTGTGCACAGGAAACTCCCACAAGCAGCAATGAGATAATGACCAGATAATCTGCTTTTGCAGTATTGGTTGAGAGATAAACAACGGCCAGAATATAAGGGGGATCTTACCTTACTCTTTTTCAAACTCCTGCCATGGGAAATTCTCCATCCAGCAGAAAGCAAAAGCATATCCGCTTTCAAGTCTCATCTGAAAGGCAGCACCTCCTTAGCACTGCGTGACCCTGGTTTATGTGCCAGGGGTCTCAGAATTGGAACAGAGCTTACAAAACAGAAAATGCTGTAAATACTCAACAAGTTTTTTTTTTTTGCTTTGTTCATACGACCTGGGCATTGTTAGTTTTGCCAGCATTTGTTGCCCATCCCTGATTGCTATGGTGAAGGTGGTAGCGAACCACCTTCTTGAGCTCTGTTGCAGTCCATGTGGTATAGGTACACCCACAGCAATAGAGACAAATAAACTGCAGTTGCTGGAAACAAAGGTAGACAAACAGGAGGCTGGCAGAACACAGCAAGCCAGGCAGCATTGGAAGGAAAGGAGAGTTCAACGTTTCGGGTATTTAATAATACCTGAAATGTTGACTTCTTCTTTCTTCCAGGCGCTGCCTGGCTTATTGTGTTCTTCCAGCCTCCTGTTTGTACACCCACAGTGATGTTAGCCCAGAATCCATGAAGAAATACAGAGGCAAAGTAGAGTTAATATCTTGGGCCAACTCTGTTTTGCTCTCAACTGACATTGTCTAAGTTGATGAGCACTTCTAGATTTTGTTTCCAAGTTCCTGAACCTTTTGTATTTGTTTTCATAGTGACAATGCCTGGACAGGAGAAGGCCTTTATGAAAGTTCCACATCAATATTTGATAGATTCCATTTTCTGGTAGGATGAAGGAGGAAGGGCATGACTCACACAAGCAGGAAGCTTTCAACTCAACAGGGCCAGTACTGAGTTCAAACAAACCCCATTTGCGGTGAAAGGGACTTAACAATCAGCGTAGATGCAACAAGTATTTGGAGCAGACGCAAATGTCTTAAAGTGCAATAAGGTCTCCAGAACAGTCAAATGTGAAGTCATTTAAATCCCTAGTCCTTTAAAAAAAATTTTTAAAAAGTATGCTGCATGTGTCAGTGAGAGTTGACAAAAGCTATGCTCTAGCAGTTACAATTGCTATGTGTTCATATCTCCTCAAGCTGTACGTCACTATGACCGCTTGGCCGCATTTCATAAATTATATTTATCACACCATACAGATCCTAAGTTTACGGTTCAGTTGGCAGTTCAAAAATGTTGTCAAAAATTAACTGTTTTTAATGTGCATTAATGAATAGAAGATCGTTTCTTGTTATATGGGTTTAGGCATTTGAGATTGAAAAGTTTTGAATGAGCTTTCATGAATGGTAATGTTGACGCAGTGTAGTGAGAACTGTGACAGATGTATCATCTCAACATGGCTCCATAGGTCAGCACATACTGCGTACTAGGAGAGTTGGCATGGGTTGACTTTAAGTTGGGGGGAAGGTGATGTTCAAATGGTATATCACTGGACTGCTAATCCAGAGACCCAGGGAATATTTTGGGGACCGGGTTTGAATCCTGCTGCAGCAAATGGGTGGCATTTGAATTCAATAAAAATCTGCAGTTAAGAGAATTAAGATGACCATGAATGCATTGCTGATTTTCGGAAAAACCCATCTGGTTCACTAATGTCCTTTAGAGAAAGAAACTGACATCCTTACCTGGTCTGGCCTACATGTGACTCCAGACCCACAGTGGTTACTCTTTATTGCCCCTCTTAATTGCCCTTTGGGCAATAAATTCTTGCTTAACCATTGTTGACATCTCCTTATCCCATGAATGAATTAATAAAGGCCAGGTGGGAGGAGGAGGGAGGGGCTTGACATTAATTTGTCCTGCATGAGGTGTGAAGTCTAAAGAGCCGGAAAATTAATAAAACCACATCAGATGAGCTCCAGTGTACCTGTGGCCACCTCCGAACTGTATCCAGGAATGGTGAGTCAAGATCTACCTTGAATCCATGAACCCCACTTCCCCATCCCAGAATGAAGATAGTATCCTTCAGTGGAGAATCCCCTGAGGTGAGTGAAGCTAGCCGGAGTATTTCCTGACTCTCACCACCCAGTTTGGGAGTGAAAATCTGGGTCTAGTCCCCTTGTTCTGACTGAGCCCATTCGAGAAAATTAATTATCTCAGTCAAACCTATCAAATCCTTTAACCATCCCAACTAGATCTACCCAAAATACTTGAGGGTATATTTGCCCTCATAACCTGAATTGTGCACAACTTGAACCCACAATTTTATGACTTGAGCTGAGAAAATGTTTCCTGCAGAACCAAAACTAGCCATCGTTAGGATGATGGCAACAGAGTTTTGGAATTGCTCACATTGATGGAATGCAACAGAATTAAACTTCAATCAGGGTGTTGCCCCTTCCCCACCACCCCACCCTCACCCCCACCCCCATAACAGTTGGCTTCCTTAGACTTCACTTTCCAAACCTACAATGAACTCCTATCTCAAAGGACAAGTCCGGCAGATGCATGAGAACACCACCCCCAGCAAGTTCCCCTCCGAGCCACTCACCATTGTGACTCGGAAATATATTCCTGTTACTTCAGTGTTGCTGGGTCGAAATCCTGAAAATCCGTCCATAATAGCATTGAAGTTCTACCTGCAGCATATGGACTGTAGCAATTCAAGAACGCAATTCACCACCACCTTCTCAACAAGGGACAGAGGATAAATTCTGACCCGACCAGCAACACCCAAATCACACGAATGAATGAATGAAAAACTCACAACTGTCCTACAGTCTGTTCTAATAATTCATAACTAATGTATCATGGTGTGAATTTAAAAAAAGACATTGGAAGAAAGCACCATGGGGGCATAGATTCATATCCCAAGAAGGCAGATGATGAAATTTTAATTCAATGAAAAATGTCTAAAATTATAAAGCTTGCCAAATGACAAACGTAATCACTGGCAAATGTCACAAAAACCCACGTGGTTCACTATGCCCTTGAGGGAGGGAAATCTGCTATCCATACCCTGTCTGGTGTACATGTGACTCCAGACTCTCAGCAATGGAGTTGATTCTTAACTACCCTCTGGGCAGTTAGGGATGGGCAATAAATGCTGGCTCAGCCAGTGACACCCATATCCCATGAACTGATTTTTTTTAAATTGAGCCTAAAAATTATTATTTTGAACTCTAAGGAACCTCATACCTAACTGCAACCCTTGGACTGGAGAATAGCCCTTGACGCTATTTCTCACAATCAGTGACTCAAGTACTTAATCCAAAGATGCAAAATCAACAAAACCATTCATCAAATGATGATGCGGAGAAATGGCAGTAGTTTCCCAACAAGACAAGAATGCTTTTTTAAAAAATAATAATACCAGACACAAGACCCTGCTAAGCGAGAGAGAAAGTTTACTTCAGGGGACAAAATTTGGAGTAGGAACCATGGGAATAGTCCTGCACGAGTAAGAGGCATGGTCGACACAAGGTCAGGTCCAGTAAATTATAAAGTTCGGGTAGGTGCAACGGTCCTGAACAAACATGTGGGCCATATGAAAGCTCTAAACTCACAAACAGTGCGAGAGCAAAATGTGCCCAACTCCTCGACAGCCTTTTGAACTGTCCAATGGATTCTCCCGCTCTGTCGAGCGTTGAAAATACCTTGGAATCTGAGATGAACGCAGTGAATGGTACCACTTCAACACTTTTGCCACCTGAAGAAGAGAGTATATTTCGCCTGAGACACTCCAGGTGTAAGAGGCAAGCTACTGTGTACTACACACCGCCCATATCAGAGGCGGGTTTGGACGAACCTGACCCTGTGCTAAAATGACCTGGGAGGAGCTACAAAAAAGCAGAACCTGACCATGTCCTCAGACTCAGAGGGGGCGGGATGTAGTGATTGTAACTAGGTCAGCCAGGTGTTCCTCATAGAATATGAGTTCCCTGATTGAGACTGTTAATCTGGTCTAATCAGGGAACCCTGGCTGACATCCTGTTCAGTCTGAGAGCTGGCTCTGTGGAAGCTGAATCTCTGTCAAGGACTCTCCATGTGCAAGTAAAAGATGACTTGGTGATGGGACACCGGCCTTTGTGGAGTTATTTCAACAAGGTTGCTTGGAAATTCAGTTATTTATAAAGGGCACAAGAAAATGCCAACACACCCTTTGTCAAAGTTTTTTTAAAATGACTCTACACTTCGAAAGAAAAAACTGTTATTAACTGTACAGATTTCTTTCCTGAACTTACAGAAGTTTACAGTCTGGGAGCAAAGACCGATGGAAGGAAACATTATCCCAGAGAGGTCTAAACCCTAAACCTGATGCAATCCTGGAAGTTTAATTACCTAGTTTAGACTTGCTTTGATCTGTGATTATCCCGACTGAGTGGTTTGTCTGAGGCAATGCTAACATTTGAAGCCTGGGGCCTGTTTAGAAATGGCCCAGGACCCTATCAGTCTAGGGCTGCCTGAAGCCTGTCTGCAATCCATGTTGGTTCGTCATTGCAGTTCATTAGGCCGAACTCAAATCTCAGATCTGTGAATGTTTCCCCTCCCTACCTGATTGATTGAACCTGTCATGATCTCCAAAATATACCTATTTTTCATTTACACATCGTCTAACCCTGTGAAAGTACAGCCTTGCTTTGATATATAGAGTGCTCGCTTTCTGAAGGATCAATCATGAAGGTGGGATAAGCCTTCATTTTCCTTGCTGCCAAAGCTACATTTGCAGAAGTAAGTATTTTAAAACTTAACACTTTGTAAGAATCCAAAAGGTATTGTCCACTCATTTTGCACATTATGATTTGCACCTCTGTCCTATTGTTATTTTCGTCAATCTGCTCAGATAATGCACATCTGGGACTGGTGCGACTTGAACTCTGAACATATCATATCATCAGATGCATCATATGTAGACAGGGTGGTTAAGAAGGCGTTTAGCACACTTGCCTTCGTTGCTCAGACCTTTGAGTCTATGAGCTGGGACGTTATGTTGAGGTTGTGCAGGACATTAGTGAGGCCTCTTCTGGAGTACTGTGTGCAGTTCTGGTTGCCCTGCTATAGGAAGGATATTATTAATCTGGAGAGGGTTTAGAAGAGATTCACCAGGATGTTGCGAGGAATGGAGGGTTTGCGTTATAAGGAGAGCCTGGATAGGCCGGGACTTTTTTCATTGGAATGTACGGAGGTTGAAAGGTGACCTTATAAAATCATGAGAGGTATAGATAAGATGAATGGCAGGTGTCGAATCCTTAGGGTAGGGGATTTCAAGACTAGGGGGCATATTTTTAAGGAGAAAGATTTAAAAAGACATTTAGGACAATATTTTTTACACAGAGAGTGATTTGTGTGTGGAATGAACTTCCAGAGGAAGTGGTGGATGTGGGCACAGTTCCAACGTTTAAACAACATTTAAATAAGTACATGAATAAGAAATGTTTGGAGGGATATGGGCCAAGTGGAGGCAGGTGGGACTAGCATAGTTTGGGATTATGGTCAGCATGGACTGGTTGGACCAAAGGGTCTGTTTCCATGCCGTATGACTCTGTGACTCCATCTGGCTCAGAGGTAGGGACACAAGTCCCGACCACAGTTTTAAATGCTGTCCCCTCAATGACCCTTATAAAACACAATCACCCATATCTCCTTGACAACACTCCCTTACATTCTTTCATTCCTTTTACCAGTGTTCCCCAAATGCTCAATACCACATCTCCAAGTTAGGAGGTTGTTATCTCAAATTCCACTGCAGAGCTTTGAGCTCAATATACAGACTGACACTCCCAGTGCAGTGCTGAGGGAGTGCAGCATTGTCGGAGCTCTGGTCTTTTGGATGAAACATGAAGCCCATGCCTCATCTACTCTCTCAGGTGGACATAAAGGGTGACGTTGATGACATAAGAACATAAGAAATAGGAGCAGGAGTAGGCCGTCCGGCCCTTCGAGCCTGCTCCACCATTCAATAAGATCATGGCTGATCTTTTCGTGGACTCAGATCCATTTACCCGCGTTCTCACCATATCCCTTAATTCCTTTATTGTTCAAAAAAATATCTACCTTATCTTTAAAAACGTTTACTGAAGTAGTGTCAACTACTTCACCGGGCAAGGAATTCCATAGATTAACAACCCTCTGGGTGAAGAAGTTCTTTCTCAATTCAGTCCTAAACCTGCTCCCTCTAATCTTGAGGCTATGCCCTCTTGTTCTAGCTTCACCTGCCAGTGGAAACATCCTCTCTACTTCTATCTTATCTATTCCCTTCATAATTTTATATGTTTCTATAAGATCCCCCCTCAATCTTCTGAATTCCAATGAATCTAATCCCAATCTACTCACTCGCTCCTCATAAGCCAACCCCCTCAACTCCAGAATCAACCTAGTGAACCTCCTTTGCACCCCCTCCAGTGCCAGTACATCCTTTCTCAAGTAACGCTGCTTAAAGGAGAGGAGATAGCTCCAGTCTTTCAAGTGAGACACTAAAGCACCTTTGATCTTTCAGATAGTTACAAAATATCCCTTTCCCTTTAACCATTTGTGTGATGGACATTAGTGAAACAGATGGGATCTTTTGACAGCTGATGGTAGTTCTCATAATAGCGATTATTGAGAACAGTTTCGTATTCAACATTTAATTGAATTTAAATTCTGCCAGAGTGGAATTGAAACTCATTTCCCAAATCATTTACCTGGTCTTCTAGATATCTAATCCAGAGACTTTCCCACTACATCACCGTCTCCCTGCAGATTAGTTTTAACATTGTCCCTTCTGGCGTGTGACATGTCCTCTGGGTCTACTGTTCAAAACAAGGTTAAACTATTTAACTTGTTCTGTCTTATCCAATCACTTTAATATCCTAAAATAAAACATTGCATCATCTCTGAAATTTCACTTAGCAATCAAGGAAACCCTTAATAGTGGAGGACTTTGGGATCCATAGCAATAATGTTGTTAATGGTATATCAACTGTATTGTTTGTGTGGTTAAGATAAATAAGTGGAGGGAATTGATTAAGTACCTTGAGCACATATAAAAAGGGACTGATCATTGGGGATTTGGCATGCAGCAGTCCCTTGCAACAAAAGATTAAAATGGTTCAGAGACTCCCAAGCAACTTGCCTTTTCTGAATCCTCAGGGAGTCTATGTTCCACATGTGTGAAGTCACTTTTTAATTTTGAATTTTGTTTGCACTTCAGCCCCACGGTCTGGATCTTTGGCCACCTGGGACAAAGATGAGGTTTGGAGGGCAGGGACAATGACTTGTTGGTGGGTTTGTTCCAGGGCCTGGTTAAGGTTGACATTCATGGATCCAGGCGGTGAACAATTGAAAGGGTCATTAGACCTGGTTTCTGCCCCTCTTCTGTGGTTATATCCATGCCTGGGTGACTCTGGAGAGGCAGTGCACCAATACACTTGTGGTCTTCTGTGACTTGTAGGCACCACAGGGACTAGAGTGAATCAAGGGCAAGGGTAGCTTAGCTTGATTGGCTGGATGGCTCGTGTATAATGCCAACAGTGTAGGTTCAGTTCCTATATCAGCTGAGGTCAATCCCTTCTCAGCCTCAGCTCTCTGAGAGGTGACCCTCAGCACCAGCCATCTCTCTCTTTAACAAAGGGAGCAACCTCTGGGACTGTGCCAACTTTTACTTTGACGCACCAGAAATGATATTTTTCATAAGTTTCCTGTGAAGGTTTGACTTTTGTTAGAAAGCCCCCTTTTAGAGGCTGCTCATAATTTGCTTCAAAAAAATATGAAAAGGGACTCAGAGGTAGTAAGAACCGCCGATGCTGGAGTCTGAGATAACACAGTGTGGAGCTGGAGGAACACGGCAGGCCAGGCAGCTCCTCTGATGCTGCCTGGCCTTGCTGTGTTCCTCCAGCTCCACACTGTGTTATGAAAAGGGACTGCTGGGTCACTGATGGGGTTGTAGGTCAGAGGCAGACCTAGGCCACACTACATTTTCTGAATAAACTAACTGCTAATAAGGATTTTTGCCTAGATTCACCATTTGGCCTGGGGATCCATTTAACCCAAAGCCACATGTTCCTGTGGCGACTAACACCATGTAGCATGACTCAAGTCGCTGTTTCTTTGCCCTCCCCAGGTTTGAGTCGGGCTGCCTTGCCATTTGGTCTGATGCGCCGGGAGCTCGCGTGCGAAGGATACCCCATCGAGCTGCGGTGTCCAGGGAGCGACGTCATAATGATTGAGAGTGCCAACTATGGGCGAACCGACAGCAAGATCTGTGATGCCGACATCTTCCAGATGGAGAACGTGGAGTGTTACCTTCCCGACACCTTCAAGATCATGTCACAAAGGTAGGATGTCAATTATAGGGAATGTGACGCGGAGAGCTGGGGATGTGGGCCGTTGGGTAAGAGGTGGAGAGAGTGAAAATAAAAGTTTGAAAGAGATGAGTATTTGTTCCTATTCAGGTTCCTTCCATTCTGGTAAAACATTGGGTTGATTTGCCGATGTCCTACAACATTATACACAAGGAATCCTGACCTGATGCTCAGGTTATACAGTGAGTGAGCCAGCTGCTGTACAGACCCCATTCTTTTCCTCATTCTGAAGTCGTGCGCTTTGTCCTTATTGTGCACATGACCTCGTTGCAATACTACTTATCATTGGCATGACAAAATGTATTACGGGAGTTCTAGAAAAGAGCTAAAATACAAGATTGAGGTACTTGCAGTGCCACAACAGGCAGGAGGGTGCAATTGCAATGTGACATATTTACATAGGATTTTTCAGTTACAAATTAGGAGATGGGAGTTTTGAAATTGACAGAAAATTGTGTCAGAACCTGAAAGCAGAGCATGAGGTATTATACAACCAAAGTACATGCAGACCTAAGATATATTGATTTACAAATATAGAGATGATAATTCCTTGCAGAAGATGGGAAATGTTCAGATGTATCAAACGGCACAAACCACCAGACGTGGCCGATAGCTCTATCTTTATTGTCATCATGTCAGTATCACCTGAGTTTCCTGTTCCTGTTCACAAGTGCATTTTGGCTGCCTTTTGAGTTTCAAGATCTTTGCTTCCACCCTCTCCAACCTCCAGGCTCCAATATCCACCTTTTTAAAACGTACGTCTTTTACAAGCATTTACTTGGCTCGGTTTCACATGTTTGTCTGATAATGCTCTATGGCAACACCTTACAATGCTTTACAGCAATAATTATGCATTATGTTGACCTTCATAGTGAGAAGACATAAGTACAGGCTCTCAGTGAGACCTCACCTGGAATATTGTGTGCAGCTTTGTTCTTCTTATCTGAGTAAGGATGTTCTGGCGATGGAGGAAGTGCAACAAGATTTACCAGACTGATTCCTGGGATGGCAGGGCTAATGTACAAAGGGACATCAGATCAGTTAGGACTATATTCACTGGGCATTCAGAAGTATGAGAGGGATCACATAGAGACCTATAAAATTCTAATAGGACCGGACAGGATAAACATAAGAAAGATGTTCCTGATGACCGGAAAAGTCCAGAACCAAGTGTCACAATCCAAGAATAGTGGGTAGACCATTTAGGATTGAGATTTTGCACCCAGAGTGTGGTGATAAGCCTGTGGAATCCTCTGCTACGAAGAGTGGTCGAGGCCAAAACATTGAATGTTTTCAAGAAGGAGGTAGATATAGTTCTTAGGGCTAATGGGTGTGAGAAGAAAGTGGGAACAGGCTACTGAGTTGGATGATCAGCCATGATCATATTGAATGGTGGAGCAAGACTGAAGGACCAAATGGTCATTCCTGCTTGTATTTTCCATGTTTCCATAAATGGAAGTTGTTGTTGACTAGGCAGGTGCACGCAGCAGCTCCTTAAGTATCATTGTGTATTGCTTTATGGTTGCCATCAAATCACAGCTCACGCAATTCATCCTGTTAGTGACAATGGCTACCTGGACTCACTGGATCAGGATGCTGTGGGCTAGAAGGATCTCCCTCTTGTAGCTGTTTATGTACCTCGTTCCAAGAACAGTGTGGCCCTGGTCATCCTGAGTTTCATGAGGGCACCTTCAGCAGCAACCCTTCATGTGGAAGATTTTCAACATCTGGTGGAGGTTTGCTGCTGGTCCTGGACTTGCTGGTGTATCTGTTCTTCCTCTGGGGCTCTGCATCTTCATTACACCCCAGCAACAGCAACAATAACCCCTACTGCAGCCCGATCCGTCTCTCATTCTTCCTATGAAAACAGAATAGGTTCTGAATAATGTGAGCAGTCAGAATTCACATCACACATCGATGATGGTTTTGCAGAGTCCTCTACACAGTGGGACATGGAGTACTTGGACGAGGAGGGTCTTCGAATGTACCTACACAGTATTTCAACTGTCCACCTTATTCCAACGAATGTATCATATCACAAGAGGCAGCCAGAGAAATTTAAGTGCTGCGTGAGTATTGACACCTTCTCCTCCTAGCCCCATTTCATCATGAAATGCAGCATTGCATGTAGGACCACATTGCAGAAGGTGAGAGGAATCAGTTCGATGCCCCTGTGCTGACTATGGTATCTCACATTAGCTTTATGCTTTGTGGCCCACTTATAAGGTCACTTTCACAGAGGTGACTATCTTCAATCTGTAGTGACGTGGTCGAGATGACTTGTGACCAGCATATCCCACCCAGTTGGAAACTGACTGTGTTTCGCATGCTATGATTACAGAGGACTTCATCCTGTACTCTGCAAGTGTCTGACTGATGTGATTGCTCCCTGAATGGATTCCCGTCACTCAGAAATGAAGCTTGCGTGTTGGGATAGGAAAACAAACACTGAGTCTGCCCGCTCCAGGTGTGCTCATAGCTATTTTCAATCTGCATGTGCTTTTAGGAGTCGAGAGAAAATGAGGTTGCACTTAGCTCCATGTGACACATTCTCAGCTTGGTAATGAAGACCTCCCTATGTCCATTTTTGCCCAGCAATCCCCGGACACCTTATTACTACTCATCCCCCACCCACCACCCAGAGTGACAAATGTAACTCTTAACCTAACCCAACCCTCTTGAGTCCGTTCCCAAACAGGCCACTGTGGTGGTGAGTGCCAATAACTCCTACTCCCATAGCTTCCTATGTTCTACCGTGTACTACAATTTTCCCATCCCGCAACACCTTATGTAATACCTAGTAGGAGTTTATAAAATGATGAGAGGCATACATAGGCTTGACAGTCAGAAACTTTTTCCTAGAGTTGAAATGTTTAATCCTAGAGGGCATGTATTTAAGGTGAGAGGCGGAAAGTTCAAAGGAGATGTGAGGGGCAAGTTTTTTTACATAGAGTGTGGTAGGTGCCTGGAACGTACTGCCAGGGGCAGTGGTGGAGGCAGGTACAATAGGGGCATTTAAGGGACTTCTAAATAAGCACATGAATAAACAAGGAATGAAGAGATATGGATCATGGGCAGGCAGAATGGATTAGTATAATTTGGCATCATATTCGGCACAACATTGTGGGCTGAAGGACCCATTCCTGTACTGTTTTGATCTATGTTCTAAACCCAACTTGCCCCCTTCACCATTCTTGTTCTGCCTGCACCCTTGTTGCTGCTTCCAATTCCCAGCATTGAGTCCCCCAGCTTCACTACTACAACCTGGAAACCAACCCCCCCAACCACTTGACTTTCATTGCACTGACCCCGAGAATGACTTTGGCCCACTCCTCTGGCCGACTTAGACACACCTGACCCCTAACAGCTCTCTGTGCCCATCCTTAGGAGACTGGTTGTTTTAGTTAGCTAGTGTGAATCAGATTGGTGCCAACAGCAGAGGATTCAATCCCCGTTCTGGCTGGGGTGCACTGGGGACCTGCTATATTGCCCTACCCCTGATGGAGGTTGCGGTCCTGTGGGTCAGAGCTGCTCTCAGTCAGAGAACTCAGAGTGAAATTCCTAAGTCGTGTTTCAACAAGAAAAGTATTAGAAATACGTAAGTGATCAGTAAGATAGATGTTGCCAAACATTTGGCAAGTGGGAATTCTTCTGACTGCTGTTGAGGAGCCTATATGTCCTGACGGATCTGCACTGATACATCCAGCTTTGTCTCTGTCTCTGTCTCTCTCTCTCCCGCCCCCTCTCTCTCGCTCTCTCTTTTCAGTGTATTCATTCCTCTCCCTTGTTTGAAAGCACTATCACTCACTTCTTTCAAAGCAACAAGAACACGAGAAATTAGTTGCTAAAATTACCAAGCCTCCACATCCCTCTTTTTCTCTGTCTCTCCCCTTACTCTCTCTCTCTCTTTTTTTCTTTCTGTCTCCCTCTGTCTAACTCTCTCTCATACTTCTCCATCTCCCGCTGTCATTCCTTCTGTCTCTTTTCTCTCTTCCACTCTCATTTCTCTACCTCCTAATCTTGTTGTTTTCTCTCTTCTGTTCCTTTCTCCCTCTCTGTTTCTCTTCCTCTCTTGCCCTCTCTCTTCTCTCCCTCTCTGCCTTTCTCCTCTTCCTCCTTCTCTTCTACTGCTCCATCGTATCTTTCCCTTTCCATCTCTTCCCCAGTCTCACCCTTTCACCCATCACTCTCTGTTTCCCCATCCCTCTCTTTCTCCCACTCCTTCTCCATCCATCACTCTCCCTCTACCCCCTCCCATCTTACCTTCCCTCTCTCTTTACCTTCCCTCTCTCCCTCAGTGTTTTTCCTTCCTGCTCTCTTCCAGTCTCGCTCTCTGTCCCCCATCGTAGAATCATAGACTCCCTACAGTGTGGAAGCAGGCCATTTGGCCCATTGGGTCCACATTGACCCTCTGAAGAGCATTCCACTCAGACCCACTCCCCTACCCCCCTACCCTATCCCTGTAACCCTGCATTTAACATGGCTAACCCACCTAGCCTGCACATCTCTGGATACAATGGGCAATTTAGCATGGCCAGTCCACCTAATCTGTACATCTTTGACCCGTTCACCACTTCTCTGGCTCTTCCTGACCCTCTCTCTGTCTGCCTTCCCTCTGTCCCTTCATTCTCTGCCTCTCCTAATCCCTCCCTTCTTCCACCCCCCTCCCTCTGTCCTCCACCTGCCTCCCTCCCATCCCCCTCTTCCGCACCCCCCAAACTTTTCTCCCTTCCCTTTACCTCTCTCCTCTCATTCAGTCCTCCTGTTTCCCTCCCCCGGGGCATTTACTACCAATAAGTGGACAAGTAGGAAGATGTATTGACCAGCTAAGTTGTCTGGAAGTCTCTGTTATACATGGGCTTTGATCAATATGTTGTCTGCTCCAAACCTCAAGTGCAATCAACAAAGTAAAACTTGCCAATAGATCAATAACAGCTACATCAGTCAGTGCGGGCTGTTCATTAAGCCTTGGCGCCAACTAAATTGTGGGGAGCTTCTACCTGGCGGCCTTTTGGGGATGTGACTTGACGTGTGGTCTGAGCAATGGAGTGTGCGATCAATAATACCACTGGACCAGGATGCTCCGGCACCCACTTCCTAAAAGAATGTTCTGTGACGTGATCAATACTAATTGAACCTTCTTGAGTGGGAAATGGTCTCTGGGCTGCGCGGTGTTTTTTTTTAAAGACTGCGCTGACTGTATAACAGATGAAAAGGGAAACTAGAGGACCATTCACCCGTACCCCACCTCTCATGCTCCATGATGTGCCCTGACTCCAAGTCAAGTAGTGTCTTCAGTCTTGAATTCAAATCCATTTTTATCAAATCCCTCCAATCCCCTCGGTCATCATTTCCAGTCTGAGTTCCGGCTGCAATATTGTGCTGCTCCAAGGCTGGCTTCTTGAGCATTCCTGTTTGAATCATGCCTCCATTAGTGAATGTGGCTTAAGCTTTGGGCTCTTTAAACCTCTGAGTCTCTCCCATATCTTTTGTGATGCTCCTTAAAACCTATGTTTTTAATCAAGCTTTTGGTTATTTGCCCTATTACTTAACACCTATTACCTACTTATATTGCTCGGTCTCCTATTTTTATGTTGCTCCCTGGCAGCTCCTTCAGATCTTTTATCATGTTAAAGATGCTCATCTTGAAGACCCATCTTTCTGCTGGGTCACAAATTCATGAGGGCTGGCACCCTCCTCAACCAAGTCCCTATCCTTTAGCTAGGGAATGCAGACAAGAGGGAGGCTATTCACCTATTCAAGCATCATAGTTGATCCTAGTCTTGACGCTACCTATCAAGCACAACATCCTTGATATCAACACATGAATACACTGTACAGAAGCAATCACTAGCTAGTTTGGGAAACAAGCAATTGATATGCTTGAGTGATCCCAAGCCAGACAGCAGAATTTTTCTAGAAGCAAGAACCTACGTGTATTTTTTATTTCTGTACAGAATTTAGTCACCCATAAGGGTAAATGAATGATGTTTTGTTTTGTTCATTCATGTAATGTATGTCACTCACTGGATCATCATTTATTGCCCGTCCTTAATTACCCTTGAGAAGGTGGAGGTGAGCTGCCTTCTTGAACCGCTGCAGTCCATGTGCTGTAGGTACACCCACAGTGCTTTTATAGAGGGAATTCCAGGATTTTGACCCAGCAACAGTGATATTTTTCCATGTCAGGATGGTGAGTGATTTGGAGGGGGAACTTGCAACTGGTAGTTTTCCTACGTATCTGCAGCCCTTGTGCTTCAAGAAGGCATTAATTATGAGTTTGGAAGGTGATTTATGAATTTCAGTGCCAGTGTGATGCCAGGTGGGTAGACAGCACAGCACATCCTCTCACCTGTTTGCAGTGGCCACATTGAACAAGCCCATGCTTGCAAAACTCAGAATATAATGTCTAAACTTAGATGAGATACCACCATTTGACAGCACTTGCTGAATAATGCTGAGTTTGTTAAGAATTGCACTGACAATGGGTTTAAAATTACCCGTAAGACTTGCAATGTGGCCATCTCTGCAGGCAAAAACATTCTGTTCAGACTTTGAACCTTCTTTGAATGAAACAAAAATGTGGACAATAGTTCCCTGGTGCATTCTCCATAGCAATGCTTTGATCAGTTGGTATTAACTTGCCAACCATCAGTGTCATTTTCTTATGTAGTATAAATAGTTGCTTCCTTTGACATTGGGTAGTCTTGCATCTGTCCTCATAAGTGGAAGCTTTGAAAACATGTCTATCTTCTGAATGAAGCTAGTTCCCCTATGTTGGCCTTCAATATCAATTGAAAGAATCTTTCTAGTTTTATGTGGTCCATTTGCTTCTAAATTTTGAACACCTGCACAAGCTTTTGTATTTGGGGGGAATGTCAGCCTGGTTGATCTTTTCTTTAAAACAAAACAGTTTCAAGGGCTGTCTCGTGATAAGACAGGATAGAAATATATCACTTCTTACAATCTCTGAAACATGTTGATTAAGTGAAGGCAGAAGTCCTTTGCATCAGTTAATGTTAATGTTTTGAACCTTCTCAGCCAGGCCACAAAATGTTCATTCACAACCATTGATCAATCACTCCATTCACACACTGATCAATCACTCCATTCACACATTGATCAATCACTCCATTCACACATTGATCAATCACTCCATTCACACACTGATCAATCACTCCATTCACACACTGATCAATCACTCCATTCACACACTGATTAATCTTTCCATCCACACTCTGATCAATCCTCCCATTCACACTTTGATCAATGAGTCTATTTACACACTGATCAATCACTCCATTTATGCACTGATCAATCAATTCATTCACATAATGATCAATCACTCCAATCACACAGGGATCAATCCTGCCATTCACATGCACTGATCAATCTATCCATTCACACGCACTGATCAGTCCTTCCATTCATACACGATAATCAATCCTACCTTTCACACTCTAGTCAATCAGTCTATTTACGCACTAATCAATCAGTCCGTTCTCACAACGAGCAAACACTACATTCACACAGGGATCTATTCTTTCATTCGTACACAATGATCAATCCTTCCATTCATACACAATGATCAATCACTCCGTTCACACGCCCTGATCAATCACTCCATACATACACAATGATCAATCCTTCCATTCATTCATAATGATCAACCACTCCATTCAGACGCCCTGATCAATCACTCCATTCACTCACTGATCAATCCTTCCATAGAAGCCCAATGATCAATCCTTCCATTCACACATGATGATCAATCCATCCATTCACACACACTGATCAATCACTTCATTAACACTCTGATCAACCTGTACATTCGCACGCCTATCAATCCATCCATTTCCACATGAATCACTCAAGCCACACAGTGATCAATAACTCCATTCACGCAGTGATCCTTCACTGATAGGTCCAACCTGGGATTCCAATGGAGGCTGGATTCTCGAGCCCAGAACTGTGAAATGGACTATGTGAACATTGCCTTGAATTCTCTCTTTTAATTTCTTTTTTTCTGTGTTATCGTGGAAGGACTGTTATTCTGAAATTTTTTATTTTTCTAATTTAATACTATGATTTTGTACTTTTCAAGGTTTGTAATGCAGGACTTCTTTGGAAAATTAGAAAAATAAAGAAATAAGAATTTGTACTCAAGAATCTATACCTTGTTACCTTTGTACATGAGGTGATGCCATAAGTGGCAACTTCTAAACTTTTCACTGTACTAAAGTGGGTACTTGACAGTAAAGCTAATTCAATTCAATTCAATCAATCAGTCCATTTGCACACTGTTCAATAACTGATTTGTTACATAGTTTGTTTTTTGACTATGTTATTTGCTAATTGTTTTGCTGCATCATGAGGGGATGAATAATGGCTTCTTATGTACTTAACCTGGCAAGTGTTAAAGATGCCAGCAGGTCTGCTGAGATACCATTGACCTACAAATAGCACCCAGGGATAAAGCGGGCAACTTACACAGGCTGTGATATTTTTATTCCCTGAGAGATAAATGTCAAAAATTGTTTCAGTTTATAGAGTCTTAATTCAACAGCACTCAGAAGATCGTGAAAAGGCCTAATTTCCACCCTACCATGAATGTAGAGGAGCACCAGAGAATGTGCTGAAGACATTTACAGTGATCATGCCAGGACTGAAATCATGTAATGGCATGGACGACCTTAACAAAAATGAAGATATTAAAGCTACTGCATGTCTTTAAATTTTTGATTCGGTGTGGGACTGAGCTGTTTCCACTTGAAAGTTTCAAATCAGTATCAATATCAAAGCAAATCAATAAAAATATAGGATACTAACCAGTCAATCCAATTGGGAATTCAGGAGATATAGGTTCACTCAGAGAGTGGCTTGCATTTGGAACTCATAAGTAATATTGACTTGAGTAGCATAGATGCATAGAAGACTGAAGGCATGAATTGCGTGATGGAGAAAGGGACAGGATAGTATGCTGAAGGATTACTGACATGGACCAGTTGGATAGAATGCCTCGTGTTTGCATTGTGAATTCTATGTATTGTAAATGCTCAAATAGTATCATTCTTGTGTGAGTCGACCAATTCTTGTTCCAAGATTCATTTTCTTTTTCTCATAACATGTTTATAAGTCAACCTTTGGCCCCAAAATCCATAATTTCCCACACAGCTTTTGCCAGCGTTGTGGGTTGGCTGGTGGGAACTGCCTGATAAGTCTTTTTCACGATCCATCTTGTCACTTTAATGTAAAGATGACCGGGAGGAAGCTCAGGACAGAATCTAGGTCCATGGTCAGCAACCAGTATCAGTGCTATTGTCAGCCGTTCCATGCTAAGGTCAGCACCATGGTCAGCAATCAGAGTCTGCACCAATGTCTGCAATTCCAAAGACCTGACACGGATCTAAAACTGTCACAAGTGTTGTTCATATAAAGTCAGACCTATACTGTTTATGAAAATATTTGCCTCAAAATGTCGACTCTTATCCAAGTATATACAGTAATGTCACCGCACAACACTAAGCAATATTGTGTAAATATTAAATACCATTTTCAAATGAGTTTTCTTTTAAATCAACCTGCTCAGAGATGTTGCTATTTGATTTGACTTATTGTTGTTATATGCACCAAGATACAGTGAAAAGTATTGTATTGTGTGCTAACCAGACAAACCATACCTTGCATTAGTACATCACGGTAATAGAATAGAATGTGAAATATAGTTTACAGCTACGGAGAAGATACAGAGAAAAATCAACGTTATTATATGAGAGATCTATTCATAAGTCTGATAACAGCATGAAATAGAGTATAATGGGGTGGAAGAGGTCTTTGATTATGTTGAAGATAACACAGTGTGGAGCTGGATGAACACAGCAGGCCAGGCAGCATCAGAGGAGCAGGAAAGTTGATGTTTCGGGTCGGGACCCTTCTTCAGAAATAGGGGAGGGGGAAAGGAGCTCTGAAATAAATAGAGAGAGGAGGGGTAGTGCTGGGGAAGGTAGGTGGGATAGTTACAGGTGAGTGCAGGTAGGCAGTGGTGGGGATTGGTCAGTGAGGTGGGAGGGGCGGATAGGTGGGAGAGAAGATGGACGGGTTGTGTCAGGTCAAGGAGGCGGGGATGAGAGGGAGGGTTGGTCATGGAATGAGGCCGGGGGTGGGGTGAATTTGAAACTGGTAAAGTCACTGAGTGAGTTCTTACTATAATCTTTGATTATGTTTGTTTCTTTCCTGAGACAGTGGGAAGAATAGACAGAGTCAATAGAAGGAAGACTCGTTTCTATGAAGGACTGGGCTGTGTTCACAATTCTCTGTAATTTCTTGTAGTCTTGGGCAGAGTGGTTGCCATACCAAGCTGTGATGCATCCAGATAGGATGCTTTCTATGGTGCGTCTATAAAAGTTGATAAGAGTCATTATGGACATGCCAGATTTCCTTAGTCTTCTGAGGCAAAAGAGGTGTTGGTGCACTTTCTTGACTGCAGCGCAACGTGGATGGACCAGGATAGATTGTTGCTGATACTTACTCCGAGGAACTTGTAATTCTCAACCACCTCCACCTCAGCACCATTGTTACGGACAGGACATGTCCTCCACACTGCTTCCTGGGAGTCACAGATAGACAGGGTGGTGAAGAAGGCGTTTGGTACGCTTGCCTTTATTAGTTAGTGCATTGAGTATAGGAGTTGGGATATCATGTTACAGCTGAACAGGACATTGTTAGGCCAGTTTTGGAATACTGCATTCACTTCTGGTCTCCCTGCTTAAGGATAGATATTTTTAAACTTGTAAGGGTGCAGAAAAGATTTACAAGGATGTTACCGGGGTTGGACGGTTTGAGCTCCAAGGAGAAGTTGAATAGGCTGGGGTTATTTTCCTTGGGACGTTGGAGGCTGAGAAGTTTATAAAATCACTAGGGGCATGGATAGAGTGATTTTTCTTTGGCACTGGGATGACAGTGGTCTTCTTGAACAAGGTGGGAACCTCATATTGTAATAAGGAGAGGTTAAAGATGTCTGCAAATACTCCCACCAGCTGGTCCATGGAGAGTCTGAGTGTATGGCCAGGGACTCCATCTGGGCCAGTCACTTTCTCTGGGCTTGCCCTCAAGAAGGCCGATCCAACGTGTGCAGCAGTGACAATGAGTACAAGTGCACCCATGGCTGTTTGGGCAGGTGACATCATTGCACTGACCTTGTGTTCAAAACAAGCATAAATGCCTTGTGCTCATTGGGGACGGATGAATTGTTGTCAGCGATTCTACTCGACTTTGCTTTGCAGCCCTGTGGGACTTGAACCCAGGTATACCTAGTTCAGAATCAAGGACACTACCACCGCATCCACAAGCCTCTTCAAATGAGTTCAAAACTAATGGGAGTTTCAATTTCAGCTGAATTCATTGAATTCCTGTGTTGCAACATCTCAAGCCATTTCCAGCTGTGTTTACCAGTGTGCAGATTTGGAAGGGAATGCTTCAATCTGTGCATATATGTGTTAGTGTGTTGCATGTGTTGGGGTTGTGGGAAAACCCAAGGACAATATGTGATTGATCCACAATGAGTCATGTGTGCTTTTGTCAAACACATGCAGGCAGACAAACATGTACACATACAAGCATGCATGTACACATGCATATTTACTTTCAAACAGAATTTCAGACACATGACAAGTGCACATGCAAACCCCTGCAAACACAGACACAAATACACACCAGCCATTGAGCAAGTACTTGCAAACGTGGCTACACATCAAAATACATATACAGGCATATGCAAGTGACAGGTGCACCCATATGCAATCACAAAAGCAGGACACCCAGACTCATGCAGTCATGTTACATGGCTTTTTCCAGCCTATGTTACTCGAAGACATTAATGTCCCAAGTGACTGCAACAAATCCAGAGAGGCTTCTGCAGCAGCTAGTCGATTAGATCGAATGTCAGGTAGAGGCCACCGTGCGCCCAGGCCTTTTGGGACTCCAGGTGAGAAAGTAGTCATGTCTGGGTCACTGCATCTGAGAAAATTGGGGCCTGGCCAGCGTCCCAGTGGGAGTATGTTGTTTGGCTCAGCTTTTCAAGGCATAACCTGACCCTGAATGATTGGAAATAGTCTTTAGGTTCATTTCTTGCTGCAGTTTGCTTCTGCAGCCTGTCCTCAAGGGACTGCAGAACAGCGAAAACAACAGAATCGATTTTTTTATTTCTGCCGATATCTTCACTTCCTTTAATAAATGCCACTGAGCCTCACAATCCTGCTCAGTGGAAACTTGATATTTGAATCATTTTCCTTCTCTCACTGTTACAACAGCTCTATTGAGCACAGATTGAGGGCAGTCTGAACTGTGACCTGAGGCAGACTTGGGGAGCACAGCAATTTGATAGAGGATCGGATACCACAGCATGAAAATAGGGAATTCGAAGACGACAGCAGTGGGCTAGGGGAGTGGGAAACACAGCAGTGGGCTAAGGGGTGGGGAAAATAGCAGTGGGCTATGGGGATAGGGAATGGAACAGCAGTGGCCATGCTTTGTGCAACTTTTGACCTAAGCTGTGCAATTCTCTCTTTAAAACTCTATATCCATTTCCCTTCTTTAGGACACCCCTTGAAACTGATCCCTTTGACCATGCTTTCAGCTGTCTCCCCTAATTTATGGCTCAGTATCGCGTTTGATTGCCCCTGTGAAGCACCTTGGGATGGTTTATTCTGTTAAAAGTGCTCTATAAATACAGGTTAGTGCAGAGTGTCATACTTTAGGGTACAGAAGAATAGGGTTCTATACTGAGCAGTGCTGGACTGCAGTGAACTGTATATTACTGTGATTACAGACCATTTCATTGAGTAGAGTAGTACTACGTAATAAGATTACATAGTGAAAACGCAATGTGACAGTTCAAAGTATTGCAGACTGAATTTTGAGTGTTTTCTGTGCATTAACCAATGAATCTCCTGCTGGTCTGTTTTTCAAGTGTTTGACACCTCTCTGAGCAGCGTGGTTAATGCTGGCACGCGGGTTTTTAGAGGTAATTATCCAATCATTCTAAAGGTCAGCTTTCACAGTGACTGCTCAGATGGATGTAACCGCAACACCTTCTTCTGTTCACGGCCCCTCCCATCTGCCATGGATGTTGGCATGTTGCTGGTCCCAGCTCACTAAACCAGTGAGGGTAATAATATCAGAAGATCATAAATCGAATGAGATTTGAGATGACAAGATTACAGTCACCACCTCTTACCCTGATTGCCAACCTTTATCTGAGAATTCCGTTATATCGTGACATTTAGATCCCACTCTGAGTCTCATGCTCAATCCAAACCCTTAAACTCTCTGAATTATTCAGATCTGGTAAAGTTGTTGATCTTTGAAGCTTGCCGTTTGTGACATTATTGTAACAGGAAGAGCATAATTAAACATGGCATAAATACCACCAGCCCTCGGAGTGAAACATGAAGTGCGGACTGAGAGCTGGGTACTAATTAGACCGCACATTCTACAGCGCATACACGAATCTGGTGCGAGCTTTGCCCAGCTAATTAACTTGTAGAAATTACTATAGAGGCTGACAGCCTCCCCAGCACTGCACTCCCCTAATTACATCCCTTCTGGTGCTGAGTGGCTGCTGGTCAGGCTGTAGTACACTTGGTGTGCTGGGTTGATGGCGTGCTGTGGTGTGTGCACTGAGGTTGGGAGCTGACTGTATGGGTTTGGGATTACAGAGCACCGTGAGCTTGGTTGGTGAGGGGTGCCATTTCTGTTACCTGGAATGAATATGCAGATTGCAGTCGAGTTTCAAGACTTTGAACTATTGCTGGGTGAGCTCGGGTCCCTGAGTGCAGTGAATTTGGGTTCCTGAATACAGAAGCACATTTCAAATCCTTGAGTTCAGAGGGTGAGCTGGGGTCCTGAGTGCAGAGTATATTCAGGTCCCTGAGTACAATGGGTTCAAACTACTGAGTGCAGAAAGATTTGATTTTATTTATTATCATTGTCACGTGTACCTTGGTATGGTGAAAAGTTTTGTCTTGCATGTAGTACAGGCAGATCAGACCATACAAAATGTGTTAGGATAATAGAACAGAGCGAAGAATATTGTTATGGCTGCAGACAAGGTGCACAAAGAGAGAGATCAACATTAATTGTATGTGTTTGTGTTCCAGAATACACTGGGTTAAGGTTCCTTAGTTCAGAGAACTTGGTTTCCTGAGGAAGGAAAAGTTGGGTCTTTGAATGCAGAGACTTAGGATTCTGAACATAATGGTTTTGAGTTCGTGATAACGGTGGATTTAGGTTACTCAGTACGGTGAGTTTGGGCTCCTGAGTATACAAAAACTTTTAACTTCTAAGTACAGAAGGAGTGTTCAGCAATTGAATGTAAAGCATTTGGATTCCTCAATAGAGTACATTCTGGTTCCTGAGAACAGAAAGAGAGTTTGGGTTCCTTAGTACTTTGTAGAGATGGGGGGAGCGGGTGGAAGCAAAGAGAATTTTGAATGGAAGACCATGATTGAGGTCCAGGAAACCAACTGCTGTCTGCCCTGGAGAAAGTGGAGCTTAGCAGGGTATTGTAAGGCCAGAGGGAGAGAAGAAAAGGAGCTGCTTGAGCTCACACCCTTGGCCTGCTTTGGCCTGTGATCAATACAGGCTAAGATCAGGTTTAGTGGGTTGACTGGGGGCTCAATGAGATTGTGTTTGGAGGAAGACGTCCATCACTAGACCCACATGAGGACATGTTCAATTAGCTTTATGGGTTGAGGGCCTAGGTCTAGACAAGTGGAGGAATCTGTGCCGTGATGAATAGGGACATACATGACTCACAATCTGCCAAAACTTGCTAATTGCAAGACCTGTTCCGGATCCCGTGAAGCAATCTATTGTGTATCACCTTGTCAAATCTTTTCTGAAAATCCAAATCTGTTGTGTCCATCTGTTTCATCGTACATCCCCTTGACCTCAGAAACTCTAACATATTTGTCAAGTATGATTTCCCTTTCATAAGACCATGTTGACGAAACTTAAATATATTTTGATTGTTTAGGTTCACTATTACTATTTCCTTAACAGTAGCTTCCAGCATTGTCCCTACTATTGACACTGAGCTTTTGTTGTTTCCTCCCTCTCTAGTTTCTCGTGAACAGTAGGTTACATTTAAATAAAAACCAAAAGAACTGCGGATGCTGTAAATCAGGAACAAAGACAAAGTTGTCAGAAAAGCTCAGCAGGTCTAGCAGCATTTGTGAAGAAAAAATCAGTTAACATTTCGGGTCTGGTGACCCTTCCTCAGAACAGTGGGTTACATTTACTACCAATGAGAACTTAGGGATTTCTGGAAGGTCAGAACAAGAATATTCACTATCTCTGCAGCCATTTCTTATATAATAATAGGAGGTAGGCCATCAAGTATAGGGATTGGCCATCCTTTCATCCTATTAATCAATCCACTAGTTTTTCCTTAGTGCTATTAATTGTTTTAATTTCCATGCTCTGGTCAAGTTCTTGGTCTCCTACATTTAAAAATATGTTGTGTATCTTCCATTGTGAAGGTAAACATAAATATTTGCCAATCATCTCTGCCATTTCCTTCCTCCCTATTGTAATTTTTCCTCACCCTGTCTATGAAGGATGTTCATTATTTTCTTCGCTCTTTACATACTTGTAAAAGCTTTTCCAATCCATTTTCATAATCTTTGCTAGTTTAATCACATTTTCCTATATCTCCCATTTTTAACACTTCCTTAGACATCCTTTGCTGATTGTTATACCCCATCCAGTTTTCAGACCGCTACTCTTCTTGTCAATATTGTATTTTTTCCATGAAATCTAATACTCACGTTAGCTTCTTTTGTTAGCCGTAATTTTACTACTTTTGTAGTGGAATATTTATTCTCAGAGGGAAGTGATATTTAGTGAGAATTATGAATTCATTATTTAAAATGTTTTCCATCGTCTATCTATAACATATCTTTATCTAATTTCCCAATCTACCTCAGCAAATTCTCCCCTCATACAAAATAATTGATTCTGTTTAAATTTAAGAAGCTGATTTCAGACTTAAAGATATCATTTAAAACTTAATATGAAATTCAATTACGTCATGATAACTTCTCCCCAGATGATGCTTTCCTATATGATTATTAGTTAACCCTGTCCCATTACACAACACTCGATATAAAATAATCTGTTTCCTCTTTGGTTTTTCTTTCTCAACACTCCAGAAAGTTGTCTTGAATGCATTCCATTAATTTAGCCTCCAAGCTATTTGCGCCAGTTGATTTGCACAGTCTATATGAAGATTAAAGTTCCTCACAACTATTGCATTACTCTTTTACATGCTCCTCTAATTTCTGATTCACACTCTGTGTAGCACCAAGATGAATGTTGTTTGGGTGTCTGTAAACTATTCTCATCAGTGTTTTCTGCCCTTATTCATTTCTCAACCCCATCTTTACAAATTCTGCATCCCATTTTTGTTTTGTGCTAAGATCCTTTCCCTCATCTTTTATTGTCAGGAATATCCCGATTTCTTTTGAATTTTACCCTGAAATATTTAGCTCCCAACCTTGGTCACTCTGCAACCAAGTCTCAGGAATGGCAGTTAAATCAAACTTTTTTTTTATATTTATGTCACTAACTCCTCTACCTTGTTTCACATACTCACTGCCATCTGTTGTATCTGCCAACTGCCATGCGTTGTATCTGCTCAACATCACATGTAACTGCTCCCTATCAGATATTGTACCTGCTCACCATCATATCTTGTATCCATTCATCGTCATATTTTGTACATGCACTTGCCACTACACGTTGTACCTGCTTCATGCCATGTGTTGTATTTGCTTCATGCTGTGTGTTGTATCTGCTAACTGCCATGTGTTGTATCTGCTTCATGCCATGTGTTGTATCTGCTAACTGCCATGTGTTGTACCTACTTATCACCATGATTTGTATATCCCCTCGCTACTACATGTTATATATGTTCAACATTACATAAAATGTAAAACACCATTGGCTGGCAGAACTGGTAGTTCCCAGATATCTTGAACTACAGAAGCGAGCACCAGTTCCAGAACAATCTGCCCAGATTTACTATGCTGAGCAGCACATTAACCTGGTCCCAGACAACAAGTGATCCTGCCTGACTGTCTGCCACTGTGGATCAAACAAGTTTACTTCAAGGTTAAAGAAGATCCATAGACTGGGAGACAACAGCATGAGCAAATTATGAATGTCAGTGTATGTGTCACTAGCTTAAATCCCTTCATGATTGGTGGGCCCTTCTTTATTGGAAAGTCCACTAAGATCAAATGTCCCTAGAGCCATTGCACAATCCTACCTCATTGCCGGTTGTTGCATTAGGAGTAGCTGTGCTTGGACCTACAATACTCTAGGTATTGTTTTGCTGCAGCAGGCTACATACAGAATATCAGAGATAGTAGGAACTGCAGATGCTGGAAAATCTGAGACAACAAGGTGCAGAGCTGGATGAACACAGCAGGCCAAGCAGCATCATAGGAGCAGGAAGGCTGACGTTTCAGGCCTAGACCCTTCATCAGAAAATGATGAAGGGTCTAGGCCTGAAAGCATCATCTGGGGAGGAGTTATCATAACGTAATTGAATTTCATATTAAGTTTTAAATGATATCTTTAAGTCTGAAATCAGCTTCTTAAATTTAAACAAAATCAATTATTTTGTATGAGGGGAGAATTTGCTGAGGTAGATTGGGACATTAGATAAAGATATGTTATAGATAGACGATGGAAAACATTTTAAATAATGAATTCATAATTCTCACTAAATATCACTTCCCTCTGAGAATAAATATTCCACTACAAAAGTAGTAAAATTATGGCTAGCAAAAGAAGCTAACGTGAGTATTAGATTTCATGGAAAAAATACAATATTGACAAGAAGAGTAGCGGTCTGAAAACTGGATGGGGTAGAAAATGATGAAGGGTCTAGGCCCGAAACGTCAGCCTTACTGCTCCTATGATGCTGCTTGGCCTGCTGTGTTCATCCAGCCCTGCACCTTGTTGTCTCTATATACAGAATATGCTGAGTCTAAAGTTAAACACTAACTTCACAACAAAACATCTTCCTGTGGCTTCATCTTGCCATGAGGCTGTGAGAGACAGCAAGATCATGCAACATTGCATCACGTCCTCTACTGACATACAGTGTGCCTCATTAGTATTATGCCATTAGAATTAACCCCTCACATGACAGAACCAAGGACCAGTAGCAAATACAGTACACAGAGCTATACTTCCCTCAATAGTTTTTTTTCGATCAATACAGTGCTGGGTTCAATTTTAACCAATTCAAAACTCATCACTTACATGGGGTCAATATTCGGCCCAGTATGTCCTTTTTATTCTTTCTATGGGAATGTGTGTTGCTGGCTAGGCTAGTATTCATTGCCCATCTCTAATGGCTCTTCAGAAGATGGTGATGAACTGCCTTCATGAACTGCTCTGTTCCATGGATTGAAAATAATCAATGCTGCTAGGGAAGGAGTTCCAGGATTTTGACCCAGGGACACTGAACGAACAACGTTATATTTCCAAGTCAGGATGGTCAGTGGCTTGGAGGGGAACTTGCAGGTGATGCTGCTCCCATATATCTGCTTCCATTGTCCTTCTAGAAGGTAGAGGTCATGGGTTTGAAAGCTGCTGCTTAAGAAGCTTTGGTGAATTTCTGCAGTGCATCTTGTAGATGGTACCCCAGTGTTACTAATGAGCATCGATGGTGGAAGGAGTGGATGTTTGTGGATTTGGTGCCAACAAAGTGGGACTACTTTGTACTGGATGGTATCAAGCTTCTTACGTGTTGTTGCAGCTGCACCCATCCAGGAAAGTGGGAGGTATTCCATCACACTCCTGACTTGCACCTTGTAGATTGTGGACAGATTTTGAGAGAGACTGGGGTTGAGTTACTCCTTGGAGAAATCCCAGCCTCTAAGCTCATCCTGTTGTCCCATGTCTAATTACACCACACACATGGTGTGATTCCAGCTCCCCGCACCCACCCACCCCCAACCCCAGCAGGAGTCATATGTTTTGAGAATAGAAGATGAAGAGGAAGAAATTGAGAAGCCATGAGAGTGGAAGAGCATGATGGTGTGAGGAGATGAGTGGAGGAGGAAGAAAGGTCAAAGAAATGGAAAGCAACAGGAGGAGAACAAGAGAAAGTGGCAAAAAATAAGATCAGCAAGAAAAGGTGAATGAGGATGATGAGATGGCACTTTCAAAATTATATTTTTATATCATCAAATAAACTAATGACATAAAATCAAGTGAACTTTCAGCTCACTCCCTGATAGACAGTTATTTTTACCTTGACATTAACAAGACTCTTTAATTTGCTGCAGATCCTCTATAACTGCTGGTTAAAGTTGCCTCTAGCGCATCCAGTAATAACAATGCCTCAAATCTCTGGAGTGTTGGCCTTTTCTGGGATCTGCAGAGAAGCACGTTTTGTCGTGTCACATAATGATGTTAAGTAGCAGCATCCTTCTGCATGTTTGATTATCTGGATTCAAATTATTCCTGGGGCTTCCTGTTAGATCTCTCTCAAGGTGAGAGGGAAAATCATTTCACTCCAGATCTAAATCAGATATGACATGCATTAAATGTTGCTCATTCTTTGTCTCTGCACTCACTCACTCATCCATTCCTATCTACACCAATGAAACATTAAACCGAGCTCCTTGTCTGTCCCCTCAGGACGATGTGGAAGGTCCCATGAGAAAAAAAGAGTAGGGCAGTTCTCCCTTAGTGACCTGCACAATATTTACCCCTCAGTCAGTGTCGGGCATTAGGCTATTATCATAGTGTCACCTGTGGGATTTTTCTTCCTGCACACAAGCTGCTGTATTTCCCACATCATGACGGTCACGACACTTCAAAGATACCTGATTGTCAGTGGAATGCCCAGAGGGTTACACAAATTCGAGTTCCCCTCTGAAGCACCCATATTCTAGGTATCTTTGCCTTACAAGGGTTGGTGAGATCAGTTGGCTAGCTGGCTCTGGTGTGGTTCAGGTTAATGTACACAGTGCAGATTTGGTTACTATCCCAGTATTCCTGCCTTTTCACGTTACTCTATGCTTGATACAGAGTAGGGTTCCTCATACTATTGGCACTCTGTAACAGAGAGAAATGCCCAGTGTCATTCATTAACTATGGCTAATTACCTACCTACCTTTGTCTAACCTGTCTGCGTGTTCAGCATTTTATTTGGACACATAGGACATGTGTCTAGTGTATCTAGTGTATAACGGACATACAGGAGATTTGACTGAACCACACTGATATAATAACAGGTAGCGTTAACCCTCCTTCTTCACCTGCTGTGTTCTGGACAAGCACACTCACCACTCTATATGTCTCTCTCTGTAACACACACATGCACGTACACACACTGACATACAAACTCCACAACACACACACAAATATGCTCTCTCATACATGCACATACATACATACACACACACACTCTCACTCAACACATGCGCTCATACACACTCTCACACACGTACTCATGCGCGCGCACACACACACACACACACACACACACACACACAAACACACACACACATGTGCTCTCACACACAGCCCAGTGTGCAGACACACACTCTTGTATGCACACACTCAACTCAACCACTCAGTCTCACACACAGACACCATAGTGCACGTATACACACACACACACACACACACACACACACACAC
>NC_063369.1:16068260-16155125 GCF_021869965.1 Rhincodon typus
ACACACACACACACACACACACACACACACACACCCAACAATTCACACACACCCACACCACGTATATTCGCCACACACTCGTTTGCACACACATACCACGTATATGCGCATGTAGACATACATGAATGAGTACATCACACACATCACAGAGGCACCCTCTTACACTCACACACTCTTTGCACAGAACCAGTAAGCCTCCGTTACTTGTCTTGTGCTGCAGAATCAGGAAGTAACTAGAAGGTAAGTGCATATCATGCAATTTTAGGCAGCATTGCATTGCTTCCTCATGCAACACAATTGTTAAAAACCTGGAATGATTGCCAAGTCAGTAACTGTGAGATTTGATAGTGTTCTGAGGATGGTTATTTGTGGGGATATTTGCAACCAAACTAGGCTTTGCAGCTGATGCTGAAGTGGTTGGAAGCAATAGGGCTTCTGGTGTGTGGGCAGCGCTGGGTGAACTGACCCAAGGTTGTGTAGGATAGAGTTGTGTATGTGTGGTACTAAGGCAAGGCTCTGATCTGCTAGGATCAGTTCTTTTATCTAGTTAAGTAATGAACATCTGGTGTACAGAAGGGAGATTTATACATTAAGCAGCTTAGAGGAGCACAGAACAGCAGGGCAGGACAAAGGATTAACAGAGCTGTGGTCAGTCACATCCCAGTCAGGAAGCAAGACTCATCAACCTCTGTGCCACAGAAACATAGGAATTGGATTTGTCTACTGGAGTAGGAACAGGAACAAGATTTGGAGGAGGGGCAGAAATTGGAATGGGAGAGGGAAAAGGGATATGATCACAAGTAGGAATAGGAAGATGAAGCCATTCAGCCCACTGAATCTATTCACCAAGTTTGTTAATCATTGTGTTTTTTTTTAATCTTCTTAATC
Source organism: Rhincodon typus (assembly GCF_021869965.1). NCBI lineage: Eukaryota > Metazoa > Chordata > Chondrichthyes > Orectolobiformes > Rhincodontidae > Rhincodon > Rhincodon typus. The sequence continues at coordinate 16,069,149 of NC_063369.1, forward strand.
CTTTCTTCCTGTTTTCTGTACTCTTTGCTTTCCTTCATCTCATCTGGCATCTCTGCCCTCATCGTCTTGACTGGTGACATGAGTATTCCCAGTCCTTCCTTGTATCCCTCACCCATGTTCCTCCTTCTACTCACCCCATTTCTAAGCTTATTACCTTCCACACTTACTACTAGACAAAGCCCCTTTTCGTATTCTACCTTCCAACTCCCAATGGGCTCTCCATTTGCCAAGACACCCCTGGAGGAGTCATGAAAATCAGAGCATGGTTACCACAGAGAAGGAGGCCTTTCAGCCTATCCATGTCCATGCTGGCTCTTTGCAACAGGAAGTGAGTTTGCCCCACTCCCCCCCACCCTTAACCCATAACTCTCTCTCTTCCGGTACAGAGCTGATTCCCTTCAGAACGCTATGGTTGATCATGCATCCACCATACTCTCAGCTTTTGATTTCTACATCCTCACCACTCATTGGGTGGAATGATTTATGTTCATGTCACCCCAGGTTCTTTTGCAAATCATCCTAAACGAGTGTCCTTTGGGTTTCTCAAACTATCCACCAGTGAGAATGGTTTCTCTCAATCTGCAAATCTCTCTCCACTAAAGAAACAAAGAACTATGAGGATAATGCTGGAGTAGGGCATTGAGCCAGATGATCAGCTGTGATCTAGAATAGTGGAACAAACTTGAGGGACTGAATGCCTACTTCTGTTCCTTAATGCCCACTCTGTCCAGATCCCTTGCGATGTGGAACCAGCTCTATCAAACCTCCCCTCAATCATCTGGCTCTTAACAGCACCAGCTTCTCCAATCCATATTTGTCACTAAAATTGCTCATCCATCTTTTACTGCACACTCTCCTGGATAATATTTCCTGGTTGTTTATACCCTTGGTGTATGTGGGATCTCATTGTGCATAAAATGGCTTATTTCCTACACTGCAGCAGCGATTGCCCTTTGAGAGTGTCTTATGGGCTGTGAAGTGCTTTGGGACATGGGTGGCGCAATATAAATGCAGGTTCTTGCTGACTGAGCTTTATAAGGCACCCTTGAACACCGTGACTAACCCTTTTCCTGCTGAATAAACACTAACACAGCTCAAATAAACATCCTCAGGGGGTAAATAGGCCTTTGGATCACCACATCAGAAAGCTACATTCTGAATAATGAATCCTGTCAGGAACGCCCTTGCTCGAAGTAAATGAGGTTTATTGTTAATCTCCTGTAATGAGATGCTATATTTTATGTCTCTGTTCCATTCACCACCAGCTATAAACACGTAAAATGGCTATGTCTCTCTCGGCAGTGAGTGAGTTTAATCTGAATTCTATTACACACACACCAGAGGCTGAGAGCTTCCAGTTTCCAGACACTGTAATTAAAATGTTGAATGGATTTGATTCTGAAATTTGATCATGTACTAAAAACCACTCAAAGCCCTGACTTAATGAGGAAGAATGGCCTAAATCATTGAGTCCAGTACGCTGTCCTTTCATAAGAAACCCTTTGCTTCTGTCTGATAATCTCTGTAATTCCCTGCTGCTTTCTCCAGTTCTATTTCCTCTCTCCAGTCATTTGTCTTCTCTCCAATTCTTTGTCCTCCCCCACCCAACCAATCTCTCATTCCTGACACACCTTTTGTGCCCTCTCCATCCCTCTCTCTGGCAACTCCCTGAGGCTGGACTGGTCTGTTCTTAGCAATGTCAGTGCCAGTTTTGACCCCAAGGTGCGCAAGGGGCCATCTTTCTGAGGCTGGCTCTTTCCACCTTCATGGCTTCGCCTAAAAACTCCAACTGTCCCTCAGCTGATAGCTGCTAAAACCGTCATTCATATTCCCACTCCTGAGATGGTTCTCCCAACACACAACCAGTCAGACTCCTACCTACCACCCTCCACAGGCTTAAAGTTGTTGAGGTCACTGCCCATGTCTGAACTCACTCCAAGTCTCATTCAACTGTTACTGTGTGATTACTGACCTGCCTTGGATCCCCACCTACAATTTTAAAATTCATCCCTTTTTCCCCAATCCTTTCATGGTGTCCCCCTCCCTACCTTTGTAATCTCTTCCAGCCTTGAAACTATGAGATACCTATGCTCCTCCAATTCCAGCCTTTTTAATAGTTCCACCCTTAGTCGCTATTTTTTCCACTGCCTGAAACCTGAATTGCCTCCTGCAGACTCTCCAGGTCTTCTTCACTCCAATGCTTCAAGAATTTCATTAAAATCTAACTCCTGACCAAACATTTGGTCAGATGGTATAATGGTGTCAAATTTAGTTGTACAACACTCCTCTGAAGCCCAATTGGGACATTTTACCATATTAGAGGCGCTAGACAGATATAGATTGTTGTTGCTTTTTCTTCCTTTATTTTGCAATATCTATATCTCAGCACTTAGTCCACCATAAGAATAAAAGTTTCCATTTATATGGTGCCTGCAGCCTTAGGGCATCGCAAAGTGTTTTACAGATGTCTTGTCACTATTGTAATGGAAGAAATCCAGGAACTTAATCATTTGCTTTAAGCTCCCAAAACAGAAGGATGACCAGAAGGTACCAAGAATGAGGAAATTCTGTTTTTCCTTTTTTATTCATGGGATGAGGGCCCCACTGGTATGATCAGCATTTGTTATCTGTCCCTTGAACTGAGTGGCTTGCTAGAAGGCAGTTAAGTGTTCTTGTGTGTTAGGAATCACATTTTGCACGCACTGGGTCAGGATAGCAAACTTCCCTCCTGAAGAACATGATTGAGCCAGATGGGTTTTTACAGCAATTGATGAGTTTTGTTGCAGACACCATTACTGCAACTATCTTCTAATTGTCGATTAATTGACTAAATTTAAATTTCACCAGCCACTATGGTTGGGTTTGAACCCAGGTCCCCAGAACATTAGCTTGCTGCCTGGATTACCTGGACTTACCATGATGCCACCATCACAGTGAGAAAATGGGGAATCTGGAATTGTTCTCCTTAGATCATAATATGTAGGAGCAGAAGTAGGCCATTCAGCCCATCAAGTATGCTCTGCCATTCAACGAGATCATGGCTGATCTGATAATCCTCAACTCCACTTTCGTGCCCTTCCCCATAACCCTTGATTCCCTTCCTGATTAAAAATCTTTCTATCTCAGCCTTGATTATACTTAAGGATTCAATCTTGACAACCTTCTGCAGTAAAGAATTCAACCCTCTGAGCGAAGAAATTCCTCCTCATTTCTGTCTTAAATGGGTGACTCCTTATTCTAAGATTATGCCGTCTTGTGCTAGATAGTGGGAAACAACCTTTCTGCATCTATCAGTGGAGTGGAGGAAATCGAAGGGATTTATAATGGAGGTCTGATAGGAGAGAGAAGGAAGTTCAAGAAAGGAGAGCCAGTGGATGTGATCTATTTGGATTTCCAGAAGCCTTTCACAAGGTGCCAGTCAGGTGTTAAATAAAATAGGAGCCCATGGTGTTCGGGGCAAGATATTGGCATGGATAGAGGATTGGCTGACTGGCAAAAGGCAGAGAGTGGGGATAAAGGGGTCTTCTTCAGGGTGGCAGCTGGTGACTAGTGGAGTTCCGCAGGGGTTCATATTGGGACCACAATTATTCACATTCTGCATTAGCAATTTGGATGAAGGAACTGAAGGCATTGCTGCTAAATTTGCAGATGACACAAAGATAGGTGGACGGACAGGGAGTGTTGAGGAAGCGCAGAGGCTGCAGGAGGACTTGGACGGGCTGGGAGAGTGGGCAAAGAAGTGACAGATGGAATATAGAGTGGGAAAGTGTGAGGTTATGCACTTCGGTAGGAAGAAGAGGAGCTCAGACTATTTTCCAAATAAGGAAAGGCTTCAGAAATCTGAAGCACAAAGGGAATTGGGAATCCTAGTTCAGGGTTCTGTTAAGGTTAACATACAGGTTCAGTTGAAGTTAGGAAGATAAATATAATGTTAGCATTCATTCCAAGACGGGTAGAGTACAAGAGCACAGATGTAATGCTGAGCTTGTATAAGGCTCTGGTCAGACCATATTTGGAATATTGTGAGCAGTTTCAGGCCCAATTTAAGGAAGGATTTGCTGGCTTTGGAGGAGGTTTACATAAATGATCTCAGAAATGAAGGGTTTCTCATATGAAGAGCGATTGAAGTCTTTGGGTCTGTGCTCAATGGAGTTTAGAAGAATAAGGGGGTTTCTCATTGAAATTTACAGAATACTGAGGCCTGGATAGAGTGGACATAGAGAAAATGAATCCACTGGGGGAGACTAGTACCTGAGAGAACAGCCTCAGAGTGAAAGGATGACTCTTTAGAACTGAGATGAGGAGGAAATTCTTCAACCAAAGGATGGCAAATCTGTGGAATTGCCACAGAAGGCTGTGGAGACCAAGTCATTGAGTGTATTTAGGACAGAGATAGATGGTCTCTTGATGAATAAGGGGATCAAAAGTTATGGAGAGAAGGCAAAAGAATGGCGCTGAGAAACATATCAGCCATGATTGAAAGGCAGATCAGATTTGATGGCTGAATGGACTAATTCTACTTCTATATCTTATAGTCTTATGCTCGTGAAGGGACGAATTTGCATTGGAGACATTTCAGAGAAGGTTCGTTCAATATAAGAATCTGAGGCCCTTGCTTGACCTGATTCCTCGAGGATGTCTCCCCTTCTGGGGAACTCTCAAACTGAGAGCCGCAGTTTAAAGATAGAGGTACTCCCAAGTAATGTGAAGGATGTGAAGGAATTTCTTCTCTCAGAGGTTCATTAATATTATGAATTCCATCCCCTGGTGAGTACTAGAGGCTGGGTCACTGAATGTATTCAAGACTAAGTTAGACAGTTTTTGAAAGAGTCAAGGTTTGTGAGTGAAAGGCAGGAAAGTGGAGTTGAAGTCAATATCATATCAGTCACAGTCCTTTACACTGGCAGAGCATCGGGCTGAATGGCTCTTATTTCTGATGTTCTTTTGCAAAGAGCCAGAGGAGAGCGGAGAAAATTTTTATGTTTTATTATTTTATTTTATTGTTTTAACCAGAAATGTTCTGAATGAAATGGCAGTGGAACCAGTCTTAGCTGTCGAAAAGGATTTGGAAACTTAATTGAAAAGACCATAGTTATGGGAATAGTATGGGGAAATGTATCTAATTGGATAAATCTTTCAAAGAGCTGATACAGCTATGATGGACCAAGTGGCCTCCTCTGAGGTATGCAATGTCTCTCCACTATGGTTAACTCAGTGACCATCATGAGTAAACTCAAAAGTCACATGACACTAGGTTATAGTCCAACAAGTTTCTTTGAAATCATAAGCTTTTAGAGCAGTGCCCCTTCACCTGATGTACCAGTTGGGATTTTCCGACAATTGACAATGGATTCATGGTCACCATTAGATTCTTAATTTCAGATTATTTTTTATTCAATTCAAATTCCACCATCTGCTGTGGTTGAATTCGAACCTGGTCCCCGGAACATTGTCTGGGTCTCTGGATTAACCGTCCAGCGATAATACCGCTAGGCCATTGCCTCCCCATTACAATGGTGAATAATGATGGATGTGAATGAGGATAGTACATGCACCAACTCGAATCACTGGCCTCGCATGTCAGTACAGCAGGAGGAGGTGGCCTGCAGCACTGAGTAGCATCCTGGGAATGCTGAACAATGCTCTGTTCCTTATCACTCATCACTGTCTGGGTTTCTCTCTGTGTGACAAGTAAAAAAGGACAGCAAACTCCCTTTCCAACTTACAGAGCTGTCCCATTTTCAAACCAGTTTTGATTTGAACACCAGGAAATTGTGATAAAAGAAAATCAGATAAGAAACGATTCCTGTAAGAAATCACTAAAATTTTGTACCATTTGGCATCCTTGTGACTGGAGTGCTGAAAGTCATGTGTTGGTCTAGCCGAGAGCAACAAACCAATAGAGGGAAGCTGCAGCAATGGGGGACCCAGGGCAAGAGGGCTAGGGGTGTATTTAGGGCTGTGTTTTTGGTGAGTAATGTGAGATGTTTGCCTGGGAGGTATCCCAAATTGCTGGACCCTTCTCTGTAACAAGCATCCCAAAATGCATGGTTTTCACCCTGGGGGGGTGGGGGGAGGGGTGTGGAGGGGGGGTGGCGGGGGTGATGTACGATACAGTGTGTCTGGAAACAGGCTGGAAGTGGCCTTGAGTACAGGGAAGTGCTGAGGGTGACATGCCTCCATGCTCCACAATGTCGCCCCAGTTGCTTTGAAAGCTGTTGGCCCTTCAAAGCCCTCAACCCCAACCTCCCCTGACCATAACCACACCCACCCACATATCTTCATGCCGACTTGACACCAACCCATACCATCCCCATGGCCTTTCGTACCCATATACCACTACTGTAGCCACTTATCTAGTATCTACAGTGAGCAGACATCAAGTGTGGAGATGAAAAATAATAAATTTCTAATAAACCTATATACTTCTTATTCCTACATACTTGATGGGGAAATAACTCCCTTTTTATTTGAACCATACGTGAAAAATAACTAATATTGTTCATTCATTTTTTTTTTGAAACAGTCAATCAAACTGTGAACTCAGAACACCCCACTGAGATATGATAAGCTTCTGAAACTCAGCCAAGCATGCTTAATGACACAGTGCTAGTCCTTGAGGAAGCTTCAACCAAGAGTTCAACTGAAGCTGCATGACCAATCACTGTTTTATCCTACTTTGCCCTTCAGTCGAAGCAATGTAGCAGAGTAGGTTTTTTCCCTAATTTTCACCAACAGCTGCAAGCCTTTTCTTGCAAGGTTAGAAAATTCTCCAGATCACGACAGTTCTACAAATATATCTGCTCTTCAAGTGTGTTAATGTCTACCCCAGTAAATTCGTGAGTCCCTGTGCACTTTCTCAACAGACAAAATGGGATACATTTGAACTCAGCACTAAATTCAAGTGGCCTCGTTGTGTTAGGTACCTAAACTCTGTGAATCACACCCCACCTTACTCCCCCACAAGAAAACTGGACATGATAGAAATGGGAATTCCGCTTCCACGTGCACTCTCCATTTTTACAGGTGCCTGGAGCCTTTCCAACCCTACAAAATCCAGCCCCTCCCTACAAAATTCAGCCCTTAGTGCCTTATCCCACTGTACCAGACACACAATTCTACTGTACTAGAGACACACACGATCTCATTATACTAGACATACAGTCTCACTGTACCAGGCACATGATCCCACTGTACCTGGGACACACACAATCTGACTGTGTGTGTCTGTCTCTCTCTCTCTCTCTCTCGCGCGCACACACACACACACACACACACACACACACACACACACACAAAATCCTCTTATAACTGGCACACATTCCACTGTTGTGGGCACATTCCATCCTGACACCAGATACCTAGCACACTATCATGATATATTACCTCTTTATCGCAGTCATTTATTCATTGCATACACTGCTGACAATCCTATAACTGTTATAAACACACTTGCACTTGTTAATACCCATTATATAGCTTTAATAGACTGGTTGCACGTGACAACAGACGCTATGCGCATCAAATTAACCTTTTACGTTCGAACAATTTGAAGGCTCAGTAAAATTGAAGGTTCCTCATATCCCTTCTTTCTCAAGTACCCCAAAATGAAAAAAATGACCTCGCATTATCATTAACATTACCATTCAATTGTATCATTACAAAGCTCAATAGATATTCCCAGTACACCATCAGAATCGACCTCTATATTCCAGTTGTTATGGACCAGACCAAACCCCCTCAAAAAATTAAGAATAAGAAAATAACCTAGATCCTAACTTTTTCTTAATTTAAAGGTAAGGTGCTGCATTCCAGATGCAATTCAATTAGTCAAACTACTCAACATTTAAACAAAACACACTTTATTTTTACACTACAGTTAAAATACAGACAAAATAAAAAGAAAAAAAAGCTTAACTGTAACACTATTGAAATGCTTAACAAAATAGTATATGTATTGACTACCACTAACTAACTGTTCCAATATAGTAACATCACACAAACACACCCTTGGCAAAGGCAAATTCAGTAAAATAGATTGTCTCACGTGCAATTCTAACAGCAGGAAGAGAACCCCAGCTTTTAGCAGTAACTGAAAGAGAAGTAAGAGCTTGTACGCCCCACTTCAAGAACCCAGCAACTGCTGAAAGATAAAACTAAAAATCCTGGTTCTGTGGGAATTTGACTGCATCCATTCAGGCTGCTTCTGTTGTTAGAACTTTAAAAAGATCCCAAGGCCTCACATGCTGTTTATTTTATTGACTTTGAGCAGACTGGTCTCACCTCTGTCTCAACATTTCTTCATTAAAAAAAAGGATAAAATACACCTCTTAAAGCCATAGTATCGTCACACAGTACACCATGAGAATACACCTCTATATCCCTGTACACCATCAGAATGCACTGCGATATCCCCTTACACCATCAGAATGCGCCTCAATATCCTAGTACACCATCAGAGTGCACCTCGATATCACAGTACATCTTCAAAATCTACCTCCGTCTTCCATTACCTGAGCAGGGATCATTGCATCGCCCATAACACAAGCAGGAGCCAAGTATTTGTCTCATCTTACCAGCAAGACTCAACCGTATACTCTACCGTGTAAATGTGGTAACATTCCAACTAAATTACATCTCTAAATTATCAGGAGCACAAATAAATACATGGCGTCCAGATATTAACCGTGTTCCCTCAGTTGGAATCTAGTTACCCATCTGCAACACAAAGATAGATAATAAATGCATGATTTTCAGAGTTTGGACACAGTAAGGAAGTCAAGGGAATAGGTAGAAAAGTGTCATAGAGGTCTACAGAAAAGGGCCCTGAGCCCATCATATCCACGCTGATCAAAAACAACCACCTAACTAACAAATTACTGCCGATGCTGAAATCTGTACTGAAAACAAAAAAATGCTGGAGATCGCAGCGGGTCGGGCAGTATCCATGGAGAGAGAGCAAGTTAACGTTTCAAGTCTAGATGACTTGTCATCAGAGCTTGCCTAACTATTCTAATCTTATTTACCTTGTATGCCTTTAGGCATCGCAAGTGCACACCTAAATACTTTATACAATGTTCTGAGGGTTTCTGCCTCTACCACCCTTACAGGTAGTGACTCCCAGATTCCCCCAGCCTCTAGGTGAAAAAGCTTTTCCTCATATCCCCTCTGAATCTTCTATCTCTTACCTCAAAGCTATGTCCCCTGGTCATCGATCCCTCCATCACAAGGAAAAGCTTCTTCCGTTCTACCCAGTTTATGCACTCATAATTTTATACATCCCAATCATGTCCCCTTTCAATCTCCTCTGCTCTAAGGAAAGCAACTCCAGTCTGTCCAATCTGTCTTCTTCACTGAAACTCTCCAGCCCCAAGGTAATATCCTGGTAAATCTCCTCTGCACCCTTTCCAGATCCCTCCTATAATGTGGAATCAAGAACTGCCCACAATACTCTAGCTGTGGCCTAACCAATGTTTTATACAGTTCCAGTATCACCTGTATCACCTCCCTGCTCTTAAACTCTATGCTTCAACTAGTAAAGGCAAGTACCCCATATGCCGCCTTAACCACTTTATCCACCTGTCCTGATACTCCAAGAGACCAGTGGACATGCACAGCAAGGCCCTCTGATCTTTGCTGCTTCCCAGGGTCTAACCGTTCATCACGTATTCCCTTACCAAGGGAATTCACCACACATTTACCTGGATTGAATTCTATTTGCCACTGATCAGCCCATCTATATCCTCCTGTAATCTAAGGCTATCCTCCTCACTATTTATCACAAAGTGGAGCTAAGGATTAAAGAGTCATAATGTTGTACAGCACGGAAACAGACCTTTCAGTCCATCTCATCCATGCTGATCAGATATCCTAAATTAATCTAGTCCCATTTGCCAGCATTTGGCCTATATTTCTCTAAACCCTTCCTATTCATGTACTCATCTAGATGCTTTTTAAATGTTATAACTATACCAGCCTCCACCACTTCCTCTGGCAGCTCATTACATACACACACCACCCTGAATGTGAAAAAGGTGCCCCTCAGGTCTCTTTAAATCTTTTCCCTCTCACCTTAAACCTATGACCTCCAGCTCTGGACTCCCCTACACTGAGGAGAAGACCATGGCTATTCACCCTATCTATCCCCCTCATGATTTTATAAATTTCTATAAGGTCACCCCTCATCCTCCAACATGCTGGGGAAAATAACCCCAGCCTATTCAGTCTCTCCCTTTAGCTCAAACCCTCCAATCCTGCCAACATCCTTGTAGATCTTTTCTGAACCCTTTCAAGTTTCACAACATCCTTCCTATAGCAGGGAGACCAGAATTGAACACAGTATTCCAAAAGTGGCCTAACCAATGCTCTGTACAGCCACAACATGACCTCCCAACTCCTATACTCAATGCATTGTCCAATAAAGGCAAGCATATCAAAGGAACTATGAACCTGCACTTCAAGATCTCTTTGTTCAGGAACACTCCCCAGGACCTTACCATTAAGTGTATAATCCTGCCCTGATTTGCCTTTCCAAAATGCAGCACCTCACATTTATCTAAATTAAACTCCATCTGCCACTCCTCGACCCACCTGATCAAGGTCCCGTTGTGGGTAACCTTGGCTATCCATTACACCACCAATTTTAGTGTCATCTGCAAATTTAATAACCATATGTCCCATGTTCACCTCCAAATCATTTGTATAAATGACAAAAAACAGATTTATCAGATCAGCCATGACCTCATATGGTAGACCATTCTTAATGGGCTGAATGGCCTACTTCTGGTCTTAGGTCTTATGGTCTATGGAAATAAGATATGTTTGTACATGAAGCATGGTGGTTCAGTAGTTAGCACTGCTGCCTCACAACGCCAGAGGCCTGGGTTTGATTCCAGCCTCGGGCGACTGCCTGTGTGGAGATTGCACATTCTCCCTGTGTCTGCGTGGGTTTCCTCCCACAGTCCAAAGATATGGCAGGCTAGGTGGATTGGCCATGCTAAATTGCCCAAAGTGTTCAGGGATGTGTAGATTAGGAGGATGGGTCTGGGTGGGATGCTCTGAGGGTTGGTGTGGACTTATTGGGCCAAAGGGCCTGTTTCTACACTGTATGGATTCTCTGTACTCTGAATATAGTTGGAAACCAGCAGTGATAGGCGATGTTAGCACCTTTACACTTTCTTGCTTATTAAAAGGAATTCTAAGAAGCGGGCAGTGTGACATGAGTTTATACAATAGCTGACTTGTAGCACATCACAGGGATAAAATCCAGCCCTTTGTGACATCTCTGTGTTGGTTTAACTCTAACTTTTAAGTCAGACCCAGCATTGACAGTCGATGGCAGAGGACATCTCTGTGGCTTTTGCCTGCAGCAAGTATTAGGTTGCTTATAACTCCCAGCTCTCTGCAGCTGCTGAGACTGCAAGATTACTCTCTCAGCTGAGGAAGCTTGACGCAAAGTTAGGTGCTGAGGTCACAGCTTGCTTGGAAGATTGGTAAATTTACCCTGTGACTCCTCCCGGGATTATCCAGTTAGTGTAGGGTGGGGGATATCTCCAACATGAATGCCCGGGGCAAAGGAGGAGATATCCCACATGGGAGAGAGACTTCTGTTTACTTATGTCACCAGAAGAGGGTGAGTGAACGGGGAATAGAATCTTTTCCATCGTCAACCTCCAAGCTCAGACACAATGCACCAGAACAATACGGAACAATTTGCTCATACCTGCTGCTGTGTAATTCCAGTAGTTTCCTCTTCAAATGGAAAGTTACTGTCCCCCAGGAGCCAGAGTCAAAGAAGAAGCTCCAATGAAAGATTAGGCAACAATTCGTTACTATCAGCACTGCCACCTTCCACAGAATAAAGTTTCCTCTAAACTGTCCCAAACAAACACTCCCTGGACAGGTACAACATGAGATTAGTTACAGAGTAAATCTTCCGCTACACTGTCCCTATCAAACACTCCCAGGTCAGGGACAGCGCAGGGTCATGTATAGAGTAAAGCTCTCTCTACACTGTCCCCATCAAACAGTCTCAGGACAAGGACAGTACGGGATTAGATACAGAGTAAACCTCCCTCTACACTGTCCCCACCAAATGCTGCCGGTACTCTTTTAAACTGAAAGCAAAGCTCCCTCAACACTGTACCTTTTTGTACTCTTCCCAGGACAAGGACAGCATAGGGTTAGATACAAAGTAAAGCTTTTTCTTTTAAGCTGTAAGTAAAGCTCTCTTGACACTGCCCCTGTCAAATACTGAGGACAGAAACAAAACAGGGTTGGATACAGCTTAAAGTTGCTCCTACACAGTCTCCTTCAAGCACTCCTAGGACAGGCACAGTACAGGGTTAGACATAGAGTAAAGCTCCTCTACACTGTTTCCATTAAGTACTCCCAGGACAGGGTCAGCACACAGAGTAAGATACGGAGTAAAGCTCTCTCTGCATCGTCTCCATCAAGTACTCCCAGGATAGGGACAACACTGGCTTGATGCAGGTTAAATCAATCTCCACACTGACCCAATACATCCCGGTTAATGTATAATAAGCTGTCATGACCCACAGTCTCAGTCTGACGAAGCAAATGTAAGATTTCTGCTGCTTCTTGGAAGCTGACAATCTGCTACCACTTCACAAGGAGCTGTGAGCATTGCAATGCTGTGGGAGGCTCGCTCATCAAGTCTGATCATGAAACTAGAAATAGACACTGCTTTGAATCTGAGTGCCACCTAGTTCTGCCAACCCTCTTGATGAATATGATGAATAGACGTGGCATTTTGATCCATACGGCCAGATATTGACCAGCAGTGACCAGGCTGCCAAACCTCCCCTGCTCTGCGTCCTGAGAGAACTCCCATCTTTAAATAAACATTCATTGTTATTCTGTTACCTTTGTGTTCGTGCTGTCTGAATTGAGACTGATATTGCGATTGGGAAATCTATTCCCTGCCTTGTCATCCCATGCCTCTGTCACCGCAAATAAACAGAACATTGGTTCCAGTGAGTGTTGCCTCCGGGTCTTTCCATGTTGGCAAACACCCCCCGCTGCCCTGACAAGATGTTCCCAAAGGTGCAGACGAATGCAGATGCAGTGATCCCTCCCTCCCCCAGTTTTTGAGGCTGGTGTGACCTCACCACCACCCACCTCACCATCAATGGATCCCCAAATCCAGCACTCTCGGAGCCGGGGAATGCCAGCCATGTTGAATAGCTGGGATGGGCATGAGGGTTAAAAGGGAAAGCCTCACTGCCAGTGCCAACTCAACCTTGCCAACCATTTGAAAAGACTCATTTGCATGTGACAAGCGATCTGTCTCCTGTGCGGATTACTTAATAACTGCTTGGATAGTGAACTCTAGACTGTGTAAAGAATTACACCAGAAGCCAGTTTAAGATTATCGGTGATGCATGCGTTGATATATGGCAATATATTTCCAAGTCAGGGTGGTGAGTGTAAGGCCTCCTTCAAGCCACTCACCATCCTGACTTGGAAATATATCACCATTCCTTAAGTGTCACTGGGTCAAAATCCTGGAACTACCTCCCTAACACTACTGTTGACCTCACCTACACCAAATGGACTGCAGCGGTTCAAGAAGACAGCTCACCACCACCTTCTCAAGAGCAACAAGGCAATAAATGCTGGCCTAGCCAGTGATGCCCACATCCCATTAGAGAATTTAAAAAATTGTACCTATTACATTGGGAAAGAAAGAACTCATGAAAACTGCCAATCTCTGCAGCATGGCAACACCCTGAACAATCGGAGTCTACCTGCTGGGGACTAAGATTTGCAAATAACTGTTCCTGCTGCATCTCCAAGCCAATGATAGCCCAAGCAATTAGCACCCTTCTCTCATGCTGTATAAATTGGTGTTCCTTTTTAAAGTCAGTTTCTTGTATCCTCATCCTGATGGGTGCCAAGAAGCAGTGTCTCCTTTTAACCATTTATAACAATGTATATCTGGAGGATGTAATGGCATAGTGGTAATATCACTGGGCTAGTAACCCCAGGTTGATGTTCTGATACATGGGTTCAAATCCCACATTCAAATTTGAATTCAGTAAAAATTTCAAGTTAAATATTAGCCCTGTAGTGACCACATAACCCAATTTGGATTTTAAGTTAGTTTCACTAATGATATGACAACTATCCTCAATTGTCATGAAAACCCACCTGGTTAACTAATGTCCTTTAGAGAAGGAAGTCTGCCATCCCTACCTGCTCTGGCCTATATGTGATTCCAGGCCCACAGCAATGTAGTTGATTCTTCTGGGCAATTAGGAATGGGCAATAAATGCTGGTCTAGCCAATGATACCTTCAACCTTTGAACAATTTTTTAAAAAAAGTATGAGGTAGCCAGGAAATCCAGAGTCTGGGAAGATGAGTGGGAAAGAGATGAGAGTCTGCAGTTATTTTTAATGCATGGGATATAGGCGTCACTGGTAAGGTCAGCATTTGTGTCCTTCCATAAGTACCCTTGAACTGAGTAACTCACTATTCTATTTCTGATGGCAGTTAAGAGTCACCCCTATTGCTGAGGTCTTGGAGTCACATGTAGGCCAGACCAGGTAAAGATAGCAGACTTCCTTCCCTTAAGGGCATGAGTGAACTAGGTGGGTTTTTTTATGACAATTGAGCATAGTTTTCATGCCATTAATTAAACTAGTTTTCAAATCCAAATTAATTAATTGAATTTTAAAAGACACTGTGTTGTAGTGGTGGGATTTCAACCCATGTTCCGAGAAGATAAGCATAGAGCTGTGGCTTGCTAGCCCAGTGATATTACCACCACATTACGGTCTCTTCCCAGCACCTCCTTAAAAGACATTCATTTCAAATATTTTCCAGTCCTGGTGATGTGTCCTTATTTTGAAATGTTAACTCTGTTTTTCTGTCTCTCTCTGATGCATTATGTGTTCTCTGGCACACTATAAGGGTAGCACGATGACTCAATAGTTAGTGCTGCTACCTCACAGCGCCAGGGACACAGGTTTGATTCCACCCTTGGGCAACTGTCTATGTGGAGTTTGCACATTCTCCCCGTGTCTGCATGGACTTCCTCTGGGTGCTCCAGTTTCCTCCCACAGTCCAAAGATGTGCAGGTTAGGTGGATTGGCCATGCTAAATTACCCATAGTGTCCAGCGATGTGCAGGCTAGGTGGGTTAGCTCTTGGAAACAGAGGGTTACAGGGATAGAGTAAGGGACTTGGTCTGGGTGGGATGCTGTTCGGAAGGTTGGTGTATACTTGATGGGCCGAATGGCCTGCTTCCACGCTGTAGGGATTCTATGTTTCCACCAGAATTTGGCCATGGTTTAAAAAGAAATCCCTTATGCGGTTACGGAGATGGGGTGTTGGGGTGTGTTTGTCTACCAAGGGTTGGTGCAGACTCAATGGACTGAATGGCCCCTTTCTGCACTGTAGGGATTCTATTCTGTCTTTCATTGAGGCTTCTGGTGTTGAGGCATTATATATTTGAGGCATTCGTGTTGAATTTTCAGTTGTATTTGTTTGGCAGTCAAAGTTAAATCTAATGAGATTGTGATCACTACAACAGACAGAGGTAGCACCAGGTGGACGCTATAGCAGAAAACCTCCAAACAGGCACAGAGAGATAGATAAAACAGGAGGAGTGAGACTGAGGTGTAAGGGCAGACAAAGATGTGATGGATAGACAGCACACAAACAAAAAGCAGGGAGCATGGGAACTTGAGTTTAGGCAGAAGAAATGAGAAATGATCTGTGAAAATCTTGAGCTGTACTAAGCAATGGAGCAAGACAAATGTTCTCTCATTCCCAGAAACTAATCAGGGATGTTATTAGATCAATTTGTTATTTTAGAGAGAAAGCGAGATAGAAATAGAGAGGGGGGTATGGAGAGAGGGGAAATAGAGGGCAAAAGTAAAAAAGAAAGGGTGGTGGGGGAGGGTCAGAAAGAGAGAGTGAATAAAAAGTGGGAGAGAGAAGGAAAGAAAGAGAGGAGAACAAAACACCAGGGGTTTAAGTGATGGCAAAAAAGAGAGAGGGAAAGAAAGAGTGGTCCTGAGAGAAGAAAAGAGATGTTGAGAAGGAGAAAAAGAAAGATGGGTGGAGGTTCCGGAGACGAGAGAAAAAGATAGAGGGAAAGAAAGAGAGAAGGGGAAAATGAGAGAGGGCAAGAGGTGAGGGGGGAAGCGAGAGAGAGAGAAGGAGGAAATAAGAGGATAGAGTCAGGTGAGTGACGGATAGGAAGAGAAGGGTTAGGAAGAGAGAGAGAAAGGGAAAAGTGAAGGGTGGGATCAGGTTGGAGAAGATTAAAGGAGAAATGCGGGGAAGTGAGAGGTAAGTGTTAGGTGAGAGAGAGGAAACATAGAGAGGACAAGGGTGAGACAGAGAGCAGGAGGAAGTGAGAGGGTGAGGTCAGGTGAGAGAGGGATAGAAAGAGAAGACAGTGAAAAGAGAGACCAGTCAGAAGGAGGGAAAACTGAGGGAAATAAAGAGAGATACGGTAGAGCATTGATTGAGAATGAAAAAGGAACAGAGAGAAAGAGAAAATGAACTGGAACAAGAGAAGGGGTGAGGAACTGGTCAGAAAGGATGTGTACAGCCAAATGCCATTGAGATGATGAAATTCACTGACCTAGCAACAACCAAAAATATGAGATAACACCACGTGCTCTACACTATTAACTCAGAGCGTGCTGTTAGCTCAAAGGGTCTGAGCTCTGCATACAGCCAGCTTCAAATTAATTCATTCATAAACCCATTACCTCACCTTACTTCAATACATAAATTCATTTACAAACCTATGTCATTAATTATCAATGGATACACTTCCAAATTCATGTGCACAACCACAAATCAATTTGAAAACTTTTGAATTAATTTGCAAATGTCTGAAGCTATCGTACATTAAGAAATTGATTTATTAATTAGTTTGCACATTAATTGCATTCACAGTTCCTTAATGTGGTGATGATAATGGCCCGTATCTCTCAGGTTTCGCCTCAGACAGGAAACTGAGATGGGTTGGCTATTTAGAACCGAGATAAGGGAAAACTTGTGAATCTTTGGAATTAAATTGTGGATGCTCAGTCACCAGGTCCATTCAAGATTGAGATATGTTTTTGGGAATAAAGGAATTTGAGGGTAATGGACACAGGGGCAGCAAAGAGGAATGGATGTTGAAGTTCAGCCATTATCTTATTGAATGGTGGGGCAGCCTTGCAGGCTGAATAGCCTACTCTTGCCCTTATTTCTGACAAGAGTACAAGAAGTAAAGAGAAATGGGGCAAGCAACAATAGAGAAACCAAAGACAACCAAGTGCCTCACAAAGAGATTTTTGTGCTATCGTTTCTCAGGCAGGATATGAACCCAGGGACCTTCTGACATCACACAATAACATACAGCCCATTTAATGAAAAAAGATAGGGTCTGCAGCAGAACACAATTTAACTGTGTTTAGGAAGTAGATTTGTGATATTGTTAGCAATGCAAAGAAAGACACTTGTGAAGCTAGGCGGAAAGCTGTTAAGGTGCATGTGGAAAACTGATAGGACCATTTGTAATGGGATGATTGAATTCTGGGTCCAGGAAGCTGTGTGGAGCTACGCGGCAATAGGTATCCAAGCAATGTGCCTCCTTTGCATTTTCTGGAAGTTACTCGTATGCAGAGACCGGTCCTCTGCAAGCAAAGAGAATATATCTAGGCATTATGTCTTTTCTAAAGAAAAATGTGGAGGACAGCAGTTCCCTCATGAGTTGTTGTCTGAGGCAATACCTCAACCACAGCCAACTTGCCAACAAATCAGTGCCTTTTCTCATGCAGAATAAATTGTTGCTCCGAATGGAATTTGGTCTTTTTGCAGTGACACGGACTGCACCTGATACAGCTCAACAAAACAAGCGAGAGTCATTTGCTGGTTCATTTCTCAAGATAATTCTTTACCAACCAATCAACCTGTCTGGTTTAAAATTTGAACCAAACTTGGCAGTTATCTGTCAGTCACCATTAACAGGTGCATTCCCCATGGCAATACCTCTACCAGCCAGAGACCACTTGCCAATCAATCAGCATTCTCCGCTCATGTTTCCCTTTATTTTGGTATTCTTGGAAATTGTACTGATGAGTGCAAGATCAATAATTTCAACATAATGTGCCTTTTCTTAGATATACTCAAATTTGGTATTCATGGGTCCATACTGATGAGTGCCAAATGAAAAACTTCGAAAGCATGTCTGTCTGACAACAGGCATCTGTCAAACATGGTTAACAGATTTGGAAGAGATGGATGCAAAATTTAGGCAGAACAGTTGGAGAGAAAATAAAGTGAATTACAAATCAAGATATCTGGGACAGTTAATAGATTCCTTTCTGGGCTCTCTCCTCTAAGATAGTCCATAAATCCTGTCTCTCCGAACAACCTTTTCCTCTCCTGCCCTAATAACTGTTTATGAGTCTCATTTTGAAATATTGGTTGATTAGGGTCTTGCAGAGAAGCAATGCTTCAATCTGTGTGGAAGTATGTACTGTAAAGGAAGCAGAAATAATAGCCCTGACCATATCACAAGAATGGGTTCCTAATCTGAGTTTGTCAGAGGGAATGATTGAAGAGGAACCTTGAGTGATAGTGACTAAGAATGTGATCACCATGACCTTTGGCATGCTGTACCCTAAGTCCATCTTAATTGGTGCAGTGTTAATTGGGCCAACTTTAAGAGGGTGTGGCAATTGTTTTATCAAATCAACCAGAGAAAGTGGTGTAGTTCCAATGCACTGGGGACAATGCTCATGAGAATGTTACAAAGGAGAGAGCACATGATCAAAGACTTTGAGCACAACTGAAAGCAACGTGATATAATTCATTTATATAGCGCTTTTTGTGATCTTAGTACAATCTCAAGCGCTTTAAAGCTGATGAAATACTTTTGATGTGTAATCAGTGTCCTGGTGTAGGAAACATGAGAACCAATTTGCATACAGGAAGTTCCACAAATAGTAATGTGATTCTAACCAGACAATCTGCTTCAGCAATGGGAGTTCAGAGATAAGTGTTGGCCTCCTGTTCTCTTTCCAAATAGTGCCATGCAATCTTCTATGCCCACCCAAAAAGGCAGAGAGTGCCTCTGTTTAACTTCTCGCCTGAAATTCTGCACTTCTGACAGTGTAGCACTCCCTCTGTACAAGACTGGAGTGTCCACATTGATTCTCCCCACAGCCCATCTCAAGGCCAGTCACGAACAAGACAATGGGGCCAATTCAGTTCGGTCCCCGACAGAGGCAGTTACATTTAAGTATTGTTCAGCCCCAGTTTATGTTCAGCCTTCAATGTACTTCTCTCTACCTGTGCGCCTAATGTCACAGAATCTCTGGATATTTAATGATCCCAATTTAAATGCGGTCTCCTGGGAATTGCTGTCACACCAATCAGCTGACAGCTGTAGATGGCAAGAGTTCACTAAAGCTTCACATGTCACTCGGAGCTGGTTGTCAGAGCCCGTTCGCTCTTACATTATGAAGCTCCGTAATGCCAGACTCCTGGGTTGCCAGAGGCAACAGTAATGGACTAATCCTTATTGTTCACCTCCAAGGTAATTCTTCAGTGGAATGTGCTATTCAAAAGCTTTGCAATGATACCATGACAGACACATTCAAGTAGCTGAGAGTTTGCAAAAGTGGGTTGGTATAATAGTAGACGAATAATTAGAGGGAAAGTGCAGTCACTTTACATTAGTGCGTCAAGTGCCCAAGGTGGTTGCAAGATATTTGCATAAGTGGAAAAGCTCTGACACATCTCTCTCCCTCTCTTGCTGTTTTCATTCTCTACTTTTAATTTGAATTCCAGGAGCCTGGTGGTGTCTGTGAGACACCTTGCAGTGTTTTTGCCATTAGCTCTGGCCTTCACAGCCCAGTGGAAGACTTCGTTTCACCTGTTCATATCCGCTGTAGCTTCAGGTGCATTGCAATGGGAACATTTGAACTGCATCTTAAAGTGTCAAATTCACATCCTTGAGTTTAAATGCCTTCTTGTCTCTGTATCATCCTCTTGCTCTATGACCACCGTCAAGCAGCCCCTTCCTGTAGCAGTCTAGGAAACAGGAGCAGAGAGTGGTGGGCGTGTGGAGTGGAATGGCAGCAATGGTAGTGGAGTCAGATACTATTGACACTTGTAAGTGACTCTTGGATAGGTACATGGAGGATAGTGAAATGTAGGGTATGCAGGGTAGATTGATCTTAGTAGGATAATAGGTCGGCACAACATCGTGGGCCGAAGGGCCTGTACTGTGCTGTACTGTTCTATGTTCTATTTTCTATGAAAGGCCATTCAGCCTCTTGACTCTGAACTAGATTATGGCCAACATTCATGCCAGCACTATCACCCCTGGAGATCTTCAATATTTAACATAGAAAATAGGTGCAGGAGTAGGCCATTCAGCCCTTTGAGCCTGCACTAGCATTCAGTATGATCATGGCTGGTCGTGCAATTTCGGTATCCCACTATCACTTCAGCCACAAGGGCCATATCCAGCTCCCTCTTGAATACATCTAACAAACTGGCCCCAACCACTTTCTATAGTAGAGAATTCCACAGGTTCACAACTCTCCGAGTAAAGAAATTCTTCCTCATCTCAATCCTGAATGACTTATCCCTTATTCTTAGACTGTGACCCCTAGTTCTGGACTTCCTCAACATTTGGGACATTCTTTCCGAATCTGGCCTGCCCAGTCCCATCAGGATTTTATATGTTTCTATGAGACACCCCCTCATTTTTCTAAATTCCAGTGAGTACAAGCCCAGTCGATCCAGTCTTTGTTCATATGTCAGTCCTGCCATCCTGGGAATCAGTCTGGTGAACCTTTGCTGGATTCTCTCAATAGCAAGAATATCCTTCCTCAGACGAGGAGACCAAAACTGCACGCAATACTCAAGGTGTTGCCTCACCAAGGCCCCGTATAACTGCAGCAAGAAACTTAGGAGACTGTCGATCTCTATCTTGAATGTCCTCAATCATTGACCCTCCACGGCTCTGTGGGGTAGAGAATTCCAATGGTTCACCACCCTCTTAGGAGAAAAGTCTTCCTCACCTCAGTGCTCGAGCTCAAAGGGGAAAATGGTTTGCTCCTGGTTCCTGTGCTTAAGCTTATGATTGCCACATTTAGAAAGATTCTCCAATTCAACAGTCCAGCAGGCTAGTTTATTAGTTCTTCCAGTCTTGTCTCTTATCTCTGTAGCCCTCAACATGTTTGTAGGGTAATGGGGATAAATATCTAAATGAAAATGATGGACATGCTGATGTAACTCTGACACAATAGTCACATGCTGGTGATACTTGAAGAAGACAGGAAGGGTAGAATCGTACAAGAGAGCCACAGTAAGTATTCTGTATATTAGAATGTAAGTAAAGAGTTTACAGCACCTCTTCAACTTCTACAGCAGTCATCTTCAATAAGGTAAGGACAAAGATACAGCAGACTCAGAATTGGAACAGTCCATCTAGAGCTAACACAGCGAGATGGAATAAATTTAAGGTGAGGAGCAAATAGTTTAGAGGAGATGTGAGAAAGAATTTTTTTCACCCAGAGAGTGGTAGAAATATGGAACATGCGACTTGAGAGGGTGGTGGAGCATTTAAGGAGCATCTGGATGAGCATTTAAAATGCCAGGGTATAGTGGGCTATTGACAAAGTGCAGGAAGTGGGATTAGTGTAGTTTGGTGATTGTTGGTTAGAACAGACATAGTGGGCCGAAGGAACAGTTTCTATGCTGTATGACTTTATGGTCATATCAACTGGTGAAGCAGGCTTAAGGGGCTGAATTGCCTAGTCTTGTGGTTATCATAAAGGGCTGTCCTTCTCAACCTTTCCTCTTGTCTGAAGCATGGTGACCCTCTGGTTAAATCACCATTAGTCGTCTCTCTAAAATGAGAAAGCAGCCCTATGGTTTTTTGGAACTATGACAATTTTATTTGCTTACTGCTCCTAGTTCTTCTATTATGTTCTGAACTCAGGACGTGTGCTGTACAAACCCATGGTAGGCACAATGCATGATGGTAGAACAATGTCCATGGAGGCAGGAGCTGGAACACAAGTCAGTTTTCACATGAGCTGAAATGTACGGATCCAGGTTTCCTTGCTGACTACCTTCCTTCTCAAACATAGTGCACAGTAACAAACCAAGAATATCAACTTCATTGAGCTGATAGCTCTCTCTTCTTTTGCTGTTCCCACCTTTGACCCACCTCTGCTCTGTCCATTGCATTAGTGGTCACTAACAGTAGATGTGAAAAGTCCAAAACCTTCCACAATGGAACTTGCCCTAACTTACTGCACAGGCCATGAGCTCACCACTGTGCTTGTGAGCTGGCCTAATTCAGCAGTCACGTGAGATGCAGAATGCTTGGATTTTTATAAATGACACGTGACACAACATTGCTGTACAGTTTTATGATGTAAATGCTGTGAGAATACAAACTGAAACCAAAACCTTGACTGCAAATCTGTGCACTGTAAGCACCCAACAAAAGGAAGGTCAGACCTAAGGACGGAAAGTGGATGATCATATTGTACAACAGGGAGAGTATCTGGTTCTGAGCTAGACGCACTGGATTCAAGTCCCAGTCCAGGACTTGTTGGCCAAGGAAGGTGCGTTCGTAAAACAGGTCGAGTGTCAGCTTACAAATTTTCAAGAGAGCACATCAATGACAGGTGGTAAGAGCAGGAAAAATGGCTAGCATGGGATGGGAAGACCGTTGGAGGCTGTAGCATCACTATGCAGAGCTCTGGGCTACGACACGTTTATAAAAGTGGATATAGCAACAATTCCCTGTGTGAACTGGGCAGAATACTGAGCGACCCCTCTGCTCCTCAGATGGTTCCATGGGAGGAACGTAGAACGTCTGTGTGAGTTCTCATCCTTTCCTGCCACCTCACTCCACCCTTGCCCCAATAATTCTGGTGCAATCCCCAAGGAGACGATGCAGACAGCTGATATCATTCTGCCAAACTTACAATGGAGGTTAAATCATTGATAATCAACCTGGGAATTGTCTCTGTTCTCAACAGTGGGCCAGAACTCCAGTTAGAGTCTTGAATAAGAATCAAAGCCTCCAAAAGCACAGTCCTACTTCAGTGTTATCACCGATTCATAGTCAGACTTGAAGCTTCTGTTAGAGGGTCATCAAGCCAACCAAGGTGAGAAGAGGTCGATCAAACTGTAACTAACCCATGCTGCACCTGTCCTGGGATAGTGTGGTGGAAACAATGTAGAACAATCTTCACTTTCAGTTTAAAAGAGTAGGGGAAGCTTTACTGTGGATCTGAGCCTGTGTTGACCCTGTTCTGGGGGTGATTAATGGGGACAATGTCAAGAAGGCTTTCCTTTCTGTCTACTTTCATTTTAAAAAGCACAGGGAGCTTTACTCTCAATCTAAAACCATGCCGTCTCTATCCTGGGAGTGTTTGATGTGGACACTGTAGAGAAAGCTTTACCTTCCATTTAAAAGAGTAGAGGCAACTTTATTCTGTATCTGGTACCGTGCTTACATATCTGGGAGTATGTGATGGGAACAGTGTGCATGAATCTTTACTCTGTATCTAACCCCGTGTTGTCCCTGTCCTGGCCATGTATGATAGGGACAGTGTAGAGGTAGCTTTACTTTCCATTTACATTTAGTTTGAAAGAATAGAGGAGGCTTTACTTTGTCTCTAACCCCATACTGTATTTGCCCTTGGAATTAAGAAATGATTATTTTTCACACTTTCCACAGCAGTTTCCAAGTGTGTAATTGGTTTTGTTTCTTCGGCAGGTGTAACAACCGTACACAGTGTGTGGTGGTGGCAGGTTCTGATGTCTTCCCTGACCCCTGCCCAGGGACCTACAAGTATCTGGAGATCCAGTATGAGTGCGTCCCCTACAGTAAGTAGCAGCTCCCATTCTAATTTCACCCTCATGGACCACTGCCCTTTGTGAAGAGCTTGTTTGTTCATTGTTGTTCTTGCCATGGAGATTGCCCCTGAATCCGGGGCACACTCTCCTGATCGTAAC
Source organism: Rhincodon typus (assembly GCF_021869965.1). NCBI lineage: Eukaryota > Metazoa > Chordata > Chondrichthyes > Orectolobiformes > Rhincodontidae > Rhincodon > Rhincodon typus. The sequence continues at coordinate 16,093,173 of NC_063369.1, forward strand.
GACTGTGTATTGTGCTGAGGGGCACAGACATCACATCTTGGGCCTGTCCTTCGATTGGTTTCAGCAGGCATTGTCTGTCCGTCTCTGACTTCCCTTTCAGACGATCGCTCAGTGTTGAATCCAGCCAATCACAGCCCTGTCGCCAAGCCGTGAGTCAAATGACTGGCGCGGCTGGTCATTCGCTGCTAACCCTTTCCTTCTAACCCTGCTCACAGCTTCTTTTCAAGGCGTCTTCCTCGTTCCTCCTTTCTTCTCCCTCTTTTGTTTTTCTCCCCGCAGCGCAGTGAGAAGAGGACGCCAACATCTTTATGAGCTGCTTTTCCACACATCTAAGTTTGTTCATTTTTGCAAAGTTGGGGGAGGGGTGGCGTGGGCAGTGCAGGGGAAAGGGGTTCTTGTAGCTCTAGATATTCTCTAAACAACCTGTTCAGAGAGATGTTACCATGCACTTCTGGAGCAGGAGGGACTTAAACCCAGGTGTCCTGGCCCAGAAGTGGGGACACAGGCACTGCTCACAAGAGCCCTTTTCTCACTTTTTCTATAGTTACAACAAATGATATCATCTGTTAGATCACACTATATAGACTGCTGCTTCACAGCGTCAGGTTTGATTCCACCCTCCGGTGACTGTCTGTGTGGAGTTTCTCCCCGTGTCTGCGTGGGTTTCCACCGGGTGTTTGCGTTTCCTCCCACAGTCCAAAGATATGCAGGTTAGGTGGATTGGCCATGGGAAATTGCCCTGTAGTGACCAAGGATGTGCAGGCTAGATGGATTAGCCTTGGGAAATGCAGGTTACAGGGATTGGATGGGTCAGGGGTAGGGAGGTGCAGCTGGGTGGAATGCTGTTCAGAGGGTCGGTGCAGACACAATGGGCCAAATGGCCTCAATCCTCACTGTAGGGAGTCTGTGAGATCAAAGGATCTGCATCTTCTGACATCTGACAGCATGTGTCGCAGAGTCTGGTACAGCCCTCACTCCATGCACCCTCTCCCAATCCCAGTTCAGGTCATAGATTCTGATAGATGAGGGGGTGCACATCTATTTTCCACACCCAGTCCCATGTGATGTTTGAATCTGTTGGATGGTCTTCAGGGAAAATAACTTGCCCCAAGTCTCTGACAGTTTCCAGTGCTCCTCGCTCTCTGCATCTCTTTTCCTGGTGTGTTCTGCTGTCTGACCCCTGACCCTGCAGGTCAGTTCTGTCTTGAGACCCTTCACCATCTCCAATTCACCGGTAGGGTCCTTACTGGGATAGTTCAGGGCTGCTCCACTCCTGGAGAGCAGGCCACAGATATGTTTTTGAAACAACTTGTTCAGAGATGTTCTTACACACCTCTGGAGCAGGTAAGACCTGTCTCCAGAGCTCTGGACACTACCACTGCTCCACAAGACCATAACAGGCTGCAGACCAAATCCCTCCTCAAATCAAACACCAGGTTCTGGTAAATGGTCATCCCTTCTTCTACCACACCCTCCTGGGCAGCATGGTGGCTCAGTGGCTAGCACTGCTGCCTCACAGTGCCAGGGACCCAAGTTCGTTTCCAGCCTTGGGTGACTGTCTGTATGAAGTTTGCATATTATCCCCGTGCACGGTTTTCCTCTGGGTGCTCTGGTTTCCTCCCACAGCTCAAAGATGTGCAGGTTAAGCGGATTGGCTATGCTAAATTGCCCATAGTGCCCAGGAATGCGTAGTAACCATGAGAAATGCAGGGTTACAGGGATAGCGAGGGTAAAGGACTGATTGTGGGTGAGTTGCTCTTTGGCAGGTCGGTGCAGACACAATGGCCTGCTTCCAATCTTGCCCTTACTACAGACAGAGAAGGTTTGAGACAGGAAGGTGTCTGTTGAGGGGGAGTAGAAACTCTTGGGGTACATGGGGACATAGACTATTGCAGATACCCCCATCAAATTTAATGGTCAGAGATCTCAAAAAGGCTTGAACACAGAGGGAATGCTACTGACATATAAAACTCCAGCACAACCCTAGATCAAAGTTTCATTTTGAACACCATACCTCAGGAATTATATCATGGATATTGACCTCCAAAGAGTGAGAGCATGTAATAATGTTTACTCTGCCTGTTTTTAATGTAGATTTAGATTAATATTTACCTGTGCTGAGGTTACTCACCATAAATATTGAACTAAGTTCTCCTGATATCCACTATACTGACCTGGCAGGGGTGCAGCACAGTTCTATCAGATTGATTCCAGGAATAAAAGGGTTAAATTAGAAGGGCAGATTTTCCTTCTGAATTCATTCACACTCATGATGAGAGCTCCTGGGCAATTTAGGGATGATGGCATCACTGGTTAAACCACCATTTATTGGCCATCGCTGTTTGCCCAGTGGGTAGTTAAGAAACAACCACATTGCTGCGGGTCTGGAGTAACATGGAGGCCAGACCAGGTAAGGATGAGATTCCTCCCCTGAATGACGTTAGTGAACCAGATGTTTATTCCCCCTGAAAGTCAACAGGTCACCCTGAATGTCATAATTCCAGATTGTTATTGAATTCAAATGCCATTATCTGCTGTAGCAGAATTTGCACCTGGATCCCCAGAACGTTCCCTGGGTCTCTGCACAATGCCACTAGGCTATTGCATCTCTAGAGATTGCACATGTTCGGCTTGTATCGCCCTTCAGTACAGAAGACAAGGTGCACGAGCTGGTTAACAGCATTGAGGAAGCACATGTAGAGAAACTATTGCCTCTACTTGGTGGTGGAGGGTAAAGACCAGAACAGGGAGGGGAATAACCTCAAAATGAAGCCCAGTCCAGGGGTTATCAGGAAGTACGTCTTCACGCAAGGAGTAGTGAAAATGTAGAACTTACTGCTACCCCCTTGACTCCCACAATAACAACTGAGCCTGGGAGGCAATCGAAAATTTCACAGCTGAGTTTAATTGACTTATTTTGGGTTAAGTGAATCAGAGGTGGATGAATGAAGTTGAAATATAGATCAGCCATGGTCAGATCAAACATGCATGAGTGAGGGACTCAGAGCCCTTCATCATGACCTAAAACCTGCAAGCAACTTGTGCCAAATGTTCCCCAAAGAGTTTCAGGCCTACCACATCCCTGAACTCAAAGTGGAATATTGACTACCCCATCTTGCCACTGCCCAACTCCACTATCTCCCCCCTCATACCACCTCCTCCAACCCCCACGCTTCTCCACCCAAATTCCAGCTGGGGACATTCCGGAGAGTCTCAGCCAGAATTTTGTTGGAGGATACATTTTGACTTTCTCAGATTCTGATCGGGGTGTTTAAAATTTATAAGGACCCAACAATGAGGATGATCCGATAAGATCTGTAGGAATCATTTCCCCTGGAGGAATCCAGAACAATCCCAGGAGGGTACCATTAGATCTGGTCTGTTCAGCACTTTTTCCTGTGAAGTATAGGGGAAGATCTAAAACCCTCACGTCCAAACTGCTGAAGGAAAGTGGCTGGGAGCATTTAAAATATTGAAAATGGAGACCAATAGATTTTTATTAGGAATTGAAAGAAGGGATATGGTGCAAAAACACTTAATGCAGGAATGTCACACAGTAATTTCACCAGATTAGTAATCCAGAGATCCTATGAATGCTCTGGGAACAAAGGTTCAAAACCCACCACAGCAAGTGGTTGTTATCCAAATTCAATTAAAATCCTGGAATTTGAAGTTAATTTCAGTAATGGCAGCCAAAACAGCTATCATTGAATGATCTGGTTTACTTAAGTCATTTAGGGAAGGAAATCTCCTTTCTTTACTCAGTCTGGCCTACATGTGACTCCAGACCCACAGCAACGTGCATAGGAAATAAGTGTAGGCCCCTGCTTTATCACTCAACTGTACCAGGTTGATCTTCTACGTCAATACCATTTTCCCACAGTGTCGCAACATCTAATCTGGTTCACTAATGTCCTTCAGGGAAGGAAATCTGCCATCCTTACCCGATCTGGCCTACATGGCAAATGTGACTAGATTTATTTAGGATAACTGGTCAGCATGGATGAGTTGCATTGAAGGATCTGTTTCCATGCTGTATATCTCTATGACTCTCTTATGTGACTCCAGACCCATAGCAATGGGATTGACTCTTAATTGCCCTCTGAAATGACTCAGCGAGCCACTCAGTTCGAGGGCAGATCTCGATGAGTGGCAAACATTGGTCACATCGCTGACGCCCACATCCTATAAAAGATTGACCGTATTTTAATCAAATAACAGGACAGGGCTGAAGACTTGCTCCTTCGTGTTTTGGGTCAGCACGTTGGCTCAGTGGTTAGCACAGTTGCTTCACAGTGCCAGGGAGCTTGGTTCAATTCCACCCCTCAGGTGACTGTTTGTGTGGAGTTTGCATGTGCTTCCAAAAGGGTGAGATGTGAATGGTTCGTCAATCTGCTTTCACCCATTTTACAGAAGTGTGCAAATTGAAGATTTAACCCGTCTGCACCTCAGGGCAGGTGGGGCAGATTCCCGAAACTTTCACAATGTGGTTGGTAAACTTTTACAAAGTGACCCAGACACCTCTTAGTTTTCAGCTGTTTTGGTGCCTCCTTTAGTCCCCAGCAACAGTGCTGCCTCTGATATCATTTCTACAGCTTCCACAATGGGACTGCTACCAAAGGGGAGAGAATTAGCATCCCTGCCCACTGCCCATCCTGGGGTGAATAAGCTTGGGGCATTGCAAGCTAGGTGCTGGCTGCCTATCTCTGCCTCAGAAGTACCAAGGTGTTATCTGGTTGGTAGCACTCATGCCTCTGAGGTAAAGAGTCCAGTGACTTAAGATGTTCATTCAGGCCAAATGGTCCTGCACATTGCTGAGGGAGTGCTGCACTGTTGGAGGTGTGGGAAGTGTCAGAACAAGAATATGAAGTTCCCATGACATCTTTTCTCCCTGCTGACCTGGTTAATAGCTAACAGATTATCTGGCTGCTGTCCTATTGCAACTTGTGGGATCTTGCTGTGCACAAATTGTTCGCTCCCGTTCCTACATTATAGCAATGACTAAACTTCAGTAGTACTTTACCATTAGTGAAAAATGCCATATTAAATTCAAGTTCATAGCTGGATTGAAGAAATTGGGATTGTTCTCTTTGGAGAGAAGCAGGCTGAGAGGAGATTTGAGAGAGATTTTCACAATCATGAGCGGCCTGATACAGCATGGATAGGGAGAAACTGTTCCCACTCATAAAAAGAATAAGAAATGATGTGCAAACGGAGGAAGGGTGACATGAGGAAAATCTTTTTCACACAGCGGGTAGTTAGGGTTTGGAATGCACTGCTTGGAAATCTGGTGGAGGCAGGATCAATTGAGGCATTCTCAAGGGGCATTGGATGATTATTTCAATAGACATAAGGATATGCCTGTAAAGCAGGAGATTGGCACTAGGTAATGATGCTCATTTACTGAGCTAGAGCAGGCATGATGGACTAAATGGCCTCTTCTTGTGCTGTAACAATTCTGTGATTCTGTGAAATGTTTGCTGTCCTGAATGGAAGCTGACAGTGGCGATATTCCACCTCATCAAACCTGCAACCCTTTCACTCCTGGTTCAATTGAACCACAAACAACAAAGAAGAAAGGGAGTTGGAGAGGCAGAGAAGTTGATGGAAGAGAATTCTAAATTCGAGGAAGCTGCAGTAACGGCTGCCAAGGTTGGGGCAGAGGGAATGGAGAAGGCTGGGTTTATTTGTCCCCCAACACTAGGAGAGTACTTCCTGCACAAGCTCAGTTGCCATCTCAGTTTCAACTGTTGCATTAAAAAGAACAAGCTGGCTTGACACAGACTAACATAAAATTCAAGTTATCAGTTCTTATATTTGTGCAATCCTTAACCAATTGCAAGTTTTTTATGTCTCATCTATAATTAATTATCAACTATTCCTCTTACTGTGACAATTTAGTAAACAATGAAGATATATAATCAGAAAATGTCAGTAAATGAAATTTCCAGAATCCAACAATCTCAAAGAAGTATTGATAATATTTAGCTTAAGGACACTGTATCAGTAAAAACCATTAATTAAACAAATAATTTGAAAATCTATAAGAATAAATTCACTACTTTGCATGACATATTAACCCTTATTTCTTAAATTGGATATCCCAAAAGCCACTGAGTTAACCAGCTACATGAAATCTCCCTGCCCAAATACAAAACATAAATAGGTTAATTTCAAGAGTCTGGTTATGTGGGACAAGCCTGAAGCTTGCAGGAAATGGATACAGATCAAAACAAACTGGCTGGAATGGGGATATTAGGAAATCCAGCAGCAGGTTAACTAAAATGACAAAGACAACTAGATCAATTGGGTCAATGGGCTGAGGAGTGGCAGATGGAGTTTAATTTGAATAAATATGAAATATTGCATTTTGGTAATGCAAACAAGGGCAGGACCTCTACAATTAATTGTAAGGCCCTGATTAGTGTTGTAGAACACAGAGCCTAGGAGTTCAGACATAATTCTTTGAAATTTGCGTCACAGGTAGACAGGGTGGTTAAGAAAGCATTTGTCACATTTGTCTTGATTGCTCAAACCTTTGAGTATAGGAGTTGGAACGTGATGTTGAGATTGTACAGGACGTTGGTGAGGCCTGTTCTGGAGTACGGTGTATAGTTCTGGTCACCTTGCTATAGGAAAGGTATTATTAAACTGGAAAGGGTTCAGAAAATATTTACCAGGATGTTGCCGGGAATGGAGGGTTTAAGATATAAAAATAGACTGGAAAGACTGGGAAGTTTTTGACTGGAACGTAGGAGTTTGAGGGGTGACGCTATTGAGATTTATAAAATCAGGAGGGGCATAGATAAGGTGAATGATAAAGGTCTTTTTTCTAAGGGTGGAGAATTCAAATCTGGGGGGCATATTTTTAAGGTGAGAGGAGAAAGACTTAAAAAGGACATGAGGGACAACCTTTTTAGATAGAGAGTGGTTCATGTGGCTCACGGTGACTCAGTGGTTAACACTGCAGCCACACTGTGCCAGGGACCCAGGTTCGATTCCACCTGCGGGTGACTGTCTGTGTGGAGTTTGCACATTCTCCTCGTGTCTGCGTGGGTTTCCTCCGGGTGCTCTGGTTTCCTCCCACAGTCCAAAGATGTGCAGGTTAGGTGGACTGGCCATGCTAAATTACCCATAGTGTTCAGGGATGTGTAGATTAGGTGGGTTATAGGGTGGTGGGTCTGGATGGGATGCTCCGAGAGTCGGTGTGGACTTGTTAGGCCGAAGGACCTGTTTCCACACTGTAGGGATTCTATGATCTATTATTCACTCTGAGACAACACCATTCTTCTATGATGTGTGGAATGAAATGCCAGAGAAAGTGGTGGGTGCATGTACGATTATAATGTTTGAAAGATAAATTCATGTATACAAAACCTTTGGAGAGAAATGGGCCAAGCGCAAGCAGGTGGGACTAGTTTAGTTTGGGAACATGGTTGGTATGGACTGATTGGATTAAAGGGTCTGTTTCCATACTGTATGACTCTATAACCAGAAATACATCAGGAATGGTGATATATGTTCCAAGGGCCGAGATGCACATTCAAGCATCTAGTTTCCAGTCAAGCAGCAGGACTCATTGTGAATGCAGAGGGTGCTATTTGGAGTGTTGAATAGATAAATGATGATGACTGGTGGGAGTAGAGGAATATAAGCACAGGGAAGAGATGGTTAGAGTGAAAGAGGCTTGTGTGTTCACACACAGGCAAGCAAGAATGAGGAAAAGCCATGTAAAATCAATGGTATGGGCATGTAGGAGTAGAGAGGGCTAGAAGGAATTAAAGTATGCATAGACCATTCAAGGCAGTGGAACTGTCTGCGAAGTCAGGGCATTGGGAATCCTAGGGTTTATTATTATCAATTTAACACCAGTGCTGTGTTTTGGAGTTCAACACTCTGAGCAATGCACATTAATCATGCACAACTGAATGTGCATTAAATAGCTGGAAGATCCACACCCATGCAGGCTCTGTAATTAAAGGGATTGTCAACTACTTATAAGTTAACTTTTGACTGTTTCAACCTGGTTGTTGCTACAATTGTACATATAGTGCTTTCTTGCCTTTGATACGTTTGAAATACCTACGGAAAATGGTAAGCTAGAGTTTAAGTGAAAGGCTGCTGCACAAACCAGTTGCTCCCAGGTTGTGGGAACGCTAGTAGGCATTGCCCTTGGAATACAGTGAGCAGAGGGTATGCAGAACAGCACAAGGTGCTGGAAGATACAGGAGATGGAGAGTATCAATAACCTATTTTAACCTGTTTCTCTTCCTGTAACAAATTAGTAAACAATGAAGGTATATAATCTGGAAATGACAGTAAATGAGATTTCCGACATCCTATGATCCCAGAAAAGAATTGATCATATTAGTTAACTTAAGGACACTATAAACAAAAAAAATCCAAAAAACTAATTTCAAAATACTTCAAAGAAAACTTACTACCTCTCGTGAGACATTAACTCATGTCCCTTAGAATCTTCTTAGGAGAATACTTATGAAATGCTAACAGGGTTAGACAGGTAGATGCAGGAGGGATGTTCCTGATGACCAGGGAGTTCAGAACCAAGGGGGTAGACCTTCAAGACTGAGATGAGGAGAAATCTGTTCACCCAGAGAGTGATGAGAACATAAAATCATCATAAATAGGGACGGGCAGAGGCCATTCAGCCCTTCGAGACTACTCCATCATTCATCAGGATCATGGCCAATGTGACATTCCTCATGTCTACCTTCCTGCCCTTTCCCCAGAACCCATGATAACCAGACTGGTGAAGAATCTGTCTATCTCAGCTTTAAGGATACACAAATATACACCTGCGTTATTCTCTGCCACAGAAAACTGTTGAGGCAAAACATTGAAGATTTTGAAGAAAGATTTAGAAATGCTTCTTAGGGCTAAAAGGTTCAAAGGGTATGGGGAGAAAGCAGAAACAGGGGACTCAGTTGGATGATCATATTGAATGACAGCACAGGCTCAAATGGTCTAATGGCCTATTCCTGCTCCTATTTTCTATGTTTCTGTCCATTGCAGCCAAGGGTGTTCAGGGAGCAGTTCCAGCAGCAGAGTGAGGAACAGGGTGTGGATGTCCCCACTGAAGGAAGGCTGCCCCTCACTGAAGTCAAACAACATGCTGCAACTTCAAAGCAGGATACGTATTGACTTCTCAGTGGCTGCAGAGGTTTTGATTTGATTTGATGTTGTCACATGTACCGAGATATATCGAAGCATGTTTTCAGCCACTCGGAGATAGCAAGAACTGCAGATGCTGGAGTCAGAGTCAATATAGTGTGGAGCTGGAGGAACACAGCAGGTTAGGCAACATCAGGGGAGCAGGAAAGATGACATTTCGGGTCGGGACACTTTATCAGGTCCTATATTGACAGTGCAGAGTGTTGTTTAGTGTGCTATAAAGGCAAATCATATCATACAAAGTGCATCAGGCTAGCAGACAGAGTACAGAATATAGTGTTAAAGCCACAGAGAAGGTGTAGAGAGAGAGATCAACAGGTGAACGCCTTTGCAGGAGTGAAGCAGACACAGTGAGCGTTTGACTTCACTTAGAATGTGGTACAGGATGACTGCATTGTCTTTATTCATGTTGCTATGTGGGGCCTACATGTCAACTCATAAGAAATTCCATTCCCTCAACTTGCAATTGGTCTACAACCATAGGTACTGAGCCCTGCGGGTCAGTGTCCTGTACCCTGGCAACCATCAATGATACCTTTGTCCTGCATCAGTCCACTGTGCCATCTGCATTTGTACCACTGTGCCAGACCAGAAGTATCCTCCAATCACATGGTCCACGAATTCTGTGAGTAACCAGCTCACATACGCAACATGCATACAATGAGCATCATGTTGCCACATGTTAAGGCAGACCATTGGTATGCTGAAACCAGATACTGAATGCCCACTCTGCTGCTGTGGCATATACCCATTCTGTTACTGGAGTGAATATTCTCACTAGACCCATTCCCGAGACCCATTCTGTCATGGATTGCCTCAACAAATGCTCCCGTTCTGGTCAATCATCTTCTTTTCCTGGGTCTGTCCTCTCCAGGACTCCAGAAATGGTACTCCCTGACAGGCACAACTCCTGCTTCCACAAACAGTAGGCTTTGCCAACCCACTTCTACTTTTGGATTTTTCTGAGCGCTAATCTTGCTCAGTTGCATCAAGCAAACAGTGCCTGTTGGATTATTGACACCTGCTCCTGTCTGTACTGAACTGTTAACGACACATTGTTCCTTCTGAGCTCCCAAGACTTCTCTGAGCTTACACTAACCAGCACTGTTCAACCACTGTAGGATTTTCCTGAGTTCTCACTACATTAAACCTGCAGCAAAGTTAACAGTAGTTCTCCCTAGCCTAGAGACTGAATCTGCCCATTCAACTAACTGTCTGTCTGCATTGAACTCCTCTTCAGAGGCTCCAAATTGTCTGAGTGACCTATTGAAAATATTGCCATGAGTCCCTCCCCTGTTGCTGTGCAGAATTGAATGTAGCCACAAGCCAATTCTTGGATTGATTAATTCGATAGATGTTATCAGTCTTAGATCTCTGACCTGCTCAGTGGAAGTTAAAATAGATTAAAAAAGAGGATTTCATCACACAATGTTGTCCCAGCCAGCCTCCTGCTTTCCACACTCTGCAAACACCAGCTCCTCCATCATTTTGCTTTCTATGTTCTGCTATGTCTCTTTCACTCAGTGTTACACAGTTTGTATCTTGCTGAAGAGAGAGACATGGTTCTCAATCTGGTCATCTTGCTTTCATCAGCACCCATGCAAGAGTAGCAAATTTCAAAAGGCCACAACAATTTATACTACAGCACGGAAGGGTGTTGATTGGTTGGGAAATTGACTCTTATTGGCCAAGGTGTTGTCTAAGGGAAAACAACATCTCTCCAAGCTCCTGGGTAATTTTAGACAAAAGACCGAAGGCTTGAATATGTTCCTTTTGTTTGCAGAGAATGGGACCTTGCAAATCGCCCCACTACCTGTTGCTATCCGATCATTATCCCAAATTGAAGCATTGATTAACTTGGAGCCAATGAAGGGTAGCAAACACAGGGCTGGAAGGTGAGTAGAACTGAGAGTCATAGAGATGTACAGCAAGGAAACAGACCCTTCAGTTCAACTCGTCAACACCGATCAGATATCCTAAATTAATCTAGCCCCATTTGCCAGCGTTTGGCCCAAATCCCTCTTAAATTCTTCCTATTCATATGTCCATCCAGATGCCTTTTAAATGTTGTAATTGTACCAGCCTCCACCACTTCCTCTGGCAGGTCATTCCATACATGGACCACTCTCTGCATGAAAAAGTTGCCTTTAGGTCCCTTTCAAATCTTTCCCCTCTCATCTTAAACCTATGCGCTCTAGTTTTGGACTCCCCCACCCTGGGAAAAGGCCTTGACTATTCACCCTATCTTTGTCCCTCATGAATTTATAAACATAAGGTCACCCCTCAGCTTCCAACACTCCAGGGAAAATAGCCCCAGCCTATTCAACCTCTCCCTGCAGCTCAAACCCTCCAAACCTGGCAACATCCTTGTAATTCATTTCTGAATCCTTTCAACATCCCTCCTTAACAACATCCTTCCTATAGCAAGAAGACCAGAATTTAATGCAGTATTCCAAAAGGTGTGAGTTTTTGAATGACCCTGTGCTTTCAAAGGGTCAAATTTAGAGACCAGGGAGGAGTGTTAAATTAGGCAAATCTAGATATAATGAAGGCATGGCTGAGAGTTTTGGCCACAGATGATCTGAGACAGGATGGACTCAATCTTACAAATTGGGTGTATGTGATGAAGGTGGAAATGGACAGTTTAAATGATGGTGCTGGTACGTGGTGAGACACTCATCTTCACTCACCACAGGAGGTCAGATGGGTTATCCAGGTTGAGAGTAGTTCTGGCTGAGCAAACAGATGGCAGCAGGGGATGGTGTTTGGAGCAAGTTATTAAAACAGTGCAATTCCTAACATACAGTTGGAGGAAATATCTGCTCACCCAGGTCTGGATGTTAGGCAAGTGGTCTGACAATTTAGAGGAAGGCGAGAGGTCAAGAGAGGTAGTTGGGAGTTGGAGAATAGGTGGATAGAGAGCTGTGAGTCATCTGATGCCAGCAGCAGAATGGCTACCCTGTGTTAATCAATCCAGGACAACGGGCTTTTTACACCAGGACTGTTGGAACTCGTATTTCATTCCCAGCTCTCTGTCAGTGCACCTTCGTGCCAGCTCACTGGTTTTTCCACAAGGAGGTCCCGTCCTCCCAGTTTTTGGGGTTCCCACCTCCCAACACTTGCATTTTTATAAAAGACAAGAACAGGAGAAGGTCATTTGACTAATCAAGCCTGTTCTTCCATTTAATAGCTTGTGGCATTCTCTTCCTGAGTGTTTGTGTTATGTCTCACAGTTGGCGTGCAATACACCTTCACGGGACATGCTCATGATATCCTCACTGTTTCACAGCATGTGACCTGAGGGTATAAAGGTCTCAGATTCCCACCTTAACTCAGGCCAGTTGAGGCATGACATGCTGATGGGAGTGTGTTACTGTTTGTAACAGAATAACTTAGTAATAGCCGAGATACTGATGTGTCTGTGAATGTAATGTCTTCATAAATTGGCGAGCTGTGATAAATGGCTGTTGAATCTTCATATTACACATGCCCTAGATTCTTATGTTACAAGAGATAGCAGAAGCATTGCCATATCAGGTAAAATAGTCTGGCAGCAACAAAATTCATATCATCCAGCAATAACATTCCCTCTAATTTTCTTACCGGCTGCACAGGCCAATGTAACCCATGCCCGGCAGTGGTTTCTGGAACCAGAAATCAATACCACAATCGGCAACACCGATTGCCGTGCAGGGAACATCAGAGCAACGTGTGCGTGCAGTTTAGAGGAAAAGTTGCCTGGCAGTGGAGCAGGGCCATTGAGTATTTATTTTTTGAGATTGAGTGACAAGGGAGTCAAAGGACATGCAAAGGTTAGATAGGAAAGAGGGAGGTCACAATCAGATCAGTGAAATCTTATCAAATGGCAGAGCAGGTTAGAGGGACTAAATGGCCCACCCTGCTCCTAATTTGTATGTTCACTCCTTCGCAACAAGGTCATAGTTGATGTTTCCTTCCTGCAATAGCAAAGTAAGAAATAGTAGTCAGACCATGAGAAATAGAACTTTTCACCGCACGAAAACATCCCAAAACATTATCAAGCAGCATCAGAGGAGTAGGAAAGCTGACGTTTCGGACCTAGACTCATTTCTGAAGAGGGGTCCAGACCCGAAAAGTCAACTTTCCTGCTCCTTTGATGCTGCTTGGCCTGCTGTGTTCATCCAGCTGTGCACCTTGTTATCTCAGATTCTCCAGCATCTGCAGTTCCTACTATCTTTAAAACATTATGAAGTCAGTTTTTGAAGTGTGTTCATTGTGGTATTATAGAAAAGGTGTCAGCGGTGAGATAACAACCAGATAATCTGTTTTTGTTTGTTGTGATTTTGCTTCAGTGATAGTTGTTGACCAAGACACCCTGGACCACTGTCTGACATTCTTTGAAATGATTCAGTAAAATATCTTACATCCATCCTGAGGGGGCGGAGGTCACAGGTTAATGTCTCATTTACAAAAACAGCACCTCCTACAGTGCAGCACTTTCTTAGGTGAATGTCTCCAGTGGCACTGTATTGCCCTAGTACCCCTGTGAGTCATATCCCTGGTGTCAATGTCTGTATTTTTCCACTCCCAGGGTAGAGTTCCCATTGCTCACTTTTGCTTCAGTGTCAGTGTGGGTAGTACCCCAGTGCCACTGTAAACATTTACTCTATTTCCACTGTTATTTTCCCTGTGACAACGTGGGTATTTTCTCAGTGCTAGTGTGGGTATTTACAGTGTGGGGATTTTCCCAGTGCCAATGTAGATATTTTCAGTGTGGGTATTTTCCCAGTATTAATCTGAGTATTTACAATGGGGGGATTTTCCCAGCGCCAGAGTGGGTATTTTCCTCACTATCAGTACAGGTATTCTCAGTGTGAGTGTGATCCCTACTCTCAGTGTGGGTCCCTGTGCCAGTATGGTTATTTTGCCCGGTGCCAGTGTGGATATTTTCCCCAGTGCCTGTGTGGATATTTTCAGTCTGGGTATTTTCCAAGTGCCAGTGCGGGTATTTTCCATTTGACCATTTTCCCAGTTGCCAGTGTTTGTATTTTCGTTCTAGGTATTTTCCTCATGCCTCTGTGAGTAATTAATCACAGAATGGTTACAGTGCAGAAGGAGGCCGCTCAGCCCATCGTGCCAGCACCGGTTCTATTACTTTCTCTTTTCCCTGTATCCCTGCGCACCATTTTGATCCAAATAACCATCCATTGCCCCTCATAAATGCCTCAATTGAACCTGCCTCCACCACATTTCCAGGCAGTGCATTCCATACCCTAATTACTCTCTGAGTAAAAATGTTTTTTTTCTCACATCACTTTTGCATATCACTTTTAATCTATGCCGTTCAGCTTTGTTCCGTTTATGAATGTTTATTCAGAGTGCCTTAGATTCCTGTGTTCTTCATGAGCTCTGCCTTGCAAAACAATAAAAGGTGAATTTATGAGCCATTCAAAGGGCAATGTATACAAATCTTTTGAATGTACCATGTTACAATAATAGTACCAGCATAGAATATAGTTTAGAGAAGTTGTTCATTCTTGTAGCAACTTTCACTTCCCCTCCTTTGTTAGCCTTAATAGTGTCCCAACCACCTCATTCTTAACTTTAATATTGGCCAGTCCTCATCACCATCCACAAGGTTGGTTGAAGAGTTAGGTCTTAGGGAACATCTTAGAGGAGGAAGAGAGACAGGCAGAGAGGTTTAGGGAGGGAATTCAAGTCTGTTATTGAAGGCACAATGAGGAAAAGCTGATGCGCTCTAATCTGTCAAGCACATTGAGAGAAAGAACTTCACAGGTCAACCTGCAGGGGGTGTGTAAATAGACTGGGTCCCTGGCCTCTGCTGAACCATTTCTGTTTCCTCATGTTTGCAGTGAGGTCAGGCACTAGTTACAGGGAGACAGAGGCCGATAACCATGTTCTCTCAGTTAAACAGTGAAGAATGGAGGAATGTTGCAGTCCAGGGGTAGGGGAGAAAACACAAACATGACAAAGGGGCCCACAGACATGGAAACAGGGATGGGTATCATAGAACCGTACAGATAGAGGGAAGGGGAGCAGTCATACGGGGAAAAAACCGTTACAGAGAGGCAGACAGATAGGGGAAGAGCTCAGGCAGATGGAATCTAACAGGCTTTGCCCCTTCCTCTCCATCTGTTTGCCCCATCACTTTACCTGCTTGACCCCTGCAGCATTTATTCAGTATTGACTAATGTTATGCAATTGTGGGGGTTGGGGAGGTGGTTGAAATAGGAAATCGAGTTGGCTGGCCAATACAGAAAACAGACATGTAAGATCAAATTACTCTTACATAACATCTTTATGACAGAACACAGCTCCAAACGTCTCAGAGGAGCTCACAAAGCAGACATCAAACATTACTTTAAAGGAAAAAAAAGAGTAAAACTGGCACGTATGGCTCAATGGCCCAAATCATCTTGTATACTTCAAAATGGCGCTCCAGTACATTAATTTCCATTTAAGATTGGCATGACACTCTGTGTGGTAGTGGAAAGATTAAGGGAGTTGAATCATCAGGTAGGTTTTCTGGAGCGTTTTGGAGATGGAAGAAGGTAGCAAGAGGAATGAGTTTCGTGGAGATTTGGAATAAGGGAGATGAAGGTGAAGCAGAGGGAAGAGGGTACCAGGGAAGGATACACAGTTGGCACAGACTAACATATAGGGCTGAAGTAGCTGGCAAATCTGTGAATATAAAGCCTCAGAGGGATTGGAAAACATGAGCAAGAACTTTTGACTTTGGTGACTGGGATGATAGCAAGGACCAGATTAATTACTGTCTGGTGCTGAGTGCAGTAGAATGCAGAGTGAGCTGGGATTTTAAACTTGGTCAAAAACTTGGATTTTTAGCATCACTTCAATGGCGAAGAGAGTTAGAGAGATGGAGAGATTTAGAATGGCAATCCCAGCGTTCTGGACATGAAGATATGGTCACAATGGTGCAGTGATGTAAACTGAAGTTGTGTATGAGGCCAGATTTGGAGGAGTGCAGATATTTCCAAGGGTTGTAGGACAGAAGGTGGTTAGAGACAAGGGTGGGGTGAAGTCCTAGAAGGATTTAAAAAGAAGAATGAGAATCTTAACTTCGAGATACCCTAGAAACTGGAACAAATATGGAGGTGAACAGAATTTAGTGCAGGTGAAGATATGAACAGCTAAGATTAGGATGAGTTTGTTTACTTGGATCCCAAGGTGGGAGGCCAGTCACAGAACATTGGAATAAGTAAACCTGGAGGTAAAAAAGAATCATGAGTTCATTTATGACGTGTTAGGCCCATTCTGTCCGAGCAACTGGAGACGTCAGGAAACTGAACTTAGAGAAGGGAAGTCAGAGAGGAGATTTGTTTGAGGTTTCACGGGTTTGGGCAGGAGTAGTCTAGACAGTGTAGGTTACAGAGAGAAACTATCCCTCATTGCACAAGGGTCAAAAACCAAAGGACCCCAAGTTAAGGCGATTGGCAGAAATTCAAAACCAGCATTAACATGAGGAAAGGCATTTTTTTAAATCCAGTGAGGGGTTACAGATCTGAGATGCACTGCCTGAGAATATTGTGGTGGCAGATTCAATCAAGACCTTCGAAAGAGACTAGGACTAGGATCTTAAATGAAGACAAAAAAATCTTCAGGGTTACAGAAAAACGAATGCGGAATTGGGATTAGGCTCTTAAAGAGAGCCAACATGGAACTGACCAGCTGAGTACCCTCCTTCAGTTCTGTAACCATTCTGCTGTTCTGTAAGTTCCTTGACAACATGCTGGTGCCTTTGGAATAGTCAGCATTGACCTATGATCAATACTGTTACCTCTTGTCACTTTCTCTGTCAGTTTACTGATATTATTTCTGGATGTTCTCTAAACAGCAATTAACAAGTTAGGCTCCAAGCCACTGCACAGGAACAGTCTCAGGTGAAAGTTGCACAGAGGGAGATACTAGGAGTCCGAACATAGCATCAGAGAGACTGTAGAATTGGTCCGTATGGGGAAGCAGCCGATGCTGGAACTTACAGCACACAATTGTAACAAGAGGTTACAGAGTTAAAGGGGACAGAGTAAAAACAAGTGAATGTAAAGTTCAAACATAAGGTCAGAACAAGTTGTGGGAGGGTAAGGAGATAGTGACCCACAAGCAGACATCGGAAGTATGAAACTACAGTGTGTTACTATACCGAATAGGGGTGAATTGCTGTACTTCCCTGATCCTGTACCATGGCTGTATGACCCCACGTTCCCTGTATTGCTTTCTCCATTGTTGTCTAAATACCTTGTCAAGATTGTGAAAGGATGGCCAGTTGTGAGCTGTCTGCTGTTAAACCTGAACCTGACTCTGACTCTTTTCAGTATTGTGTATTTCTGGGGAAGTGCCAAACTCTAAGCTGTCGCTTTTGGTTCAAGACCTGCTGTTGGGACTGTCATTAAATTAATCACCAAATCTGTCTCATTGTTTCAGCTCTGTCTTGTACACCACCCCCTAACTAACTCTTTCCACCTCGTTGTACTGGGAGGATCTAACAGGACCTTTCTCCCCAGAAGAAGTTGTAATCACTTTTTGTTATTGCAGATCTAGTCCTGTGTAAACAAAGATGGGATCAGGCTGAACGTTCTAATCACACTCCTTCCCAATACTAGATCTTTCCATGAAAAGTACATTCCATGACCCATTTCTCTATCACTTCTCCCTGTGCTGCAACATTATGAATGCTCAACTTGGTTTTTGCTCCCTACTTATAAGACCTGGCTGGCTTTTTCTTCATCCCATCTTTCTTTTTCCCATTCTTCCCCATTTGTTCCATACTCCAATTCTCTTCTCTCACTTGGCCACTCTACCCCTTTGTCACTTGCTCTTCTCTTGCATGCTTTGAGTGTGCCTGTTCCTCTCACTTTTTCTCCTGACCCACTTATTCCAATTTCTCACTCCTTGTCATGAGCATTCACTCTCTGGGTGAGTAATCGCTCTGAAGAGTGACTAATTCCTTTTCTTAACCCCATCCTCCCAAAGTGTGGCAAAGTATAATTCCTCCAATGTGCTCTATGCCATTTTTTAAAATTGAATTGAGTCATTTATTGTCATGTGTATTTGATGTAAAAATACAGTGAAAAGTGTGTACTTTCACCGTACATACATGGGTCCATTCACATTAACTTAGAATAAGATAAGAGAAGAAGATAACAATGGAGTCCACCTTTCCTTTCCATTGCCGCAGCCCTGCTCCGGGCTTTCCAGCCCTTGCCATGCCTCAGCCAGAGTCCCACTCAGGGCTTTCCAGCCTTTGCCGTGCCTACGCCAGCATCCCGCTCTGGGCTGCCTCACCAGCTTGCTGTCTCACCAACCCACTCTCGCTGACCCACTCTTGATCCACCGCTGTCACTCTGGCCCACGCTCGATCTGCCAACACTGCAGGACAGAACCCGTGTGTTCAGCTCCCACCACGTGGTTCCAGGTCATGACTCAGCTCCTTCCCGCCTCCTTAGTTAGGCAGTTTAAAGGGGTGGTGGGGGATAGAATTACTACAAAGGGAGAGAGAATAAGGGGAATAAAAGGAAGGACAAAGAAAGGAAGAGAAAAATAACTGGGGAGCAGAATGGAGCGACTTACCCTGCCACCATCTTGCCAGAAGTCATTGGCTTCAGTCTTGTGAGTGATGCACAATTACAGACCTTTCCCATCCTCAGAATTACAAAATTAAACCAACAATCATCTCTCAAGAGCAAACAGCTTAAAAAATAAGCGATGATATCTTGCAATAACATTGATAAAAATCAGCAATAGCTCTGCTCCTAATATATGTAGGGATTGGAAGACATATGTCGTATTTTTGTAATGGAAAAGGTCAGGCAGCATTGTTAGCAATGTAGATGGAAACGGGACACCTTAGAAGATATTTAATGGGTTCAGTAAAGGGGTCTTATGACACAGTGGTAGCATCCCTATCTCTGGGTCAGAAGCTGGACCAAATTCCCAGGACTTAAAAGTCACCAAAGTGGCCAACCAGATTGATTTCTAAATCTGTAAATCCTTCCTATAGCAGCAGTAAGAGCGGGGAGGATTTCCTGGTCGGCTAGAACCATGTGGGAGCTGGGGTGTCACAGCCATTAAAAGACTTCACACACACACGGGTTCTTGCCATGGGTTGCCATAACCCTTGCTCTGAGGTACTGACGTACAAAGAAAACAGAAGCTCAGTCCGAGAAACTGAGGCAAATGGATTTCAATGTTGGCAAATGTAAGACCATCCACTTCAAACCAGAATCCTATCACTTTCTAAATAGTGAAAAGCTAAAAGCCAGTGACTTGGGGTCCAGCTACTCTCATTATTAAAGTGCCATAACCAGGTACAGAACATCATTCAGGGCTAAAACAATGTTAATCCTTCCACTTGGAGGAGCAGAATAAAGTGGGATAAATATCATAATTTATCTGTTCAAAGCCCTAGTTAGACCACACCTAGAGTTAAGGTGAGCAGTTCTGGGTCCCACACCTTAGAAAAGATATGTTGGCTTTGGAGGGAGTGCAGCATAGATTTAGCTGAATGATATCAAGTGTTAAAAATATGAAGCAAGAATCCATAAAGTTAGGTTGCATTCCTCAAGAATTTGGTAGGTTGCGAGGCAGCTTCATCCAACCGTTCAATATATTAAGGAGAACAGGTAGGGTGGGTACAGAGAAATTTTCACTGCTTGCAGAGTCTAGGTGGTGCAGTCTAAAATTAAACCAGAGCTATTAGGAGTTGAATTAGCAAACACCCCTTCAGAGGAAGGGTTATGAAAGTTTGGAGCTTGTTTTCACAAATAACAATTGGTTAAAATCAATACTTAACTATTAGCTGAAGATGTTAAGTGATATGGGACAAAGATGAGGATATGGAGCAAGGTCACAGGTCAACTGTGATCTCATTAAGTGATGGAACAAACTTGAGGACTTTAAGAGGCTTCCTGTTTTCACATCCTCATATACAGGAAAAGTGGATTATAACCAACAGTAGAGCCATAGTCAAAGGTGCTGCACTCATAATTATCTGCAAGTGCAAATTGTTTAGAAACTGAGACCCGTAAATGGTAAATTCTCAGGAACTGCTTCATGCAATGGGGCTTCATGTTAATTTTAAAGGTTAATATTAATTTTAAATAGTTCAATAATAACAAGCACCTTTGAGCTCAGATATTTTATTGGCCTTGTGAGCCAATGCCACATGTATTCTGACTTTAAGTGGGGCAGGAGCAATCAGGTCGTTAATCGATATGTTGCAGGTTGCTGATATGTAAAAATATTCTCCTTACGCCGTCTGTAATAAGAAGTAACCCTTCTACATCCTCATTCAGCTCAACACATTCAACACTCTCTGCTTTTCAAGCTAATGCAACATTGATAAAAATAAGTTCAATGGCATGCCAACTCCTCAGCAACACCGAATGCTAGTAAACGGTGCCCTCTCCTTCATTGTTGTTGCCACTGTTATGTCTGAATAAACACTCACATTGGTGTGGTAATAACTAACTACTTTTACTTCCAGCTCCACTGGAACAGCCCCAAAGAACAACAAAAGGAATATAAAAGCAATGTGATTACTACAATGTTGTTATTTCCCAACAGGAAGCCATCTAGTGTTCAGTTAATAATATCCTTGTAACAAATGTATCATGAGCCTCTCTCTTTTCCATTTTCTTTTCGCCATTTCCTTCCTTTGCACTTGTCTCAATCTCCCACAGCTCTTGCACACTCTTCACTGAATATCTTAATCACTTGTTTTATATTGTTCTTCTTGTTTTATTCTTTTATCTTTTGGAATCCTCCTTCAGTTGCCATTCTCGGATTGACGCATTCTCTTCCTCTCTCCCCCCCTCCTCTCTGTCTCTCTCTTTCCCCAACTCCCCACTCTCTCTCAGTCTCTCTCTGTCCCCCCATTTCTCTCTCTGTCTCCCTCTCTCCCCCCTTCTCTCTGTCTCTCCCTCTCTCTGTCTCTCTCTCATTCTCTCTTTCTCTCCCTCCCCCCTCTCTCTCTCTGTCTCTTCCCATCCCTCTCTCACTCCCTCTGTCTCTCTCCATCTCTCTCTCCCTCACTCTGTCTCTCTTTCTCTCCCCCTGCTCCCACCCCAGGGTCATTCACCTTCTACCACTTCTTTTTCTCCTCATTACCTTTGTATTCTATTACCTCCCCCTGTACCTCTCTCCACTCTCCACACTCTCTCTAATGGGATTTGTTCCAAGTGGTTTATTGCTGTGCATTGATTTGCCATAGTGATTTCACTAAGTGCACAGTGTAATTTAACAGAGCAGAAAGGTATTAACAGTTTATCAATATTAACAATTAATATTTTACAGCAATAAACAGGATGCAGACTCCCTGTCTCAGATATGTATAGATCGTTCATTTTAATTCAAGTGCATATAGTTCTCTGTTCCCATTTCACATGTAAGTGTTTGTCAGGGTGAAGGAGGATTATGCTGGGAAATGGACAATGGCTCCACCCTGAGGCAGGCAGTCCACTGTTAGTCACTGGATTCCATTTGTCTTGCCCTGAGGCTCCATGACCCATTTCTGTCTCTGTGTGTTGCCTGTCCTGTAGTCTGTCTCTATAACATCATGTCCCTTTGGTGCAGCTGTTTGATACATGACACCAATTATAGTGTGGTAATCGTTGCAAAGTGTGCAACACACACACAAACCTCCATGATAATATACCATCAACACACCAGTAATTCTGTAATAACACATTAACAGTGAGATATCACTGCAGCTAACAGTGAGAACACCCCAGCGACAGCATCCCACTGGCAGTGATACCAAACCTGTAATAGTGCAATAACACAGATGTAACAGTATGATAACACACCAGTAAATGTGCAACAAGGCACTAGTAAACTGTGATAATATACCAGTAACAAATCTGATTACAGACCATAAAAAGTATGATAACACACTAATAATTGTGATAACACACTGATAACAGTGTGATAACACCATTATAACATACCAGTAATTATGGGATAATGCACCGGTGACAGTGCAATAACACACCAGTAATGGTAATATATATAATATAAAATCGTGTCACAAACAAAAACAGAATTTGCTGGAAAGGCTCAGCAGGTCCGGCAGCATCTGTGTTTAGAAATCAGAGTTAACATTTCTGAGTTCTGAGGAAGGGTCACTGGACTTGAAATGTTAACTCTGATTTCTCATGACAGATGCTACCAGACCTGCTGAGCTTTACCAGCAAGTTCTGTTTTTGTTTGTGATTTAAAGCATCTGCAGTTTTTTTTATTTAGTTTGTAATCCATAGAATCCCTACAGTGTGGAAACAGGCCCTTCGGCCCAACAAGTCCACACAGCATCCCACTCAGACCCGTTCCCCTAACCTACACCTCCCCGAACACTACAGGCAATTTAGCATGGCCAATCCACCTAACCTGCACATCTTTGGACTGTGGGAAGAAACCTATGCAGACACAGGGAGAATGTGCAAACTCCACACAGACAGTCACTTAAGGGTGGAGTCGAGCCCAGATCCCTGGTGCTGTGAGATAGCAATGCTAACCACTGGGCCACTGTGCCACCCTAATTGTGTGATAGCTGCACATCAACAGCACAATAACTCACCAGTGACCATGCCAATAGTAACACTGTAATAACAAACCAGTAATAGTATAATGACACACCCAAAACAGTGGCAATACTACAGTCAATATATACTATAGTAGTAACTATGATAATGCCAACAATAGCATAACAACCCCAGTAATGCTGTAAAAACACAAATAATGTTATTATATTTGTAGTAACCAGTTGCTAGCCCCAGGAAATGTTTGATAACACAGCAGTATCTGTCGTCGTGCAGCAGTAACTGTGTGAGTAACACACCAGTAACTGTTGTAATACAACAGTAACTAGGTGATAGCACAGTGGTAACACACCAGTGACAGTGGTAACGCTCTTGTAACAGATTGACAATGCAATAAATATTTTGTAATACACCACTAACTGCCTAATAAAACATTGCAACAGTGACTACAGATCAGTCACTTTATGATAACTAAGAATGTTGTTACCAACTGCAGTAACAGTGATAAAGCACCAGTAATAGTGTGGTAACATGCCAGTCATATGTTACATTACTCATAACTCATCACCTGCAATAGGGTTAGAAACAGTATGATTGCACACCAGTAATAGTGGAGCTACATGCCAGTTATAGCATGATAAGACATGCCTAATATGATTACCTTGCTAATAACTGCTCACTAATTCCCAGTAACAATGTGAGAACACACCAGTAATAGTGGTAACATGAATAATAACGATAACATGCCAGTAATAGTGTGATAATATACAGTAACCATATCACATTAACAAGTTACTCACACCAGTAACAATAATGCACCAGTAGCATAACAGCATATCAATGACAATGATGACATGACAGTAACATTGGTGTTGTATGTTGACAACAAGTGATCTGTATTGTATCCTGCTGTGCTCTCTGATGTAAGAAGCACAAAAGAGGGAGCTATCTTGGTCACTTTGCATCAGCTAGACTTCTTGAAAGATGACATCAGCTTCTTTCTTGATTGTTTAACACTCGCCACATTCATTTCTGTGTGGGAGCAAATGACACATCTTGGACAGCTATCAGTCCATCAAAGAGCTCGTCTCAGTGCCTATATTAGAGTGTACACCACATGAATGGACTAAGATGGGTGCCCAACAGCTTCACCAGAGGCAACCTTCCTATCATCATTCATACAGAATTTGCACAGAGGAAACCAGAATATATGTAATAATTCTGACATCAAGTATCATCATCATAAAGAAATGTCAGAATCTTGGTGCCTGAGACAAAGTTCAGTCCAGGCTAATGGGATAACAGTCTCCTCTGTCTAATTCCTTACTCCTTGTCAAAGTAATTCAGTGTGAATGAGCAAGGGTTTCAGTGGGACTGCTACACCAAGGTTATGTAAGCTCATGCATACTATTTCTGAAAAATAAGGGAGCCTCGCTCTGTCCCTAACCCACGTTATGCCCTGGGAGTGTTTGATGAGGACAATGCACAGAGAGCTTTACTCTGTGTCTAATCCCGTTCTGTCCCTGAGCTGGGAGTGTTTGATGGAAACACTAAAGGGGAGCTTTACTTTCAGTTTAAAAGAGTAGAGGCAGCTTTCATTTCAGTTTAAAAGAGTACATTGGGCTTTACTCAGTATCTGAACTCATGCTGTACCTGCCCTGGGGGTGTTTGATGGGGACAATATAGATGGAGCTTTACTTGCAATTTAATAGAGTTAGGGAGCTTTACTCTGTATCTGACTTCATGCTGCCCCTGTCCTGGGAGTGGTTTTAGACAGACAGTGTAGATGGAGCTTTGCTTTCACTTTTAAAGAGTAGAGGCAGCTTTCCTCTGAATCAACCCCCTTTTGTCCCTGTCCTGGGAGTGTTTGAAAGCGTCGGTGAAGAAGGAACTTTACTTTTTTATTATTCATTCACATGATAGGGGTGTTGCTGGCTAGGCCAGCATTTATTGCCCTTCCCTAACAGTCATTTGCACTGCTGTGGGTCTGAAGTCACATGTAGGCCAGATAGGTAAGGATGGTGTCAAGGAAGCTTTACTTGCAGCTTAAAAGAGTAGAGGAAGCTTTACTCTGTACCTGACCCTGTGCAGTCCCTGCTCTGGGACTGTTTTATGGGGTCAATGCAGAGGAGGCTTTAGCTTCAGTTTGAAAGAGTAAAGAGCACTTTATTTTGTATCTAACACCATGCTGTGCCTGTCCTAGGAGTTTTTGATGGAAGTAGAGTAGAAAGAGCTTTACTCTGTATCTAATTCTGTGCTGTCCCTGTCCCGGGAGTGTTTGAGGGAGACAATGTAGAGGAGGCTTTACTTTCAGTTTAAAGTAGGAGAGAACTTTACTTACAGTTTAAGAGAGTAAAAGGAGATTTACTCTGTATCCAATCCCATGCTGTATCTGACCTGTAGTTTTTGACCACTTGCTGAAGCAGAGATTGTGTAGTTTAGTAGTTATTGCTATTCAGGTATGTGGGTTTATTACCCATAGAACATGATTTCAAATTCACCCATGGTGTTAAGAGAATGAATCAATTTTAAGCAAGCTATAATTAAAAATATGGCAGTACAAAACTTGAGAATTTTTGTAAACATGTTTTTAAAAATCCAAGTGATTCTCTAATAGAGGAGGCAGTGTGCTGTGATAATATCACTGCATTTGTGGTCCAGTGACCCATGGAAATGCTGTACAGACATTGATACAAATTTCACGACTATGGCGGAATTTAAATTAAATCCGGAGCTAAGAGCTAGTCTCTGTGAAGGTGACAACTATTACCAATTGTTTTAAAAACTCATATTAATGTTCTTTAGGGAAGAAAATCTGTTTTCCTTCCCTAGTCTTGCCTACATGTGGCTCTGGACCTACAGCAATGTGATTGTCTCTTAACTGCCCTCTGAAATGGCCCAGCAAGCTATCTGCCAAAGAACAATCAAAAAGAAACCAGACCAATCATCTGGTACCAACCTAGGCAGGAGAACTGGCAATAGCAACCCCAGGTCTCTCAACTCTGCTATAGTTGGGAGAATTGACCTGTAGGCTAATCAAGCAACAACCTAATGTAATCACATTCACCGGATCGTACCTTACAGACAATGTCCCAGACACCACCATTACCATCTGAGTAGAGGCAGCAGTACAGTGGTTATACAGTCAGGACAAAGATTCGCAGGGAGTCAAACACGTTAGCTCCAGTCCTACTGACATTTCATGGCATCAGGTCAAACATGGGCAAGGAAGCCTCCTGCTGATTAGCACCCACCACCGCTGTAGCCCTGCCCTTCCCTGCCTCGGGTGATGAATCAGTTCTCCTCCATGTTTAACAATACAAGCCACCTAAAATGTACTCCAGGTGGGGAATTTCAATGTCCACCACCAAGAGTGGCTCAGCAACACCAGACTGAGTCTGCAACAGGCGATGAGGGAATCAATAAGAGGGAAAAATATACTTGACTTTGTCCAGATCAATCTGCCTGCCACATCTATCCACGACAATGCCTGTAAGAGTGACCGCCACACAGTCCTATGTAGACAAACACCGTCACATTAAGGATACCCTCTATCATGTTGTGTGGCACTGCCACCATATTAGATGTGACTTTGAATAGATCTAACAACTCAAGACTGGGCATCCACAAGGCATTGTGGGCCATCAACAACAGCAGAATTGTACTGCAGCACAATCTGCAATCTCATGGCCTGGCATATCTCCCACTCAACTATTACCATCAAACCACAGGATCAACCCTAGTTCAATGGAGAGTGCAGGGGGGCATGCCAGGAACAGCATCAGGCTACCTAAAAATGAGGTGTCAACCTGGTGAAATTACCAAACAGGGCTACTTGAATGCCGAATAACATAAACAGCAAGTCATAGACAGAGGTAAGTGATCCCAGAACCAACAGACCAGATTTAAGCTCCGCAGTCCTGCCACATCCAGTGTGAACGGCGGTGGCCAATTAAAAACTCACCAGAGGAGAAGGCTCCCCAAATATTCCCATCTTCAATGATGGAATAGCCCAGCACATCAGTGTAAAAGATAAGGCTGAAGCATTCGCAACAGTCTTCAGCCAGAAGTGCAAAGAGGATGATCCATCTCGGCCTCCTCCAGTGGTCCCCAGCGTCACAGATACCAGTCTTCAACCAAAGTAGTTCATTCCATGTGATGTCAAGAAACAGCTGAAGTCATTGGATATTGCAAGAGTTTTGAGCCCTGACAATAATCCTGAACAATACTGAAGACATGTACTCCAGAACGTGCCACACCCCAGCCAAGCTATTCCAGCACAGCTACAACATCCGGCATCTACCTGACTATGTGGTGTATTCTATCCACAAAAAACAGGAGAGCAGTGTTCACATAGCAATAACTGCTCAATGATATTCACTCCAGACCTCATTACATTCTTGCTTCAATTCAAGGGCTAAGGTGACAGTTACTGCCCTTTACATCAAGGCCACATTTGTCTGAGTATGGCATCAAGGACCCTAGCAAAACTGGAAGCAACTGGTATTAGTGGGAAAACTCTCCTCTGGTTGAAGTCATACCTGGCACCTGGGAAGATGGCTGTGGTTGTTGGATGTCAGCTCCAGGACCTCTGCAGGAGTTCCTCGGTGTAGTGTCCTCGGCTCAACAATCTTCAGCTGCTTCACCAATGACCTGGCCTCCATTGTAAGGTCAGAAGTGGGGATGTTCGCCAATGATTGCACAATGTTCAGCACCATTCCCAACTCCTCAGATGCTGAAGCAATCCACGTTCAAATGCAGCAAGATCTGAACAATATCCAGTCTTGGGCTGACAAGTGGCAAGTAACTTCTGTGCCATACTAGAGAAAGTCTAACCTTCACCCCTTGACAATCCGTGGCATCATCATCTCCACTATCAACATCCTGGGGATTCAAGTTGCCCAGAAACTGAACTGGAGTAACCATACAAATATTAAGCATAAAAATGTACAATATAGGAACAGGACTAGACTAATTGGCCCTTTGAGTCTGCTCTGCATTCAATATTATCACGACTGATCATCCAACTCAGTCATCTGTTCCTGCATTTTCCCGACATCCTTTAATCACTTTAGTCCTAAGGATTGTGGATGGTGCAGTGACTCCGTGGTTAGCACTGCTGCCTCATAGCACCGGTGACTGGGTTCAGTTCCAGCCTCGGGGTGACGGTCTGTGTGGAATTTGCACATTCTCCCCGTGTCTGTGTGGGTTTCCTCTGGGTGCTGCAGTTTCTCCCCAAAGTCCATAGACATGCAGGTTAGGGTGGATTGGCCATGCTTAAATTGCCCATAGTGTCCAGGGATGTGCAGACCAGGTAGATTAGCCATGGGAAATGTAGGGTTACGGGGATAGGGTAGGGGGTATAGAGAGTCGGTGTGGACTTGTTGGGCCGAATGACTTGTTTCCACGCTGTAGGAATTCTAACTATATTGACGTCTTTCTTGAAAATCCTCAGTGTTTTGGTCTCAACGGTTTCCTGTGGCAGAGAATTCCACAGGCTCACTGCTCTCTGGATAAAGAAATTTCTCCTCATCTCTGTCCTAAATGGCCTACCCTCTATCCTTAGACTGTGACCCTAGTTCTGGACTCCCCAGCCATTGGGAACATCCTTCTTGTATTTACTCTGCCTAGCCCTGTGAGAATGTTACAGGACACAATGAGATACCCCTTTTTCTTCTGAACTCCACTGAATATAATCCTAACTGATCCAGCCTCTGTTCATACATCAGTTCTACCATCCCAGGAGCTAGTCTGGTAAACCTTCTGTGCGCTCCTGCAATAAACTGAGCATCCTTCCTCAGATAAGGAGACCAAAACTGCACACAGCTCTAGGTGTGGTTTCACCAAGGCCCTGTACAGTTGCAACAAGACATTTTTGCTCCTGTACTTGAATCCTCTCACTACAAAGGCCAACATAGTGGGACAGCATGGTGGCTCAGTGATTGGCACTGCTGCCTCACAGTGTCAGGAACCCGGGTTCGGGTCCACCCTTGGGTGGCTATCGGTGTGGAGTTTGCACATTCTTCCCGTGTCTGCGTGGGTTTCCTGTGGGTGCTCTGGTTTCCTCCCACAGTCCAAAGATGTGCCGACTGGGTGGATTGGCCATGCTAAATTGCCCGTAGTGTTTAGCAATGTGTAGATTAGGGAGATGGGTCTGGATAGGATGCTCTGACAGTCAGTGTGGACTTGTTGGGCCGTAGGGCCTGTTTCCACACTGTAAGGAATCTATGATGATCTGTGAACATACCATTTGCCTTCTTCACTGCCTGCTGCACCTGCACGCTTTCTTTCAGCAACTGGTGTAAAAGGACACCCAGGTCTCATTGCACCTCTCCTTTTCCCAATCTATCACCATTCAGATAATAATCTGCCCTCCTGTTTTTGCAAACAAACTGGATACCTCACATTTATCCACATTGTACTTCATCTGCATATTGTATCTACAAGAACAGCTCAAAGGCTGGAGGTGAATAACTCAAATCCTGTCTCTGCAAGACCTGTCCATCATGGAGCATTGTGGATTTCAGGTCATCTTTCTCTAATGGATTTAAATTGCTAATTGCTTGTCACTATCCCTGCTGAGTGTGGGCAGAAGAAGAAATATGTCTCCTCTTTGATGGAAAGGGAGGGAGAACACAATGAGTTTCAGTGGCAGCACCATGAGCTTATATATAGAAATTAGACAGACTGTGTGAAGGATTTTTGTTCGTACAAAATGTGCACACAAAACTCTTCCAGGGCTGTACAGGGTGAATGCAGGGACAGTGATGCCTCAGGCTAAAGATGTTGTATAACAGGGCTCACAATTTCAGAATAAGGGGATTTAGGACTGAGATGAGGAGAAATTTCTTTCACTCAGATGGTGGTGAACTTTTGAAATTCTCTACCCCAGAGGGTTGCAAATGCAGAGTCACTGAGTGAGTTCAAGACAGAGATTGATAGATTTCTTAAATAATAAAATATCAAGGGATATGGCTATAGCGTAAGAAAATGACAGAGGTGGAAAATCAGCTGTGATCTGGTTGAATGGGCTTGAGGGGCCAAATGGCCTACACCTGCTTCTACTTCTGATGTCCCTGTTTGTTTTGTCCCAAATCAAGTAGATTTAGACACTGTGTGCAGTCCCCATACTGAGTGTAATGAGTTTGGGTGTTCTGAGCATTATCCTTGGGGGTGAAGGACAGGTCAAAAAAAAAGAGGAGCCAGTTTTAACAATCTAAAGGCCCTGATTCCGATTTTCATGATCCACTGGGCAGTAGACCTCCGTCCCACATACCATATCACACCATCCTGCCTCTTGGGAAGGTGCCAGGTGTGGAGGTGGTCTCCGGATAGAATCCAAGGAACCTGGAAGCTTCTTGACCCAAAGAGGCATCCAGAGATAGAAAAGGCTGCCCTTCTCCCCATCCTGTACCATTGAGGGGCCATCCAAAATGTGCTGTGCTCTTGTACCCTGAGCTTTATTTACAGCTTACCTTTTCAAGTCTACCTTCAGTTCCAAGGATACCTTCAGTCTGCCTCAACAATGCCCAGCTTGCCCCACTGGGGCTGTTGAGGCTTTCTTCATTTATTCTTTCATAAAATGTGGGTGTCACTGGCTGGGCCTGCATTTATTGCTGATCCCTAATTGGGGACTCCATAGTTAGGGGGACAGATAGGAGATTCTGTGGGAACGAGAGAGACTCACGGTTGGTGTGTTGCCTCCCAGGTGCCAGGGTCCGTGATGTCTCGGATCGTGTTTTCGGGATCCTTAAAGGGGAAGGGGAGCAGCCCCAAGTCGTGGTCCACATAGGCACCAACGACATAGGTAGGAAAATGGATGGGGACGTAAGGCAGAAATTCAAGGAGCTAGGGTGGAAGCTTAGAGCTAGAACAAACAGAGTTGTTATCTCTGGTTTGTTACCCGTGCCACATGCTAGCGAGGCGAGGAATAGGGAGAGAGAGCAGTTGAACACGTGGCTACAGGGATGGTGCAGGAGGGAGGGATTCAGATACCTGGATAATTGGGGCTCATTCTGGGGTAGGTGGGACCGCTACAAACGGGATGGTCTACACCTGAACCAGAGGTGTACCAATATCCTGGGGGGGAAATTTGCTAATGCTTTTTGGGAGGGTTTAAACTAATTCAACAGGGGGATGGGAACCTGAATTGTAGCTCCAGTGTACAGGAGGTTGACAGTAGTGAGGTCATAAATAAGGTTTCAAGGTCGCAGGAGTGTACCGGCAGGCAGGAAGGTGGTTTGAAGTGTGTCTACTTCAATGCCAAGAGCATCCGGAATAAGGTGGGTGAACTTCCAGCATGGGTTGGTACCTGGGACTTCGATGTTGTGGCCATTTCGGAGGCATGGATAGAGCAGGGACAGGAATGGTTGTTTCAGGTTCCAGGGTTTAGATGTTTCAGTAAGATCAGGGAAGGTGGTAAAAGAGGGGGAGGTGTGGCATTGTTAGTCAAGGACAGTATTACGGTGGCAGAAAGGACGTTTGATGACAACTCATCTACTGAGGTAGTATGGGCTGAGGTTAGAACCGGGAAAGGAGAGGTCACCCTGTTGGGAGTTTTCTATAGGCCTCCGAAAAGTTCCAGAGATGTAGAGGAAAAGATTGCAAAGATGATTCTGGATAGGAGCGAAAGTAACAGGGTAGTTGTTATGGGGGACTTTAACTTTCCAAATATTGACTGGAAACGCTATAGATCAAGTACTTTAGATGGGTCAGTTTTTGTCCAATGTGTGCAGGAGGGTTTCCTGACACAGTATGTAGATAGGCCAACAAGAGGCGAGGCCACATTGGATTTGGTACTGGGTAATGAACCAGGCCAGGTGTTAGATTTGGAGGTAGGTGAGCACTTTGGTGATAGTGACCACAATTCGGTTACATTTACTTTAGCGATGGAAAGGGATCAGTATATACCGCAGGGCAAGAGTTATAGCTGGGGGAAAGGCAATTATGAGGCAATGAGGCAAGATTTAGGATGCATAGGATGGAGAAGGAAACTGCAGGGGCTGGGCACAATTGAAATGTGGAGCTTGTTCAAGGAACAGCTACTGCGTGTCCTTGAGAAGTATGTACCTGTCAGGCAGGGAGGAAGTGGTCGAGCGAGGGAACCGTGGTTTACTAAAGAAGTTGAATCTCTTGTCAAGAGGAAGAAGGAGGCTTATGTAGAGATGAGGCATGAAGGCTCAGTTAGGGCGCTTGAGAGTTACAAGTTAGCCAGGAAGGACCTAAAGAGAGAGCTAAGAAGAGCCAGGAGGGGACATGAGAAGTCTTTAGCAGATAGGATCAAGGAAAACCCTAAAGCTTTCTATATGTATGTCAGGAATAAAAGAATGACTAGAGTAAGATTGGGGCCGGTCAAGTTGTGCGTGGAGTCCGAAGAGATAGGAGAGGTGCTAAATGAATATTTTTCGTCAGTATTCACACAGGAAAAAGACAATGTAGTCGAGGAGAATACTGAGATACAGTCTATTAGACTAGACGGGATTGAGGTTCATAAGGAGGAGGTGTTATCAATTCTGGAAGGTGTGAAAATAGATAAGTCCCCTGGGCCGGATGGGATTTATCCTAGGATTCTCTGGGAAGCTAGAGAGGAGATTGCAGAGCCTTTGGCTTTGATCTTTATGTCGTCGTTGTCTTCAGGAATAGTGCCAGAAGACTGGAGACTAGC
Organism: Rhincodon typus; assembly: GCF_021869965.1. NCBI lineage: Eukaryota > Metazoa > Chordata > Chondrichthyes > Orectolobiformes > Rhincodontidae > Rhincodon > Rhincodon typus. Next base: position 16,125,582 of record NC_063369.1, read on the forward strand.
AAATGTTGTCCCCTTGTTCAAGAAGGGGAGTAGAGACAACCCTGGTAATTATAGACCAGTGAGCCTTACTTCGGTTGTGGGTAAAGTGTTGGAAAGGATTATAAGAGATAGGATTTATAATCATCTAGAAAGGAATAATTTGGTTAGGGATAGTCAACACGGTTTTGTGAAGGGTAGGTCGTGCCTCACAAACCTTATTGAGTTCTTTGAGAAGGTGACCAAACAGGTGGATGAGGGTAAAGCAGTTGATGTGGTGTATATGGATTTCAGTAAAGCGTTTGATAAGGTTCCCCATGGTAGGCTATTGCAGAAAATATGGAGGCATGGGATTGAGGGTGATTTAGTGGTTTGGATCAGAAATTGGCTAGCTGTAAGAAGACAGAGGGTGGTGGTTGATGGGAAATGTTCATCCTGGAGTTCAGTTACTAGTGGTGTACCTCAAGGATCTGTTTTGGGGCCACTGCTGTTTGTCATTTTTATAAATGACCTGGATGAGGGCGTAGAAGGATGGGTTAGTAAATTTGCGGATGACACCAAAGTCGGTGGAGTTGTGGATAGTGCGGAAGGATGTTGCAGGTTACAGAGGGACATAGATAAGCTGCAGAGCTGGGCTGAGAGATGGCAAATGGAGTTTAATGCGGAAAAGTGTGAGGTGGTTCACTTTGGAAGGAGTAACAGGAATACAGAGTACTGGGCTAATGGTAAGATTCTTGGTAGTGTGGATGAGCAGAAAGATCTCGTTGTCCATGTGCATAGATCACTGAAAGTTGCCACCCAGGTTGATAGCGTTGTTAAGAAGGCGTACAGTATGTTAGGTTTTATTGGTGGAGCGATTGAGTTTCGGAGCCATGAGGTCATGTTGCAGCTGTACAAAACTCTGGTGCGGCCGCACTTGGAGTATTGCGTACAGTTCTGGTTACCGCATTATAGGAAGGATGTGGAAGCATTGGAAAGGGTGCAGAGGAGATTTACCAGGATGTTGCCTGGTATGGAGGGAAGGTTTTATGAGGAAAGGCTGAGGGTCTTGAGGCTGTTTTCGTTAGAGAGAAGAAGGTTAAGAGGTGACTTGATAGAGACATACAAGATGATCAGAGGATTAGATAGGCTGGACAGTGGGAGCCTTTTTCCTTGGATGGTGATGGCTAGCACGAGGGGACATAGCTTTAAATTGAGGGGTGATAGATATAGGACAGATGTCAGAGGTAGGTTCTTTACTCAGAGAGAAGTAAGGGCATGGAATGCCCTGCCTGCAAAAGTAGTAGACTCGGCAACTTTAAGGGCATTTAAATGGTCATTGGATAAACATATGGATGATAATGGAATAGTTTAGGTTAGATGGGCTTCAGATTGGTTTCACAGGTCGGCGCAACATCGAGGTCCGAAGGGCCTGTACTGCACTGTAATGTTCTATGTTCTGTGTTCTAATTACCCTTTAGAAGGTGGTGGTTGGCTACCTTTTTGAACAACTGCAGTCCATGTGCTGTAGGTTGACCCACAATGCTGTTAGGGAGAGAGTTCTAGGATTTTGACCCAGTGAGGCAGTGAAGGAACGGCTATATATTTCTAAGTCAGGATGGTGGGTGACTCAGAAGGGACCTTGCAGGGGGGTGGTGTTCCCATGTATCTGCTGCTCTTATCCTTCTAGATGGAAGTGGTAGTGGGTTTAGGAGGTGCTGTCAGTTGAACCTTGGTGAGTTGCTGCAGTGTATCTTGTTGATCGCAGTTCCTGTTGCTACTGAGCGTCAGTGGGGAAGACAGCACATGTTGAAGGTGGTGGATGGGGTTCTGCTGCTTCACCTGGATGGTGTCAGGCATCTTGAGTGTTATTCCAGCTCTCCAGGCAAGTGGGGAATACTTTGAGGTGGGGTTCCTGAGCTCCATTTTTAAACACCTCGCTGTCAGCACAGGTCCACTACATGGGGTGACGTAGTGGTTCAGTGGTTAGCACTGCTGACTCACACAGCACCAAGGTTTCTGTCTGTGTGGAGTTCGCACGTTCTCCCCGTGTCTGTGTGGGTTTCCCCTGTGGTCACCAGTTTCCTCCTGCAGTCCAAAAATATGCAGGTGGCTTGGCAATGGGAAGTGCAGGGTTGCAGAGATAGGGTGGTGGGAGGATCTGGGTGGAATGCTGTTCGGGTGGACCCGATGGGCTGAATGGCCTGCTTCTACGCTGTAGGGATTCTATCATGGGGCACAGCTTTTAGGCCACATCATGAACAGATGTGGACAGGGCTTTAAAATATTGCTGTCAATCAGCGTATCTGTGTTCTGACACCATAGTTGGCATAGCCTTTTGGCAGGTGCAGTGCCAGCAGGTCACTAAAACCCTCATGAAGCAGGCGGGTAACTGGGTTTACTGTCAGTAAGAAGCAGTCTTAGAGCACAATTCATGGAGCTTCTCTCTCTGGATATGAGCACCTAGCAGCCGGGGTTGGACCTGATGTTGGTCAATGCTCCAAGCAGGACTACAAGCGTTCCCTGCCATTTTGGGTGGGGGATATGGCCAAAGGCTGCCCTGCCAATCCCCACAGTCTTGGCTTTTTGGTTTGTTTTATGAAGGGCTGTGGACAATGTGCCCCCATGTTGAAACTCCCTCTCAGTCACTGCAGCCCTCTCAAGTTGGAAGGACTCTCATAGGCCTTCGAGAGCTCCCTCCCTCCCCACCTCCCTAGATTTCCAGGGAGCCAGCCTCCATGCCCATCAAGAGGGCACCTCCATACAAATCCTAAAGGTCACAGAATTGTTATGGTGCAGAAGGAGGCCATTTGGTCTATCATGCCTGATCTGGTTCTTGTGCTGAAAGCTTGACTCCATCCCCACTGGATGGTGTGGGGAGGGATTGTGGGTTCATGATCCGCAATCTGTGTCATCTCCTGCTTCCTGTACCACCACCATGACGCCATCCCCTCCCCTGTCTTCTCAGAGGGTATAACCAGCCTCATTGAGTTTGGACATTCTGAATCCCATTCTGTGAAGGTGGTGCATTAAATTTAGACAGCCTTACCCCCAGGATATTGAGTTCTGAATAGTCCTATTCCCTAAAGTAATTATTGTTTGGGTTTGACCCTTTGTAGTCAGTGTTTCACCTTTTGATACTCTTAATCCACTTTTGTCAAGGCAAAGATTTGCTTCTATTCTGGGTCCAGTCTGTATAGCCTAATATTAAAGGCTGTCGAGTTGAAAAAATCCCGATGAAAGTATTTTCAGGAGCATGCTAAATCTGAGCAGGGTATAGAGAAGCCTCTCATGTATCATATACCAACCTCCGCTCGCTGGTGGTCCAGTCAGGCAATGTTCCATTTGTCACTAATGTTCCTATCTCTTTGATCAGAGCGCCTGCCTGTGTTTCCTTTTGTATTGTTTATAAAGCAGAATTCTACATTTTAATGCATTTCACATGAAGAAAATACATTTGGAATTGTGACAGATGTAACAAAAACGTCAAGTACATCACAGCTTATTGGGATAACACCAATAATCAATAGCTCCAGTACCTATGCTGCAGAACGGTTTGAAGTTCAATATTGCAAAATCATATGCAAAATTATTCATTATCATATGCCCATATGTACTATTGTTTATTATTGTCTTTTCTTTGTAGTCATACGATTGAAACTGTTAAATTACTGTACGTTATTGTATATTCATGAGTCGTGATTGCAGAGTAGAACAATCCATCTGTTTGCACACAAATGTTCTCTGCAGTGTTGCAAGTTACCACAGTACAATGCATCATGATTGTGTGGAGCAATACAGATTGTGTTACCGTGCTGTCTCTGTTTTATATGCCTGTGCTTTCAAGTTCTGTGCAGTGTAATTAGTCGTGTGCCCTTCCATCATTGTAAAAGAACACAGGCCAACATAACTGTCTGCCTAATCTCAAGGCAATTCAGAGTAACCAGGCAACCAGTTAGGGACCTGAGAGGCATCAGAAAAATCCACATGGATAACTCTTCTTTCCCTCTCCCAATGGACCGTCAACTCCGTCACATGCCACACATCCCTCTCCATCGCCTTTTAGATTGTGCATTCCTGTTCCACTTAAGCTCTTCACTCCTTTCTGCTTAGATGCCCTCACATTCTTCTGCTCTCATTCCTGTTGACCTTTCCACTCCGTCTCCTGCTGCCCTGTAGTGCTATTAGTCTCTCCTCACCATCACCATTTACGTTCCCCACTCTGTCTCAATTTAGACAATCCTCCGTGTCGCCTACTATACTCACAACCCTCTCTCCTGCTAAGACTACCATTTTCATTGTTTTTCAGGCTTCCCACCCTGGCACTTGTTAAACCATTGTCTTCATCACTGACTAAATACTTCATTAACTATTAGACCTTCCAAACCCTTTACTATCCCCCTCAACTCACCAATGAGACTCTCCTGCAGTTGCTCATTCAATTCCTTCTATTAGCCTCTCCTCTCCATTAATTTTCAAATTGTCATCTCGTTATCCTCACTTCTCCACTGTCTAGTGTGTTAGACATTCCATTTGGCCATCCTTTGCCTCTCCATCTCTTGTAAAGCTCTCCATTTGCATTACTTGTAAAGTGGCTCATGATGCTGGGATGAACCCCCATTCCAGTATTGGATGCTTAGACGTCATGTGGTCTTTATGGTAACACTGCTGAGCCTTCGTCTGAACGCATTCAGTTTGAAATACTTTTCTGTTGAGTCAGTTATCTGTGATGGTAGCCAGGTCTAAAAAAAGAAATTATTTTGAATCAACCTATTCAGACACATGTCTAGGGAGTGCAGTTGAGACCTGAACCTGGCCCTTCTGGCCGTGAGGGACACTACCACTGCACCACAAGATCTTTATGTTGACAGCAAGCCAGCCAGTAAAATAATCAATTTGATAAAAGAGTGAAATAGTTACAGAGGCACAGAAAAGCAAGATCCCAAGTAAGACCATGAACTTTATTAACTTTTTTGGAGTGACAATAAAAACAGGTCAGAGTGCGGAAATGGTGGATGGGATGATCCTAGATGTCTCTGAAGAAAGACAACAGGGAATTAAAAAGAGCAGCAATATTGATTTTTTTAAAATGTCGTACAGGATGTGACGTCAAAGCATGTTCCACCATTATATCAAAGAGAATCAGCTCCTTAACTGGTTAGCCAACAGTTGGCATAGTATTTAACACTCTCTCCCCTTCTCCTCCACCCCTCATTTTAACTGGTTGTTAAGTGACCGTCGGGCCTAGATTCTCAGTTGCTCCCGAATTCCAAAATAAAAGCTTGACCAGAGTTGGTGCAGAGTGTAAAGTGAGATGCAGTCCTCTGCCCACATACGTGAATACTGGGTCAGCACTTGTGTAACCTCGATTAATGGATCCTTTTCTCAAAGTAGGTAATGGCTCAGGCCCCATTTTCAGGTGATTCCGGTTGTTTCATCTGTTCTCATTTTAATCAATCTTGTCATCATTTTTCCAAGGGATTGTGAAATGTGACTTGTCAAGTCTGTGGAGGTTCCAGGTTTCTAACTAACCTTTCTCTCTTAACGTGAAACTGTGTAATGATCTGCTAGCTGCTAATATTAGCTCTGCTCCAGATTGCTGTTGAATAGATGAAGGATATACAACGGGAACAAAACCATTTCATTATTCTGTGACAGGTTTGTTGACTCATCAGCTTTAAAAAAAAAGAAAAATTATTCCACTAGTTGCAGTGCTCGAAAATATGTTAATCTATTTTCTCTTTTTTCTTACACTTTTTCACTCTCTCTCTCTTCCGATGCTTAAATAGAAGTGGAACAAAAAGGTAAAGCTATAACATACACAGTTCCAACCCCGACACTTTGTTTTTTGTACCTATATAATTGTTTACTCCCTTTATCCCCTTTTCTCTGGTCTGCTGGCCCTAAGCAGGGCACATGTGTAGCCAAAAATTAATTCAGTCTCGATCTCTACATGTAACTAGCAGTCATTAACCTGTATCACAAACCTAACATGGGGACATCAGTAAGTGTTTTATATGAAAATAAAAGCTGCTCGGGATGTGTTGTTTTACCTCCTTAGGGATATTCCTCACCCATGGGTGCCTCAATTTGTCCATGCATCTGATTTTATCCAGAAACCTTCTTCGTGTTTCCCATAGCAACTGGGTTTCCTGGGCTACCTCACTTGCTGTTCCTCTTCCTCCTCTGCTCTTCCTTTCCACACCTGTAAGCTTTGTTTAACTATGATTTGGTTTCGGTGGCGCAGTGACTCGACCAGACGCCAGATTGAAATTTATTTATTTTCTGCTTAATTTAAGACGCAATTTGCTTTTTCTTTCTTAAAAAAAAGAAAATGGTCACACGCTTTTAAAGATAAACAGAGAGACAAAATGCAAAACGAGACAATGTGGTGACTGTGCAGCCGTAATGTGATTCAGTCATGATGTGATATTCTGACCACGTTTGATCTGAGGTAGGGTTTCTTCGCAAAGGGTTCATCAAAATCGGGATTGGAGGGGGTATTACGATGGGCTGAATTACGAAGTAAGAACCTGAGGGATGTGCAGGGCTGATAATGTGCCTCCCAGCTACTCAGAGCAGTGTTTTCCATGGGTTTCGATCTGCATCTTACTTTACACTCTGGGCCTGTTGGAGCTCCTGAGGGAAACAGGTGGGAGTGTATATTGTTCTCAGTCAGAGGCTTCAGGCAGACACGAGGTGGGGGGCTGGGGAAGGGGAAGGGGAAGGAGGTTGGGGTGGGGAATGGGTTGCTGCTTAGGTCCATCATGTTTTGTTTTGGGCTCGAGGTAAAGCATGACAACCTTGGGTTGCCACCCTCCTGAATTGTCCTGGAGTCTCCAGCGCCAGGAAATGAATCTCTGTCATGTTATTGCCAGCAAACTCCAGAAGGTAAATCATTGGGGCATTTAAGATTGGTGTAGCCTCGGAACTCTTTTAGAAGACTTTTGTTCATTAAGAGTAAATGGGGAAATATGTGTCTTTTGGAAATAGGGAAGAGAAGCTCTTTGACAGTCAAGAATTGTCCAGTCAAACAACAAAGAGCCTGCTTGCTGTCCGATTGACCCTGTGTAGTCAGGTAGACAGTAAAAGTTAATTTCCTGCATTCAGCAAGCAGCTGATGAGTGTGATACTAACCAATAGCTGGATAAAACCAGGGCATTACTTCTTGTTTAAAACCAATCATGCCATTGTTTCACTTAGTTGGACTACCCTTGCTTTCAGCATGTTGCCCTGAGATACTTATGATCCAAATGTATTCCCCTCAGATGCCTGTTCTCTGAATGTGTTCCCATGGGTTACTTGTGCTCCAAGTATGTCGCCCTGGGATAGTCATATCTGTGTGGTCCCCTGGGAAACTTTTGCTTCAGATGTGTTCCATTTGGTCACTGATGTTCTTAGTGTGTTCTCCTGGAGTACTCCATGGGTATCCCAGGGAAACATATTCAGAGCACAAATATCCCAGGGGAACACACTTGGAGCATGAATATCTTTCAGAAACACACTCGAAGCATGAGCTTCCTGCAAGAACACACTCTGAGGACGAGTATCTCATAGGGACACACTTAGAACATGAGTATTCGAGGGAAACATGCTCAGAGGAAGATACTTTCTCCACATACTGATGTGCTTCTGCTGCAAGACTTACTCAGTTTCTGCCAGAACTGGATTGCTACAATTGATCGAGAAGATTGAACAGACTGGGATATGTTTTCTCCCCAGCAAAACGAAGACTGAAGGGAGTCCTGATAACAGTCTTTTAAAAAGGGGTTTGATTGGATGGATGTGGAGAGGTTGTTTCTCTACAGTTAATTGCACACGATCAAAATCCACAGCTATAACAGGCAGCTGATAGGATGAAGTAAGAAAAATCAAATCACTGTTACCCGCCACTCCTAGCTGAGTGAAGAACCAGACGACCTGAGAATGTGTTAGTGTCAGTACACAAGCTGACTGTCAAAATTTCCCACATTACAGCAGCAACTACATCTTGAAATTGTCCAAAGATGTGCAGGCTAGGTGGATTGGCCATGCTAAATTGCCTGTAGTGTTCAGGGATGTGTAGATTAGGTGGGTTACAGGGGGATGGGTCTGGGTGGGATGCTCTGATGGTCAGTGTGGACTTGTTGGGCCAAAGGGCCTGTTTCCACACTGTAGGGATTCTATGATTCTTGATTCTATGAAAGCACATTAGCAGTGAATTCCTTTGATCCTTGTAGTAACTGTGGAAGGTGCAACCTAACAGCAAGCTTTTTTAAAATATCAAATAACAAAATTCCAAGTAGTGAACGTGGGGTCCCTGTGTCATGCTAAATAATAAAGGTGAGGAAATTGATATGTCTAAGATATGCTCGGTGTGAACATGAGGGAAAAGGGAATATAAACATAAGGAGCAGCAAAGAGTGAGATAATCAGGGGTGGATTGAAGCTCATATGAGGCAAAAGCAACACCATTGGCCAGTTGGGCTCAATGGACTGTACTTAAGATTCACATTCTTAATCTTTTGTCTATTCATCTGAATACCATTGTAAGACTCTTCTAAAGCAGATTTCTAACATTCTACATATCTCAGAGCCACGCAGAGATGAGACTAGTTTCTCAGTATGCACCAAATTTGTTTACAAGTTTTAAAATATTTCTGCAATCACAAAATGCCTGCACTCATGCTTATACCTCAGCTTCTGGAGGGTCTGTTTACTTTACTGAGAGACAAATTATGCAGTCAAGCACAGTGAGCATGGATCAGTTAACGGACTCGCATAATCAAACATTGACAGTTGGACGTTACACCTCCTAAACTGTTACTTGCTTCCTGTTCAGTATCCACCATCCTGCAAAGTCTTCTGAGACATCTGACTATAAATGATGAGCACTCGAGTGTGTTTTCCTGGGATACTGCTGCTCTGTGCATGTTGCTCTGAGCTCCAGCATGATTAATGGCCAACCATTCATTTGTACAATCTTAACATAAATCATTGTGTCCGGATAGCTCAGTGCTTCGAGGCACATAACACCACCTGATTTGCAATGTTAATTTTTTGGACAGCCAAGTTGCATTTTAAGGTGTGATCAATGCTCACTATCTGTTTTACATTCTAACAGTGAAAGGCCTTGAAAAGGAGTTGACTGCCTTTGCTCTTATTACTTGTTGCTTTTTTTTCCTATCATCCTAACACATACCTTTGTAAGATGCTTTAAAGCACCATTCTTGGGCGGCACAATGGCTCAGTGGTTGGTACTGCTGCCTCACAGTGCCAGGGGCCTGGGTTCGATTCCAACCTCAGGCAGCTGTCTGTGTGGGTTTCTGCTGGATGCTCTGGTTTCTTCCCACAGTCCAAAGATGTGCAAGTTAGGTAGAGACAGTAAAGACTGCAGATGCTGGAAGCTAGAGCCAATAAATGTGGAGCTGGAAAATTTTAGAATGTAAAACAGGTCAGACAGCATTCGAGGAGCAGGAAAGTCAACATTTTGGGCCAAAACCCTCTGTCAGGACTGGGGAGGGGGAGGCTAGCCCAGAAATAAATAGAGGGAGGAGGTGGGGCTGGGGTGAGGATAGGTGGATGCAGGTAGGGGATTATTGTGATTGGTCAGTGGGAAGGGTGGAGCAGACAGGTGAGTCGGAAGGTGGACAGTTTGGGGCGGATGGAGAGATTTTGAAGCTTGTGAAGTCAATATTCAGACCATTGGGCTGTAAGCTCCCAAAGTGAAATACCAGGTGTTGTTCCTCCAGTTTACATTTGGCCTCACTCTGACAGTAGAGGAGGTCAAGGATGGACATGTCACCAGGGAAGTTGGGTGGGTGCAGAGGGAGGTGGTTAAAGTGAATGGCAACCAGAAGGTCAGGTCAGGTCGGTTGTTTGGTTGGTTTTTGGTTGGGAGACCAAACGCAGACTCGGGGACTGGTTTGTGGAGGACCGGCGCTCTGCATGCATCAACTAACCCAACTTTCCGGTTGCCATCCACTTTAACACACTCCGCCCACTCCCCTGGTGATGTGTCCATTCTTGACCTCTTCCACTGTCAGAATGACACCAAACATAAGCTGGAGGAACAACGCCTCATATTTCGGTTTGGGAGCTTACAGCCTAGTGGCCTGAATATTGACCTCTCCATCTTCAAAATCTCTCCTCCCCTAACCTGCCCATCTTCTGACTCATTTATCAGCTCCACCCTTCCCACTGACCAATCACAATAAGCCCCTATCTGCATCCACCTATCTCCATCTCACCTCCCCTCTACCCCCCCCCCCCCCGCCCCATTTATTTCTGGGTTCCCTTCCCCATTCCCAGCCCTGACAAACAGTTTCAACCCGAAACGTTGACTTCCCTGCTCCTCGGATGCTGTCTGATCTGCTGTGCTTTTCCAGCTCCACACTTATTGACTACAAGTTAGGTGGATTGGCCAAGCTAAATTCCCCATAGCATTCAGGGATGTGTAGGTTAAGTGCAATGCCACGGGAAATGCAGGGTTAAAAGGACTGGGTAGGAGGATGGGTCTGGGTGGGATGGTCTTCAGAGGGTCAGTGTGCACTTGTTGGGCCAAATGGCCTGTTTCCACAATGGGGATTCTGTGATTCTGTTCCTCCATGTGACAAGGGCATCACTGGCAAGGCCAGCATTTGTTGCCCATCCCTAATTGCCGTTGAACTGAGTGACTTCCAAGGCCATTTCAGAGGGCAGTTAAGAGTCAACCCCACTGCTGGGTCTTGAGTTGCCACACTGATAGATTTCCTTTCCTTGTTACAACAATTATTGGTGGTTGTCATGGTTTCCATCATTGCTGACTAGCCTTCAGTTCCAGTTTCATGAATTGAATTTGCTTTCCACCAGATGCTGTAGTGTCCTATGTCCTAAGAGCATTAGCACGCCTGTCAGCATTTCTGGGCCAGTGACATTAGCACCACACCACCAAACATACATCATTCTGTCATTGCACCCATTTAACAAGTCTGCCATCTCACAATTCATCGACGTCATTCAGTCTGCAAATTGTAAATTCAGCTCATTCACTGCATACAGAGCATCGGGTCTTCAGCGCGGGTAATGTGATGACCCCCTGCTGCATGTCATTCAGAGATAGTGTGGAGTCACTATGCTCCTGAACTGGACCTCTGTTACTCAGCCTCAAGCAGAGGTCTTTCCGTGCACATGCAACATGGAGTGTCTATCTGTGAGAGAGAGAGTGTGTGTGTGAAAGAGTGAGTGTGTGTGTGTGTGTGTGTGTGTGTGTGTCTGTGTGTGTGTGTGTGTATGAGAGAGGGACAGAATTCAAGGCTTCTGCTGACTCTTGGAGTCAGCTCTATGCGAGCTGGACCAGTGTCAAGTGCAATGCATGTGTAAATAAAGGGTGACTTGGTGACAGGATACCGGTCCTCGTCGAGTTATTTCAGAGGTGATGAGTGTAAAACATGCATTGAATAGATTCACTTGCGACAGTCATCTTTGAGTTGGGGTAAGAATTTCTGGCATCACACCACTACTTGGGAAGCTTGACTCGTTTGATCTTGCCATCAAAGACTGGGCCCAGTATGTGGAAAGAATGCATTATGACATTGGGGCAGATGCAAAGCAACAAGTAATTCTCCTGACAGCTTTTTCAGTTATTGGGAGGCTATCTTTCCCTGAGGCAATGATATTAAAACATTTCAAGAGTTGATGGATTTAGTTAAGGAATATTACAACCCCAAGCCTCCACTAATTCTGAAACACTATCAGTTTTACTCGGCAGTTCAAGAACCAGGGGGATTTTTGATTAGGTTAAAGAGGACTGGCAGAGGCATGTGACTTTGGTTTAACCGTTAATGAGAGGCAGAGAAACCATTTGATATATGAGATTAATGATGTAACCATGCAGAGGTGCCTAGTAGCTGAAGCCCAAGTGGACTTCACACAGGCAATACAATTTTTATCATTGGAAAATATGGCAAGTGGAGCATATGAATTACAGGGTATGCCAGTGAAATGGATATCCTCGCTAGGCCGCCTGAGCTTGGGAGTCACCACTTGAGTGAAGGCAATTGCATTGCCTCACTCAGGATGTATCCTGAACAGAGGGAGTCTCGGTCAGCCCACAGCAAAACCCCCAAAACAAAGCCAAGCCTCGGCAAAATGGTTAACATTTTCCTCAGGATCTGGGCCAGCAGGCCATTGTAGTTGCTGCCGGTATGTGGACTCAAGATGGCGAAACAGTCCCACTAAAGATGAGTAAGAGAAATCATAGGCTGCTATCCAAGACAGTGTACACCCTGGAAAGTCCACTTATAGCTGGTTTGGAACTGTTAAACTACTTAACAACTTCCAAATCAGAACCAGTCAAAATAAACTCCTGGTTAAATGGTCACCCAGTTCTAATGGAGGTCAATACCAGTGCGGTTGTATCAGTGGTTGCGGAACCAGTCTTTACCAAAATTCACTCTGGACTCCAAGAGTTTGCGCAAGACTTTGGCTGGGCTGAGAACCTAAACCAGGGAACCATTATAGATTAAGGGTACAACTTCAGTTCCGGTCTCTGATGAGAAACGGTTCAGTAGTAAAAGGCTCAGGCCCAGGCTTGGTGAGGTTAAATTGGTTGACAAAGATTCAGCTTCATTGGCTCAACACTTTTTGATTAGAAAATAACTGCCTGAGTGAAGTCCAAATGAAATGCTCGGAGGTTTTTCAGGAAGGCCTATGGACTATCAAAGAGGCCAAGGCCACCTTACACATTGACCAGGAAGCAATTCCACAATTCTGAAAGGCCCACCCAGTGCTTTTTGCCTTACAGGTAAAAGTAAATCAAAAGTTAGGAAAGTGGAAGAATCATCAAACCAGTCCAGTTTGTTGAACGGGCATCACCGGTCATACCGATTGCAAAGCCCAATGGGTTGGTTCGCTTTTGTGGGGATTTCAAACAAAAGGTAAACCACTTTGTTCAGCTGCAAAAAATACCCAATCCCTCGTATAAAGTACTTAGACACAAAACTGGCAGGAGGGCTATCCTTCACGAAGCTGGAAATTGCAATTAAATGAAGATTCCCAGAAGCATGCTACAATTAATACCCATAAGAGTTTGTACCAATATACAAAACGTCTTTTGGGGTATCATCAGCCTCTGCCATTTTCCAGCAGATGATGGAGGACATTTTATAAGGTCTACCTCAGGTCGCCATTTATCTGGATGATGTGCTAATAACTGGGAAGACCAATAGAGAGCAGGTAGAGAACTTGGACATAGTCCTTAGAAGTTTCTCCCAGGCGGACGTACACCTTAGAAGGGAACAATGTGTGTTGCAAGATCCCCAAGTGACCTACTCGGGCTACAGCGTTACGCCTGTTGGTAGATAAAGTGAGGGCGATCAAAAGTGCTCCAGCTCCCATGTCTGTACCAGAGTTTAGGTCTTTCCTTGGGTTGGTGAAATATTACGGAAAGTTCATATGTAACCTGGCCTCCATCCTTGCCCCCTTACATTTGCTATTGAACAAGGGTCAGCCTTGGAAATGGTCTCGTAGCCAAGATGTAGCCTTTAGAGAAATCTAAGGTGTTGGCACACTATGATCCCAAGCGAAATGTGCTACTGATATGTGATGCCTCCCCTTATGGTATTGGGGTAGTGTCGACTCTCTAGTGACCCAGCAGAGAGGAACACGTGTTACCATATACTTCTGAGACTTTGGCTAATGCCATGTGAAAACACACCCAGATAGAGAAGGATGGTTTGGCGGTCATCTTTGGTGTGAGAAAGCTCAACCAATACCTATGGGATGTAAATTTGTAATAGTAATGGAACACAAACCCCTGTTCGGGCTACTTAAAGAGGACAGGGCCAGCCGCCAATAGCTTCAGATCGAATTCAGCAGTGGGCACTTAGCCTGAGTGCGTACAATTACAAGTTGGAAAACCGTCCAGGAGACCAAGTGGAAATGTGGATGCCTTGAGCCTCCTCCCCAGTGTTGCTGCCACTGGAAAGTGCATTCTGGTTTTAAATTTTCTGGACATTCTTCCAATTAGATATCAGACTGTGGACAAAATAAAGATCCCATCCTGGCAAAATTAAACCAGCTGATGATGATGATGGGAGAAACAAAAGGGCCGTCACAGCCAGAATTTAAACGTTTCTGGACCTGGTGAGATCTAATCACTGTAGAGGATTCCATATTATTATGGAGAGCAAGAGTAATTGCCCTGAGCAAAGGTCACTGCCAGATACAGGCTGAACTCCACCAGGATCATCCAGGGGTTTCCAAAATGAAGATGTTGGCAAGAAGTTATTTCTGGTGGCCAGGATTGGATGCTGACATAGCCATATTGCTGGGCCAGTGCCCAGAGTGTCAACAAGAGCAAAAATTACCCCCAGTAGCTCCCCCACATTCGTAGGAATGGCTGGGTAAACCTTGGACTCGGTTACACATTGACTATGCCGGTCCTTTCATGGGTTATTTTTTTTTAGCCGTTATTGATGCGCATTCAAAGTGGTCAGACATGCATAGAGTTCATTTGTCAAACATGAAGACGAAGGTAGAAAACCTACGAGCACCTTTTGCAATACCCGGACTCCCAGAGGGTGTTGGTCAAGACAACGGGCCATCATGTATCAGCAGGGAATTTGAGTATTTCCTAAAGTCGAATGGCATTCGGCATATAAGAACTGTTCCATACCATTCATCATCCAATGGTCTGGTGGAAAGAGCAGTCCAAACCTTGAAAGCAGGCTTAAAGAAGCAGCCTACAGCTTCACTTGATACCAAACTGTCCCGGTTCCTGTTTGATTATACGACCACCCCTCGCACAACTACAGGGACAGCTCCAGCAGAGCTGCTAATGGGAAGAAGACTCCGCACCAGGTTACACCTGATCTTCCCAGATCGGGCTGGGGTGGGGGAGGTAAAACGTCATCAGGAATGCCAGTGCCGGACAAAAGACTCCTTAAAGCATAGAGAGGCAGTTTACTTCAGGGGACAAAGTCTGCTGTCAAAACCATGGGAATGGCCCTGCATGGGTAATAGGTATGGTCAACATGAGGTCAGGTCCCGTAACATGCTAAGTTCAGGTACAAGAAATATCCTGAACAAGCACATGGACCACGTGAAAGCTGCAACCTTACAAACAGAGCTGGAGCAAAACATACTCAGCCCCTCTGAACATCTGGTAAGGCTGTCAGAACCCATGAGTTCTCCCCCTCCACCTAGCATCAAAGAAACCTCTGAGGACGAAGTGGACACGGCAGATGTCACAGCCTCAATGCCATTACCACCTGAAGAAGATGAATTTCCAGGTGCAGGAGGCAGGGTACAGTCTGGTACATGCTGCCCATAGCTGAGACACAGTTGGAGGAACTGGACCCAGTGCATAAACGCCCCAGGAGAAGTTATAAGAAAAATAACCGGCCTACATTCTAGGACTTAGAGGGACAGGGACGTAGTGATTGGAATGAGATCAGCCAGATGGACCTCAAAAAATATCGGTTTCCCGATTGGAACTGGTAACCTTGTCCAATCAGGGAGCCCTGGCTGACAGATATAAACAGAAGCGTTATGGGTTCTGCTCACTCCAGGAGCCGCTCTGTGCTAGCTGGGTCAGTGTCAAGTAGTATGCATGTGTAAATACAGGGTGACTTGGTGGCAGGATACAAGCCTTCGTGGAGTTATTTGAGAGAGAATATGTGCTTGTGTGTGAGAGAGAGAGTGTGTCTGTGTGTGTGTGTTTTTGTTTTATTCACTCATGGGATGTGGGCATCACTAACTGTGCCAGCATGTCCAGTCCCTGGTTGCCCTTGAGAACGTGGTGGTGAGCTGCCTTCTTGAACCGCTGCAGATCATGTGCTGTAGGTTGACCCATAATATCCTTAAGAAGGGAATTCCAGGATTTTGACCCAGCGACTGTGAAGGAACGGCGATATATTTCCAAGACAGGATGGTGAGTGGCTTGAAAGGGAACTTGCATGGGTGGTTTCCCATGTATCTGCTGCCCCTTGTGCTTCTAGATGGAAGTGGTCGTGGGTTTGAAAGGTGCTAAGGACCCTTGCTGAATTTTTGCAGTGCATCTCATGGATAATGCACACTGCTGCTACTGAGCGTCGATGGTGAAGGTTGCATGGTTGTGGTGTGGTGCCAATCAAGCGGGCTGCTTTGTCCTGGATGGTGTAAAGTTTCTTGAGTGTTTTTGGAGCTGCACTCATCCAGGCAAGTGGGGAGTATTCCATCACACTCCTGACTTGTGTCTTGTAGATGGTGGACAGGTTTTGGGGAGTCAGGAGATGAGTTACTACAGTATTCCTCACCTCTGACCTGCTCTTGTAGCCACTTTGTTTATGTGGCAAGTCCTGTTAAGTTTCTGATCAATAGTAACCCCAAGGATGTTGATAGTGGGGGATTCAGTGATGGTAACGCCAGTGAATGTTAAGGAACAGTGGTTAGATTATCTTTTATTGGAAATGGTCATTGCCTGGTATTTGTGTGATATAGATATTATCAGCCCAAGCCTGGATTTTGACCAGGTCTTGTTACATTTGAATATGGGCAGCTTCAGTAATTGAGGAGTTGCAAATGGTGTTGAACATTGCGCAGTCATCGACGAACATTCTGACTTTTGACCTTATAATGGAGGGAAGGTCATTGATGAAGCTGCTGAAGATAGTTGACAGAGCAAGAGAGAAAGGCAGGTAGTGCATAGAACATAGAACAGTACAACACAGTACAGGCCCTTCGGCCCACAATGTTGTGCCAAACTTTTACCCTAAACCTAAGGTCTATCTAATCTCCACCCCTACCTTATACTATCATCCATATGCCTACCTAATAGCCACTTAAATGCCCTTAATAAGGTCGACTCTACTACCCTCTCCAGCAATGCATTCCATGCCCCTACCACTCTCTGAGTAAAGAACCTACCTCTGATGTCTCCCCTATATCTACCTCCACTCACTTTAAAACTATGCCCCGTTGTAATAGCTACCTCCACCCGAGGGGAAAAGTCTCTGGCTGTCCACACTATCTATACCTCTGATCATTTTGTACACCTCTGTCAGGTCACCTCTCATCCTTCGTCGTTCTACAGAGAAAAGTCCTAGCTCTCTCAACCTTTCCTCGTAAGACCTACCCTCCATTCCAGGCAACATCCTGATAAATCTCCTCTGCACCTTTTCCAACACTTCCACATCTTTTCTGTAATGAGGCGACCAGAACTGGACACAATGCTTCAGATGTGGTTTTGTATAGCTGGAGCATAACTTCACGGCTCTTGAACTAAATCCCTCTATTAATGAAAGCGAACACACCATACGCCTTCTTAACAACTCTATCCACCTGGGTGGCAGCTTTCAGGGAACAGTGGACATGACCCCCAAGATCCCTCTGCTCCTGCACACTGCCAAGAATCTTTCCGTTAACACTGTATTCTGCTTTCAAACTTGTCCTTCCAAAATGAATCACCTCACACTTTTCAGGGTTAAACTCCATCTGCCACTTCTCAGCTCAGCTCTACATCCTATCAATGTCCCTTTGTAGCCTAGAACAGCCCTCCACACTGTCCACAACATGACCCACCTTCGTATCGTCCATGAACTTACTAATCCACCCTTCCACTCCTATATCCAAATCATTTACAAAAATCACAAATAGAAGAGGACCCAGAACAAATCCTCGTGGTACACCACTCGTAACTGAGCACCATGTTGAATATTTTCCGTCCACTACTACCTTTTGTCTTCTAAGGGTCAGCCAATTCTGAATCCAATCTGCCACATTTCCTCCTATCATGCCTCCTTACTTTCTGTATGAGCCTACCATGGGGAACCGTATCAAACACCTACTTAAATCCATGTATACCAC
This sequence comes from Rhincodon typus, assembly GCF_021869965.1. Classification (NCBI taxonomy): domain Eukaryota; kingdom Metazoa; phylum Chordata; class Chondrichthyes; order Orectolobiformes; family Rhincodontidae; genus Rhincodon; species Rhincodon typus. The sequence continues at coordinate 16,143,342 of NC_063369.1, forward strand.
ATCCACTGCTCTACCTTCATCCACATGGTTGGTCACCTCTTCAAAGAATTCAATAAGGTTTGTGAGGCATGATCTACCCCTCACAAATCCATGCTGATTATCATGAATCAAACTGTGCCTATCCAAGTGATCATAAATCGTATCTCTCAGAGCCCTTTCCAATAATTTGCCCACCACTGAAGTAAGACTAACTGGCCTGTAATTTCCAGGGTTATCCCTGTTCCCTTTTTTGAACAAGGGAATGACGTTTGCCTCCCTCCAATCTTCCAGCACTATACCCGTGGACAGTGAGGACGAAAAGATCATCACCAAAGGCCCTGCGATCTCTTCCCTCGCTTCCCATAGAATCCTTGGATAAATCCCATCAGGCCCAGGGGACTTATCTATCTTCAAGTTCCTCAAAATTCCTAGTACATCTTCCTTACTAACATCCACCTCCTCTAGCCTACCAGCCTGATTTACACTGTCCTCCTCTACAACTAGGTCCCTCTCAGTTGTGAATACCAAAGAAAAGTATTCATTAAGGACCTCTCCTATCTCTTTAGGCTCCGTGCACAAATTCCCTTTACAATCCTTGATCGGCCCTACCCTTTCTCCGGTCATTCTCTTATTCCTCATGTCCATGTAAAAAGCCTTGGAGTTTTCCTTGATCCTATCTGCCAAGGTTTTCTCTTGCCCCCTTATAGCTCTCCTGAGCCCTTTCTTCAGCTCCTTCCTGGATTACTTGTATCCCTCTAGAATCTTTTCCGATCCTTGTTTCCTAAACTTTCCTAACTTCCTTCTTCCTCTTAACCAGTCGTTCGACCTCTCTTGAGAACCAAGGCTCCCTCACTCGACCGCATCTTCCCTGTCTGCTAGGGACAAACATATCGAGCACACGCAGTATGCATTCCTTAAACAATCTCCACATTTCTATAGTGCTCTTCCCTGACAACATCTGTTCCCATTTTATGTTACCCCGTTCTTGCCTAATAGAATTATAATTACCTTTCCCCCAATTATAAACCTTACCCTGCTGTATGTATCTATCCTTTTACATGACTATTGTAAAAGTAACAGAGTTATGATCACTACCGCCAAAATGCTGTCCTACCAACAGGTCTAACACTTGGTCCAGCTCATTGCCAAGCACCAAATCCAAAGTGGCCTCTCCTCGTGTTGGTCTATCTACATACTGTGTCAGGAATCCTTCCTGAACGGACTGGACAAAACCTGCTCCATCTAAACTATTACAACTAAAAATTTTCCAATCAATATTTGGAAAGTTGAAGTCACCCATGACTACAACCCTGTGGCTTCTGCACCTTTCCAGTATCTTCCTCCCAATCCACTCCTCCACTTCTCTGTAACTATTAGGGGGTCTGTAAAAAAACCCCAACAAAGTGACTGCTCCTTTCTTGTTCCTGACCTCAACCCAAACTGACTCTTTAGATATATCATTCTCAAACTGCCTTTCAGTGGCTACTAAACTAGCCCTGACTAGCAATGCCACTCTCCCGCCTCTTTTACCACCCTCTCCATTTCTTTTAAAGCATCTAAATCCCAGAACTTCCAAAAACCATTCCTGTCCCTGAGTTACCCAAGTTTCTGTAATGGCCACAACATCGTAGTTCCAAGTACTGACCAACGTTCTAAGTTCATCCGCCTTATTTCTGATACTTCTTGCATTGACGTATACACACTTCAAACCATCCCTGTGTCCACAGTTACGCTCCATTGACCGCTTTTCTTTACTAACAACCTCACTCCCTGTAGTGTCTGTTGGAAGGCTGAATACCTCATCCTCTGCATTACAAATCCGGTTCCCCACCCCCTGCCAATCTAGTTTCAATCTCCTGTGGCCATTCTCCTGCAAAACAGTTATACCATTTTGGATACTGTTGAGGGGAATGACCTCTCAGTGGAAAACAGCAACAGCCAAAATCCTTGCACCATGGTCGTTCCTGCAGCAGAGGGGAGGGGTAAAAAATGTGCCAGGGCAACAGTTATAGGGGGCACAATTGTAAGGGGAATAGACAGGCATTTCTGTCGCCGCAAATGAGACTCCAGGATGGTATGTTGCCTCCCTGGTGCTGGGGTCAAGGATGTCTCGGAGTGGGTACAGGACATTCTGAAGGGGGAGGGTGAACAGCCAGTGGTCGTGGTACACGTCAATACAAGCAACATAGGTTAAAAAAAGGATGAGGTCCTGAAGGCAGAATACAGGGAGCTAGGGAGAAGGTTAAGAAATCAGACCTCAAAGGTAGTAACCTCAGGATTACTACCAGTACCACATGCTAGTCAGAGGAGAAATGGCAGGATATACCAGATGAATATATGGTTGCAAAGATGGTGCTGGGGGGAGGGTTTCAGGTTCCTGGGGCATTGGGACCAGTTCTGGGGGAGGTGGGACCTGTACAAATTGGATGGATTATACCTGGGCAGGACTGGGACTGAGGTCCCAAGGGGCATGTTTGCGGTTGCGGAAGGTTTAAACTCATAATCCAGGGAAATTGGAACCTATGTAAGGAGTCAGAGAAGGAGGGACCAAGAACAAAAACAAATGTTAGAAAAGAGAATGAGAAAAGTGATAGGCTGAGAAAACAAGGATAAGATTCAAACAGGGCTATTGAGAAAAATAAGGAGGAGACAAAATAAAAACCAAAAGAACTGCGGATGTTGTAAATCAGGAACAAAAACAGAAGTTGCTGGAAGTTCAGTGGGTCTGGCAGCATGTGTGAAGAAAAAAATCAGAGTTAATATTTCAGGTCCAGTGACCCTTTCTCAGACCTTTCCTTAGTTCTGATTGGTTAAATCAAATTAGCCACAATGCTGTAGAGAAGGAATTCCTAGAATGTATACGGGATGGGTTTCTTGACCAATATGTGAATGAACCAGCTAGAAGCAGGCCATCTTAGACTAGGTGCTATGTAATGAGAAGGGAATCATTGTCAGTCTAGCTGTGTGAGAGTCCTTGGGGAAGAGCGACCATAACAAAATTTTTTTATCAAGATGGAGAGTGAGGTTGTTGATTTGGAGACCAGGGTGCTGAACCTTAGTAAAGGAAACTATGAGGATATGAGGCGTGAGTTGGCGTTGATAGATTGGGGAGAGTTACTTAAAGGGATGACAATGGATAGGCAATGGCAAACATGTAAGGAATGCATGGGGGAACTGCAGCAACTGTTTATTCCTATCTGTCGCAAAAGCAAAATGGGTAATAGGGCCAATCCATATATTACAAAGGAAATAAGAGATAGTATCCAATCCAAGAAAGAAGCATATAGATTAGTCAAGAAAAATAATAAATCTGAGGATTGTGAGCAGTTTAGAATTCAGCAAATAAGGACCGAGGGATTGATTAAGATGGGGAAAATAGAGTATGAAAGTAAACTGACAGGGAAGCTAAAGACTGACACTAAGAGTTTCTATAGGTACGTGAAGAGAAAGAGATTGGTAAAGACAAATGTAGGCCCCCCCACAGACAGAAACGTGAATGTATAATAGGGGTCAAAGAAATGGCTGAGGAACTGAATACATACTTTGGTTCTGTCTTCACAAAAGAGGACACAAATCAGATACCAGAATTGTTGGAGGATGCAAGATTCAGTGAGAGGACAGAACTGAGAGAGATCAATATTAGTAAAGAAATGGTGCTGGGAAAATTATTGGGATTGAAGGCTGATAAATACCCAGGGCCTGGTGAATCCCCAGGGCCTGATAATCTACAATCCAGAGTATTTAAGGAAGTAGCTCCAGAAATAGTGGATGCATTGCTGGTCATCTTCCAGGATTCTATAGACTCTGGAACAGTTCCTGCAGATTTGACAGTGGCTAGTGTCACTCCAATATTCAAAAAGGGAGGTAGAGAGAAAACAGGGAATTATAGATCAATGAGCCTAACATCGATACTGGGGAAAATTCTCAAATCTATTGTCAAGGATTTTATAATGGAGCATTTAGAAAGCAGTGGCAGGATCAGACAGAGACAGCATGGATTTATGAAGGGGAATTATCTGTTGGAATTCTATGATGATGTAACTAGTAGAGTTGACAAAGGGAGGCCGGTCAATGTAGTATATTTGGACTTTCAGAAAGCGTTTGACAAAGTTCCATATAAGAGATTAATGTGCAAGATTAAAGCACATGGGACTGGGGGAAGTGTATTGAGATGGATAGGAAACTGATTGGCAGGGAGGAAACAAAGAGTAGGAATTAATGGGTCTTTTTCAAATTGGCAGGCGGTAACTAGTGGGATGCCACAGGGATCAGTGCTGGGACCCCAGCTGTTCACGGTATATATTAGTGATTTGTATGATGGAACAAAATGTAACATATCCCAGGTTTTTCAGATGATACCAAGTTGGGTGGGAGGGTGAACTGTGATGAAGATCCTTCAGCATGATCTGGACAGGAGGGTGAGTGGGCAAATCAATGCAGATGCAGTATAATTTGGATAAATGTGAGGTAATTCACTTTGGAAGCAAAAACAAGAAGGCAGATTACTACCTGAATGGCTGTAAATTGGGAGAAGGGAGTGTGCAGCAGGACCTGGGTGTCCTTGTGCACCAGTCTTTGGAGATAAGCATGCAGGTGAGGCAGCGGTAAGGAAGGCAAATGGTATGTTGGCCTTCATTGCGAGAGATTTTGAGTACAGGAGCAGGGATGTGTCGTTGCAGTCATACAGGGACTTGATGAAGCCACACCTAGAATATTGTGTGCAGTTTTGGTCTTCTTTTCTGAGGAAGGGTGTTCTTGCTCTCGAAGGAATGCAGCAAAGGTTTACCAGGCTGATTCCAGGGATGGCGGGGCTGACATATGAGGAGAGATTGACGAAGTTGGGATTGTTTTCACCAGAGTTCAGACGAATGAGTGGAGATCTCATAGAGACTTATAAAACTGTAACAGGACTGGACAGGGTAGATGCAGGGAGGATGTTCCCGATGGTGGGTGTGTCCAGAACCAAGGGTCACAGTATGAGGATTCAGGGTAGATGATTTAGGACGGAGATGAGGAGACATTTCTTCACAGAAAGAGTGGTGTACCTGTGGAATTCATTACCACAGGAAGTAGTTGATGCCAAAGCATTGAATGTATTCAAGAGGCGACTAGATATAGCACTTGGGGTGAATGAGATCAAAGGCAAGGGGGAGGAAACAGGATTAGGCTATTGAATCGGACGATCAGCCATAATTGTAAGAATGGCGGAACAGGCTTGAAGGGCTGAATGGCCTCCTGCTGCTCCTATCTTCTATCTTTCTGTGTTGGGCCAAGGACATTACCATCCAGGACCTCCTGCAGAGATGTCCCCTTCTCATGCTCAAGCACCATTACCTCTTGTGTCCCCCACCAGTGATCTGTCCTTAACCCCTGTCTATTTCCCATCCATGTGCTGCCTCTTAGACACACCATCTGAAAGCACATTATCAGTTTCCACGTGAACACCCATAATACCCAGCTGTAACTCACCATTGTGTCTAAATTATCAGATTGCTTATCCAACATCCATGATTGAATGAGCAGAAATTCCTTTTAAGCAAATATCAACAAGGCCAAAGATGTTTTCTTTGACCCCCAGTCACAGAATCGACCCCCCTCCCTGGGAAATGAATACAACTGTTTTGCAGCCTTAGTGTTTTACTTGACTTGGCCTGCACAGATTCCACCCCATCACTAGGGCTGCTTGTAATGCCTCCACACCATTTGCTGAAATCCATTTACTTGCCTTTGTTTCCTCGATGACGTTGCACTCCTGGGCAGCCTTCCAAAGCCTACCTACTGTAAACTAGAGATCATTGGAGACTCTGCTGCCCATGTCCTCAGTCATGCCCAAGTCCTGTCCACCTATACCCCTCTGTTGGTTGACCCACATTGATTCACAATTAAGCATCGCCCAATCTTAAAATTCTCAGCTCTGTTTCCGTGTAGGCTCCCCTCTCCTTGTGTAATCTCCTCCAGTCCTACAACCCTCCTAGATATTTGTGCTCCTCCAATTCTGGACTCTTGACCATCTCTCATTATAATGGTCCAACATTGCTGGTTGTGCCTTCATTGCCTGAGGCCTAATTGTAGGAATTCCCTCTCTAATCCTCTGCTCACTTTAACTCTCCTTCCTCCTTGAATGTATAGAAATTGATTTGTCTACAGCCAGGTCCTCTACTCATTTCTCCACAGGCCTCGACTTGCACTATCCTTTTCAGTTGTTCGTAAGAATTTCCTTGTTCAATCTCAACTTGCTCAACAATGTTGTGCTCCTTCTCACTCTTGGCTTCTACCCTTCTCTAACCTTCTTTCAGCCACCTCCCATAGCAAGTTCTCACACTTACAACAATGTTCGGGTCTTTTCTCAATGACGTTTGCTAACAATCTCTCCTCGTCAGCCATTTATTCAAAAACAAATTAAATGGCATCTTTGACATAAGGAAAGGTTCTTTAGCTGCTTCAGAGAAGTATAATAAAACAAAGCTTGACGCTAAGCCTCATTTGAGGCCTGGGGTGGGGTGGGAGCCAAATGGCCTAAAAGCTTGGTCGAAGAGATAGGTTTTAAGGAACATTTTATAGGCGGAGATTGAGATAGAGAGGGTGAGGGAGAAAATTCCAGAGTTTAAGACCAAAGTAACTCTCAACAACAAAATATGGAGCAATTATAATTGGGAGAGATGCAGAGGATAACAGTATTATCTCCGATACTTTTATCTGTGGAGCTTGAAGGAGATTTTATAGATTAGGAGGGGTGGGGATGAGGCCATGGAGGAATCTGAAAACAAGGCTGAGAATATTTCAAGTCAAGACATTGAGAGGAATCCAGATCAGGTCAGTGAACACAAGGGTAATGGGTAGACAGGAACTGTCTGTGTTGAGGCACAGCAAAAGATGGGATGAGGATTTCAGCAGCTGATCAGCTGCGACAGGAGTCTAGCCGGGCGACATTACAGAGGTGGAAATAAGCAGTCTTAGTGATTAGTGCGTATGAGATCAAAAGCTCATCTGATGTTCAAATGTTATTGTTGGAGAGATGAAGTCTATAACAAGGGAACACTCCTGGGTACTTCCTTACATTTTTCTGCATTAAAGTCTATACAAATGCAAGTTGTTGTTTTGAGTGTGTTCCCCCGAGATATTCAAGCTCTGACTGTGTTCCCCTGGGATACTTACATTCAAAGTTTGTTCCGTGGGGATACTTGTGTTCAGTGTCTGTTCCCCAGGATACTTAGATTAAAAGTGTGTTCCACGGGATATTTGTATTCAGAGTCTATTCCCCTGGAATACTTGTGCTCAGAGTGTGTTTTGCGCTGATAGTTTACTCCTCCTCAGTTCTCTTCAGGTTTGAAAGGAGTTCTTGTGGAAATTCTGTGGAATTAAGCTATAATTGTTTAATTGTTATCTAGAATGAAAAGGAAATGATGGATCGAAAAGCTTCCAAATCAAATGTGTCAGTGTTGGTATAATCAGGCTTCATTTGCCTGCTTTGGAATATAACGAGGAACTAAAAGATGGCTCAGAAATGCAGCACCTGTGGATCCTTCACTTGTCATTTTGTTATGAATCAGTAGCAGCTGTCACTCACTTCTGGAATCAGAGGTGAGTGGGTTCAAGCCTACTCTTGGGATTTAAGTAGAAATGCATCTGGGCCTCCAGCACGGTTCTGAGGCAGGTCTGCACTGTCAACGGTGCGGTCTTACAGATGTGACATTAATCTGAGCCCTCTTTGCTCTTGGATGGATGTAAAAGATTCCATGACACTATGCCAGAGAGAGCATGGCAGTTCTCCTGGTGCCTCAGCCAATGTTTGTCCCTGGCCCAGTATTGTTTCCTAATAGCAAATTGGTTCTTGAACATCTTGCTTCAAACAATTGGCTAAAGAGTGCTTTTGGGGCGCCTTGAAGTTGTGAAGGGTGCTATATAAATGCAAGTCTTTCCCTTCCTGAGGATGACAATGCCAACAAGAGCAAGGGAGAAGGTTCAGGCAGCAGTCAAACTTAATTATCCCATTCTAATGGCACCTTCTCCAACATTCCTTACCCACTGAAGGAGATCATCCATCATTGTTTCTGATCCCATTAACAGAATGTGCCTGGGCTGAAAATTATCTGCAGTCCCTCCAAACATATGAACTAGGAGCAACAATAGGCCACTTGGCCCCTCACATCTTTCCCACTGATAAGATCAGGACCAATCTGATTGTGGCCTCAGCTCTACTTGGCTATTAGTCCCTTCATTCCATTTAACTCTGGTCAATCAAAAATGCATGTAACTTGGCCTTAATATTCAAAGATCAAGTCTCTACTGCTCTCTGGTCAAGAGAAAGGAGGCAATGGCCTAGTGGTATTATTGGTAGACTATTAATCCAGTGACCCTGGTAATGATCTGGGGATATAGGTTCAAATGGCAATTGGTGGAATTTGGATTCAAATAAAAAATCTGGAATTAAGAGTCTAATGATGACCATGAAAACATTGTTGATTGTCAGGAAATCTGGTTCATTAATGTCCTTTTGGGAAAGAATTCAGCTGTCCTCACCTAGTCTGGCTTGCGTGTTACTCCAGACTTTCAATAATGTGGTTGTACTGTTAACTGCCCTCTGGGCAATAAATGCTGGTCTAGCTAGTGACACACATATCCTGTGATTGAATTTTAAAAGAAGTCTATAGACAAGTGAGCGTCTGGGAGAAAAATAAAGACTGTCTATTCACTGGGAAATCCTTTTACTTTAAAACTGTGTTCCCCTAGTCCCAGATTCACCACAAGGGGAAACAACCTGCCATGTCCCCTCAGGACGTCTTTCAATATCTTATCTTTCAATAAAGATATCAACTTCAATATATTTCAATAAAATCACCTCTCATTCTTAACTCCAATAGATACAGGACCAAGATTTCCTCAAGACAATACATTCATTGCAGGAATCAGCTGAGCGACCCTTTCCTGAAGTGTTGGTATGGGAGTCGGTTAGCTCATTTGGCTGGATGGCTGCTCTACAATACAGACTGATGCCAACAGTGTGGGTTCACTTCCCACACTGCCTGAGGTTACCATGAAGCACTTTGCTTCTCAGTCTCTCCCCTTGCTTGAGGTACCGTGACCCTCTGGTTAAACCACCACCAGTTGTCTCTCTCCAATGAAAAAGCAGCTCTATGGTCTGGTTGAACTATGGTAACTTTGCCCTTGTGTTTTCTAATACAGTTTTTGTTGTGTTTATATGTATGCCCATTGACTGATATAAATAAAAGGATTCACTCTGTGATTACCGGCAGAAGAGGTGGAAGCCACAGAGTAAGTGGTAAAGTGTAGTTTGGATAGAATTTAGTTCAACAACAGGGGTACGCTTCAGCAGGAAAATGAAGTTTATTTTATTTTTTCATGAGGATGTGAGTGTCACTAGCAAGACCAGCATTTGTTGCACATCTCTAATTGCCTTTGAATTAAATGGCTCGTTCAGACCTGCCATCTCTTGGCCAGTGTGAGCTGATACTTTAACTGTCCTGTGACTGAGTAATTCCAACAGGTTGAAGTGAGGACAACTAGGATGGGGAAATGAATGCACAAATACAAGAACATAAGAAATCAGAGCATGAGTAAACTATTTAGCCCATCGAGCCTGTTCCGCCATTCAGTACCGTCATGGCTGATGTCTTCAATTATACTTTCTCACCTCTCTCCATATCCCTTGATTTCCCAATTGACCAAAAATCCACCTGGAGTAGAGAATTCCAAAGATTTCCAATCTTTTGAGTCAAGACATTTCTCTTCCACCCAAACCTGAAATGATCGGCCTTTATCCTGATTAACCTGTCCAAGCTCCGAGAATCTTGAATGTCTCAATATGATTGTCTCTCATTCTTCTAAACACCAGCAAATATTGACCCAATTTACTTTGCTTTTTGTTGGAGGGCAAAAGTTCCCTCAATCCCAGGAATCAATCAAGTGAACCTTTCCTGAACCTTCTCCATTGCAAATACATCCTTCCTGACATGTGGAGATCAAAACTGCACACAGTATTCCAGTTGGGATCTCTGCAAAACCCTGTACAAATGTAAGAAGACTTCCCTATTCTGTACTCCAATTTCCCTGCAATAATTTGCCTTCCTAATTACAGATAAATCCTGAAAATGAAATCTAAAAGAGATTGTATTGTTGCTATGTGACATGTTGTTTTGGACTTCTATGGTACTGTGCCGACTGTAGGAGAAATACAGGACAGAGGTCATGCTCTGAAGTTGTGAAGCTTAATTTTGTGTCCCAGGGCCCATGAATACCTCCGCGGAAAATGAAGTGTGCCACAAGTTTGCACTGACTTGGGCAAATAGTCCCAGGTCAATGAGTGAGAGTGGTTGGGTGAAGTCTCAAATGCAGGTTACAAAGAACAAAGGTTTACAGTTCTGGAATAGACTATCTGGGAATTACAAGGAATGAATAGTGGAGAAAATAGACAGAAAGATGCTGGCTAAACTCAGCAGTTCTGGTTGCATCTGTGGAGAGAATAACAGAATTAACATTTCGAGTCCAATATAGCTTCAGAACAGATAACGGGATATGTTTCTGGAAACAGGAGTTGATGAGCACAGTGAGAGGAAAAATGAGTGTGATCAATCAATCCAGAGACAGCACTGGATGTGTTTAATGGTCTCTCCCTCTTCCTAAAACAACCTTCTGCTCCTGAACTAATTGGTTTTCTGTCATAGCACCTACTGGTTTGGTGTCAGGCTGACATTAGCAGATACGTTCATGTCTGGTTAGAATACAAACCATTGCCTAATGCACCAGTTACAATAATGAACAGAAAAATGTCAATCTCTGCTATTCAAGTGATGTGGGATCTTGGTGTCATTTGTAGCTCAATGGGTTGCATTCTTGCCTTTAAGTCACAAGATTGTGTATCCAAATTCCACTCTGCAAATCTGAGCACGATATCCAGAGTTCAGTGCGGTCATGAAGGAGTGTTGCATTGTCACAGTCTTTGTGTGAAATGTGAAACTGATGCCCTGTCTGCCGGACATGAAAGATGCCATAGCAACATGGGCGAGTTAGCAGGAACATCGTAGCCAATATCTATCCATCATAGCATCACAGAAAGTAGATAATCTGGTCAGTATTATATTGCTGGTTATGGGGGTTTGCTGTGCCCAAATCAGTTATGTTACAACAGTGACTACATGTCAAATTTATTTAACGGACTATCCTTTTTAATATTATGTCTTTGCTAACAACATACCACCTAATTTCTTTTGGAGTACACAATGATTTGTTTAAGTGCACAGCCCTATTAAATCTTCTTTTGCACAGCAGCACATTTGACTTGCAAAGGGACTGTGCAGCTGTGCAGTTTAGAGGGAATGGTGTTTGTGAAAGGAACTACATAAATGCAAGTTCTTACTTTCAAGATAGAAGGGCTGTGCAAAGTTAAAACATGTGTAGAGTACAGATTAGAAGTCACCAATTGACATCTCAGTACTGTTTGTGGAATCCTACTGTGCACAGTCAGCTGTTACATTTGTCAATTAAAAAAAAAGTCACTCTGCACTTGTACACTGGTGTGTCATGAAACAAGCTTGATGATAAACAAATATAATCTCCCTCTTCCTTTACTCTGGATCGATGTGGTTTCAGACATGATTTGTAGGGTTTGCTGGACACTCTCTCAGCCCAGTTCAAACCCAATACAAACACACAGTACACACTCATAAACACACTGTCACCCACTGACCATCACTCCCTCACCTGACCCTCACTCACTCACACTGGCCCTCACTCACACTGGCCCTCACTCATTCACACTGATCCTCACTCACTCACACTGACCCTCAC
>NC_063369.1:16155135-16179643 GCF_021869965.1 Rhincodon typus
TCACACTGATCCTCACTCACTCACACTGACCCTCACTGACACTGATCCTTACTCCCTCACACTGATCCTCACTCCCACGGACTCTCACTCTTGGACCCTCACTGCCTGACCATCACTCTGTGGTTGTTTACTTTTGCACTGACTTGCCATTATCAAAATTACACAACCTGGGTACCCTTCATACCTGCCTGGCAGGCAAAGATCATCGTTGGAATTTAGATGATTGAATGTAAAAGGTGTAGCTTGTAATTTGTTTAGTAAACTGCACACTACTGCCTTTCTGTGGCATTGATGTTAATGAGAGTTATTTGACATTTCATTTCAAGACACAACGATATCATCAGATATTCTCTGACATTTTGTGTCTTTCTCTTCTTGTTTGGGAGTATTAAAATACTTCAGAAGCAAGTCATTCTGCCCAACAACTCTATGCTGGTCCTTAAGCTCCAGTCTATCATCCTCCTGCCCTATTTTGCCTCACCCTGCTGACAATTTCCTCTTTCCCATTCCCCGTCAAGTGTACCTTTAACTTTTCTTATGTGCATTGATGTTAGTGATCTCAACAATCACCTATGAACACATTTCATTTAATAACCAGTAATCAAAAAGCTTTCTGCAGAGCTCCTGATTGGATTTATCACTGTCTTTGTTGTATTTATTGTCGCACCACCTCACCTCTGGCTTGCTGACTTGTGGAAATGTTTTTTTTCCACCACCTGGTCTCTCCCCTACTTAAAGACCATAATCAGGTCAGCCCTTCTATCCACAATTCCACAAACAAACCTGATAGTTAAAATCCCTCAGCTTTGGTATTATTCCAGTCAGTCTTTCTCTTCAGTCTTTTATAATGTGGTAATCACCAGTGTGTTCTGACTGAGCTTAACACATCTTAAATATCGCACAAAAGAGAGGCACGTTGGCTGAAATTTTGCATCCTACACTCATAGGACAGATGTATGAACTTCTGTATTCGCTCATGGAATGTAGGCATTGCTGGCTAGGCCAGCATTTATTGCCCAGAGGGCAGTTATGAGTCATCCCCATTGCTGTGGGTCAGGAGTCACATATAGGCCTGACCAGGTAAGGACAGCAGATTTCCTTCCATAAAGAGTGGGATGTTTCCTTTTAAACCAACAATGGTTTCATGGGTCATCATTAGATCCGTAATACCAGATTTTTTATGGAATTCAAATTCCACTATACGCCATGGTCGGACTAGAATCCAGATCTCCAGAACGTTACCTGGGTCTCTGGGTGAACAGTCTGGTGATAATACCAATAGGCCATTGTTATCCATGTCAAATATCAAATGATAGCAATAATTTCTACCACAGGAGAAAGAGAGGCGGGTGGGGGGGTGGTGGGGAGTTGTGCCAATTGGTTGGCAGGTCAACTCTGATTGGTGAAGCTTTACCATGGTGATCATATCAGCAGCACCAACGTGCCATCCAATCGTCACCCCCTTTTATCCTGCAATATAAATTGTTGTGATCGTTTTAAATTTGACATTGTTGCATTTGGACCTGTGAATGCGAGATGGAAAACTTTGCCGACATGTCTGTCTTGTCAGCAAAATTTAACATATCCTTTCTTTTTCCAATTTGATTGACAAATGAGCCCCAATGCTTGGTTTGTTTACTCATGGTGCTGTTAATTTGTGTCGATATTTTTAGTAGTTTGTGTATCTGTAGCTCCAGATCCCTTGACTCCATTTCACCACTTCGACTTCTTTTTTCCAAGGAATTTATGACCCCCTTTTATCGTCCAACCTAATCTCATACAGCAAGCATTTCTACATTAAAATTAATTTGCAAATTGTACATCCATTTTACAAGTTTATTCACGTTTTCTTGTTAATCTGCCTGTGTTACCACATCACAAAATCTCTCCTTCAGCCCATCCTGTTGTCTGTGTCACCATCACTCAGTCACACTCACACCCTATAAACTTGGGAATATGTTCATCCACCCTCAACAAGTTCCATTAACTAAGCTAATGTTTTTCGTGCCACTGGGGGTTACAGTTGTGTGTAGGTGTCAGAATTGAAATGGTTGTTCCAAAAGTTGAAGCTGGGAGGGAGATTGCTGGAACACCATTAAATGGTTGACCCCCTTTGCTGTCTCATAACACTGCCCCCTTGCAGTTTCATCATCCCCACAATTATGTACTTGATCTGGAATTACCAGAGGCCAATCCAGATTGGAAACCTTTCAGTTGATCTTGTCTCCCTATTAATCCAGGACACTGAAGCCAGTTGGAGTACCTAAGTCAATTCAACGTTTTGAGTCCAGTATGACTTTTCCTCAACCGAAGAAGGGTTACAGGACTCGAAAAGTTAACATGGTTTCTCTTTCTCCACAGATGCTGCCAGACAGGCTGAGTTTCTCCAGCATTCTCTGTGTCTGTTTCAGATTTCCAGTATCTGTAGTATTTTTGCTTTAAACAGAACTCTTAGCAGTTATCAGGAAACTCAAGATAAAGTGGGCATCCAACCATTGTTCCTCCTGGCCCCTGTATCCTGGCACTATCACGTGCCAGGGGGCAACGCACCTCAGGCTGTGGTCTAAGATGATTGATGTTGAACTAACCACCATGAAAGATACAATATTTCCCTACCATCAGTTTTTAACAGCAAGGTGGGTCAACTGATGTGACAATGTTAACTGGTTAAGAAACCCGGCAGGTGACCTCCTCAGTTGCCCCCATTTTGCACCATTCCCTGCAGTTATCACCAAAAGCCCTCAGTGTGTTTATTACCTGCTGGAGTCTCTAGGGGTGGGAAGGGTGGAGCTTTGGCCTGGGACATGGTGCCAATCAACAGGTTGATTCTGAATGGCTGGGCTTAGATCCCGGGCTGGCACTGAGCTTGCTGAGACACAGAAGCACTATGGGCTGACGGCCAGGCAGTGAAAGCGATGGATCTATTTCGCGAACTCTTGTGAGTGAACGATGGTCAGAATACCAGCACATGACTGGATTGCAAGCATTAGTTCATAGCAGACTGGGTCTGTCCATGAATCAAGTACCGAATCATGCCCGACTGTTTGATATGATGTGACACATTTTTGTTTGTGTGATTATGTGCATTATTAGGAATAAAAGTGATCAGTTTGCGTCTCTATCCTACTTGCTCCGTAGTATTCGTCTGCCCCGGGACATTGCGGAAAGTCTTCGAGCCAACCAATGTGTTTGAGTCAGAGCATGAGGCAGGGGCCTGGTGCAAGGATCCTCTTCAGGCCGGTGACCGTATTTACTACATGCCGTGGATCCCATACCGCACCGACACACTGACCGAATACGGTTCGTGGGGGGACTACACGGCTGGACGGCCCACCACCTCGTACCGCCTGCCGCACCGAGTGGACGGCACAGGCTTTGTGGTGTATGACGGTGCCGTCTTCTATAACAAGGAAAGGACACGGAACGTGGTCAAGTTCGACCTGCGGACCCGCATCAAGAGCGGCGAGGCCATTATCGGTGGCGCCAATTACCACGACACTTCACCCTATCGCTGGGGGGGCAAGACTGACATTGACCTGGCTGTTGACGAGAACGGGCTGTGGGCCATCTATGCTACTGAGCAGAACAATGGCAAGCTGGTAGTGAGCCAACTCAACCCCTACACGCTGCGCTTCGAGGGCACCTGGGAGACGGTGTACGATAAGCGGTCAGCCTCCAACGCCTTCATGGTCTGCGGCGTACTCTACGCCGTGCGCTCGGTGTCCAAGGAAGACGACAGCGAGGTCATCGGTAATACCATCGATTTTGCCTTCAACACCAACCTCAACCGGGAGGAGCCGGTCTCCATCGCCTTCCCCAACCCCTACCAGTATGTCTCATCTGTGGACTACAACCCCCGGGACAACCAGCTCTATGTCTGGAACAACCATTTCGTGCTGAGGTACTCACTGGAGTTCGGACCCCCTGACCCAACCACAGGTAGGAACTGTTCCTTCATCTTCAAACTTTGTCACTTCTTGGGAGTGTTAGTCTGTATCGAGCGAGTCAGGTTGGGGAAGTTGGTATAACATAAGCCAATACTTTACACTTGGTGTGCTGCAGATTTGCATTTTAAAATTTGCCCCAAATTATTTTCCTTTTTTTCAAGCCAGTATTATTTCAAACATGTGGAAGTCTTCTTTTTGTTTTATTTGGACACAGGGTATGGGTGTCATTGGCTGGGTTAGCATTTATTGTCCCTCCCTAGTTGCCCCTTGAGAAGGTGGCGGTGAGCCGCCTTCTTGAACCGCTGCAGTCCATGTGCTGTAGGTTGACCCACAGTGCTGTTTGGGAGGGAATTCCAGGATTTTGACCCAGTGACAGTGAAGGAACAACAATATATTTCCAAGTCAGCATCATGAGTGGCTCGGAGGGGAACTTGCAAGAGGTGGTGTTCCCATGTATCTGCTGCCCTTGCCCTTTTAGATGGCAGTAGTTATGTGTTTAGAAGGTGCTGTTGAACAAGATTCGGTGATTTTCAGTAGCCCATCTTGTAGATAGTACACACTGTTGCCACTGAGCATCAGAAGTGGAGAGAATGAAAGTTGTGGATATGGAGCAAACCAAATGGCTTGTTTTGTCCTAGAAGGTGTTTAACTTCATGAGTGTTATTGGAGCTGCGCTCATCCAGGGAGGTGGGGAGTATTCCATCACACTCCTGACGTGTACTTTGTTATGCAGTGGGTCATTGTCTTACCACTGAACCAAAATCTCTGGGTTTGACTCCACTTCATGACTTGGTGGAGGGAGGTACATTGATAACAGGCACACAGAATGGGTATCAACTTGTAAATCCTTCCAGGCTCACTACATACTCTTCACTATATGCGATTTGCTATCCACTGATCTTTTTACTTGCAAGGTTGGTCCCAGACCCATCTTGTTTTCCCACATGGGTTCGTCCGGTCTGATCACATGTGTGGGACATAAGAACATTGTTATCTGTAGGAATTCTGTGCCTTATCTGCCGTGGATAACAAGGATTTGATGTACACCTTTGAATTCGTACTGAGGAGAGATCGTTCATCTGCTCCGTGTATGTGAAGAAATTTATTGTTCAGTGGACATTGCAGAACTTAAAAAGAACAGAGATAAGTTGGTGGAGTGGGCAGATAGGTGGATGACAGAATTCAATGCGGAGTAGAGTGAGATGATGCATCTTGGTGGGAAGATCATATACAAACAATAGGGCTACAATTGTACAGGAGCAGAAGGACCTGGGTGTTTTTGTCCTCAGATCATTGAAGCTGATTGGAAAGGTGGAGAGAGTAAGTAATAAAACCTACAGCGTCCTGGGATTTATTAATAGGCAAATAGGAGCAAAGAGGAGAAGCTGAAATTGTATAAGACACTTCTTACAGACCTCAGCTGGGGTATCGTGTACAGTTTTGGGCACTACATTATGGGAAAGATGGAAATGTATTGGAGAGACTGCAGGAGCGATATATAAAAAAGGATTCCAGAAGTTAGCCATTACAGTTGTGAGGATAGATTGGAGAAGCTGTCACTATTTCTCTTGAACACAGGAGGCTAACAAGACTTCAAAATCGTGAGGGATCTGAATACAATAGATAGAGAGAAACAGTTCCTCTTTGTTAAAAGACTAAAAATGTGAGAGCATAGACTTACAAAACAAAAGCAAGAACTTTTTCACTCAATGACTAGTTAGGTTATGGAATGCATTGCCTAAAAATGTGGTGGAGGCCGGTTCAATTGATGCTATCAAGAGGACATTGTTTCCATTGATATAATCATTCAGTTTGCAAAGGAAAAGGCAGGCAAATGGCACAAAGCCATAATGCTTATTCAGCCAGCAGGTGTAGATGCAATGGCCCGAATGGCCTCATTCTGTACTGTAATTGTCCTCTGACTCCGAAGTGTTCACAGCAGGAGAGATTTATGGTCAACCATTTAACAGTAAGGACCATTGAAGCTTCACCCATTATTTTCCATGGTACATCACAAAAGCACATGTTGTCACAGGATCTTGGAATTCTTGGGGTATGAAATAACTCCACAGAGGCCAGTATCCCATCACCAAGTCACCCTTTATTTACACGTGGAGAATCCATGACACTGATCCATCTCCGTCAGAGCCAGCTCTCAGAGTGAATCGAACCTCTGACCCTCCTGTTTAAATTTGTCAGCCAGGGCTCCCTGATTGGACCAGGTTAACAGCCCCAATCAGGGAACTGATCTATGAAGTCCACTTGGCTGACCTAGTTACAATCAGTACATTCCCTCCCACACTGAGCTTAAGACATAGACCATAGCTCTTCCTGGCACATTTTAGCACCGGGTCAGTTTCCTCTGAGTCTGCCTCTGATATGGGCGGTGTCTGATGCACAGTAGCTCGCCTCTTACACCCAAAGCATCTTGAAAGAAATTCATTCTCCTCTTCAGGTGGCAAAGGCATTGAGGTGGCGACATGCGCTGTGTCCATTTCAGATTCTGATGTATTCTCAACGCTTGACGGAGGAGGAGAACCACGGGTTCCGCAACAGTCGGAAATGCAGTCAAGGAGGGAGGCACATTTTGCTCCCGCGCCATTTGCATGTTTGCAGCTTTTATGTGGTCCATATACTTTGTTCAGGACCATCGCACCTACCTGAACTTTATATGTCACTGGACCTGACCTCACATCAACTATGCCTCTTACCTATACAGGACCATTTCCATGGTTTTGGCACGAATCTTCATCCCTTGAAGTAAACTGTCTCTCTCGCTTAATGGAGTCTTTTGTCTGGCATTGCTAATGCCAATTCACCACCGTCCCTGTGGTACGGGAAGATCAGATTTAACCTGGTGCAGATTGCTCTCCCCAATAGTAACTCTGCTGGAGCTATCCCTGTAGTTGCATGAGGGGTCGTCCTATGATCAAATAGGAACTGGGACAGTTAGGTATCTAGTGAAGCTGTAGGCTGTTTCTTTAAGCCTGCCTTCAAAGTTTGGACTGTTGTTTCTTCCAGCTCTTTGGATGATGGGTGGTATGGAGCTGTCCTTACATGACGAATACCATTCAACTTTTGGAAATACTCACATTCCTTGCTGGTAAACAATGGCCCGTTATCTGTAACCAACACCTCCGGGAATCCATGTATTGCAAAAGATAAGGCAGTTTTCCATAGACGTCCCTGTGTTTGACAAATGAGCTATATGCATATCCAGCCATTTTGAGTGAGCATTCACAATGACTTAGAACATCGAGGCCATGAAAGCACCTGCATACTCAATGTGTAACCAAGTCCAGGGTTTACCTGGCCATTCCCATGTGGGAGAGCTGCTGGTAGTAATGTTTGTCCTTGCTGGTACTCTGGGCACTGTCCCACCAATGCAGCTATGTCTGCATTCAGTCCTGGCCACCAGACATAACATCTCACCAACATCTTCATTTTGGAAACCCCTGGATGACCCTGGTGGAGTTCAGCCAGTACCTGGTGGTGACCTTTGCTTAGGACAATCACTCTCGCTCCCCATAATAACATACCATCCTCTACTGTGATCTGGTCTCTCTGGATCCGGAAAGGTTTCAGTTCTGGTTGTTACAGCCGTTTTGTTTTCTCCATCACCACCAGCTGTTTTAGTTTTGCCAGGACCAGATCTTGCTGCGTCCAAAGTACGATATTGTCAACTGTGACTGGAAGTGTGTGCAGAAAATTTAAAACCATCACAGACTGTTCCAGTGGTGTATCTGCCAGCAGGAGGCGGCTCAAAGCATTCGCATTTGATAATTGGCATCCCAGACAGTGTTCCAACTTCTAAGTATATTTTCTTAGTACTGGAGCCAACCACTGAATTCAGCCTGAAGCTATGGACGGCACTGTCTTGTTTTCTTTAAGTAGACCTATTAGGGGTTTGTGGTCCATTATTATTACAAATTTACGTCCGTAAATGTATTGGTGGAACTGCCTGACTACAAATATGACCGCCAAACCTTCCATCTCTATCTGGGCGTATGTATGCTCTGCATTAACCTGGATGCATATGCTTTTGGGCCACCTATGAGCTCATATTACCCTAATGCTGTACAAGGAGGCATCGCATGTCAATACCGATCTCGCTTGAGATCATAGTGTGCCAACACCTTAGAGGATGATAGCTGTTTCTTCACTTCCCTGAAGGCTATCGATTGGCTACGTGACCATTTCCAAGATGACCCTTTCTTAAGACTTAATGCAAAGGTGCTCGGATGGAGGTTACACATGAACTTTCCATAATAGTTCACCAGCCTAAGAAAAGCCCTAAGCTCCGGTACAGACATGGGAGTTGGAACACCTTTCGTCGCCCTCACTTTATCTTCCAATGGGTATAACCTGGTCTTGTTAACTCTGTAGCCCAAGTAGGTCACGTAGGGTACCTGGAACATACACTTTTTCCTTCAAAGGCATTTCCATGTAGGGTCTGTGTCCAAGTTCTCTATCTGCTCCTTATTGGTCTTCCCTGTTATTAGCACATCATCTAGATAAATGGCAACCTAGGGTAGACCTTGTAAAATCTTCTCCATTGTCCATTGAAAAATTGTACAGGTTGACGATACCCCAAATGGCAGTCTCGTTTATAGGTAATTAATTGTAACATACTTCTGGGAATGCTGATCTCACCACAATTACAAGTACACATGGCTCATGTCCAGCTTTGTGAAGGACAGCCTCCCCCGCCAGCTTTGCGTGTAAATCCTCTGTGCAAGGAGTCGGGTATTTATCCAGCTGCGAGAAGCGGTTTACCATTTAAAATCCTCACAAAGTCGAACCGACCCGTTGGGCTTCACAGTCGATACGACCGGTGCTGCCTGTTCCACATACTAGACTGGTTTGATGATTCTTCCACTTTGCTGCCTCCTGATTTCTGCCTCTACTTTTGCCCATGAGGCAAATGGCACTGGACTGGCCTTGCAGAATTGTGGAATTGATTCCTGGTCAACATGCAAGGTAGCCTTGGCCCCCTTGATAGTCCCTAGACCTTCCTGAAAAACTTACAGTTATTTAATTAGGACTTCACTAAGGCAGCCATTTTCTAATCAAAAAATGATGAGCCAATCTAGGTGAATCTTTCTCAACGAATTTCGCCCCATCAAGCTTGGTTCCGAGTCTTTTACTACAATCAGTGGTAACTGAACCAGCTGCTTCTCATAAGAGACTGGAACCGAAGTTGTACTCTTAATCTGTAAAGGCTCCCCATTGTAGTTTCTCAGTCTTGCAAAGTCCTTGTGCAAACTTGAAGGTTGGAGCCCAGAGTGAATTTTGGTAAAGACTGGTTCTGCGATCACTGAAACGGCTGTACCGATATCAGACAACACAGTGTGGAGCTGGAGGAACACAGCAGGCCAGGCAGCATCAGAGGAGCAGGAAAGCTGACATTTCTGGTCGGGACCCTTCTCCGGAAATGGGGGAGGGGTAGGGGGCTCTGAAATAAATAGACAGAGGGGTGGTTGGGCTGGGGAAGGTAGGTGGGATGGTGATAGGTGAGTGCAGGTAGGTAGTGGTGAGCATTGGTCAGTGAGGTGGGAGAAGCGGATAGGTGGGAGATAAGGCGGACAGTTCAAGGAGGCGGGGTTGAGAGGGAGGATTGGTCGTGGAATGAAGTCGGGGGTGGGTAGATTTTGAAACTAGTAAAGTCCACATTGAGACCAGTGGGTTGTAGGTTCCCAAGGCGGAATATGAGGTGCTGGTCCTCCAGTTTCCAGGTGGCGTCATTGTGACACTGGAGGAGGCCCAGGATGGACATATCATCCAGGGAGTGGGAGGGGGAGTTGAAGTGGTTCGCGACTGGAAGGTGTTGTCGTTTGTTGCGAACCGAGCGCAGGTGCTCTACAAATTGGCCTCCGAGCCTCTGCTTGGTCTCACTGATGTAGAGGAGGCCACATTGGGAACAGTGGACACAATAGACCACATTAGCGGATGTGCAGGTGAACATCTGTCTGATGTGGAAGGTTTTTTTGGGGCCTGGGATGGAGGTGAAGGGGGGGAGGGTGTAGGGGCAGGTGTAGCACTTCCTACGGTTGCAGGGAAAGGTGCCGGGGGTGGTGGGGCTCATGGGGAGTGTGGAGCGGACGTGGGGGTCACAGAGAGCGTGGTCCCTCTGGAAGGCAGATAAAGGTGGGGAGGGAAATATATCCTTGGTAGTGGGGTCAGATTGCAGGTGGCGGAAGTGGCGGAGAATGATGTGTTGAATCCGGAGGTTAATGGGGTGAAATGTGAGGACAAGGGGGATTCTGTCTTTGTTTTTATTGCGGGGAGGGGATGTGAGGGCAGAGGTGCGGGAAATGTAAGAGACCCTGTACCGATATCAACCTCCATTAGTACCAGGTGGCCATTTAACCAGATGTTTATTTTGATTGGAAACAAAAACAGAAGTTGTTGGAAAAGCTCAGCAGGTCTGGCAGCATCTGTGAAGGGAAATCAGAGTTGGACTGATGAGGGTGTCCACTTCTATTGGAATACACTGCAACTCATATGCTTTACTTGCCACATTTTCCATGATAAAGCCAATTGTGGTGCCTGTTTGAAGTCCAGTTGAGCTTCAGCTAGTACACTTTTGCATGGTTACATCATTAATCCCACTCAGCATCTCATTAAGGGTAAAACCAAAATCACAAGCTTCTGCCAGTCATCTTCACCTTGTCAAAGATCCCACTACGGATTCCTCTGGTTCTCGAATTGCTGAGTAAAACCAATAGCATCTCAGAATTAGAAGAGGCTTGGGCTAATAATATTCCTTAGCTCAACAATCAGTCAACTCTTTACAGGTTTTAGTATCTGTTGCTTCAGGGAAGGTAGACTCCTAATAACCAAAAAATCTGCGGGTCCACAAGCTGTCACAAGAATTACTCATTGCTTTTCATCTGCCCCAATATCATTTGCCCAGAAAAAATAATGCTTTCCTTCCATATACTGGACCCATCCTTTGACAGCAGGATTGAACAAGTCAAGTTTCCCAAATAAAAGCATGATGCCAGAAATGCTTACCCAACTCAAACACAACTGTTGCGAGTGAATTTCTTCAGTACGTTTCTCTCATTGCCACTGAAATAACTCCATGAAGGCTGGTACCCGTCACTAAGTCATTCTTTATTTACACGTGGACTGTCCTTGACACAGATCCAGCTCCCTCAGAGCCAGATCTCAGAGTGAACAAATAAATAGCCCCAATCAGGGAACTCATATGAGGTCCGTCTGGCTGACCTCGTTACAGTCACTGCAGGGCGGGTAGTTTTCTCAGTTGATTGGATAACCTTGTGGATCAGATTGGTCCCAATAGCACAGGGTTGAATCCCCATTCCAGCTGGAGTGGATTCACAATCTGCCACCTTGCCTTACCCATGGAGGCAATCTCAGGGCAGTCGGCCAAATCTGCCTTCTGGCTGAGAACAGAAGAAAATCCCAAGGACTGCAACAGTTTAAGAAGGTGGCTCGTCGCCACATCTTAAGGGCAACTAGGGATGGGCAATAAATTTCAGGTCTAGCCAGCAATACCTACATCCTGTGAACAAGTAAATAGAAAAGAAAGACTGCATAAAGAAGGCCAATTTCCTTTTATAAAGAGCGTTATTGAACCAATTGGGTTGTATAATTTGAGCTCACATTTACCAATTCATGTTATTCCGATTCCAAACTAGTTTAAGAAGTATGAAACTAGACACTAATACTTCCCTGGATAATGGCATTACACATATCTGCCTCCTACCTACCATCAACCCAGTACCCCAGCAGTCTCTCTTTAAATGTGCTCACAGCCTTTTTCCTTTCATTGGTATCAAATGATCCCAATTTGCATCCGTTGGTTTGAGATACTTGTGTATCTAGCGTACTGGCTTCCTGTTGTGTGTTTAGTAATATAAATAGTTTAGTAGGATGTTCATAAAAAGTGGGGATTCAAGCTAATCTTTCCCATTTTTGGTCAGAGACCTTATTACACAGCTCTGCAGCAGGGTGGACTTAAACCTGGACCTTCCAGACCAGACTTAGGGCCACTACAGCTGCACCACAAGAGCCCTAAGATATCTTCTAATCAACCTGTTCAAAGATGTTATGACATACCTTCGGAGCAGATTGGATTTGAACCTGAGTCTCCTAGCTCAGAGGTAGAGACACTACCACTACACTGCAACAGCCACTATGAAATATGCTCTAGGTGCTTGTTTTTGACCAGCACAGATGTGATGGGCCGCAGGGCCTTTTATGTGCTGCAGGCTTCTATGGCATCGGGAGTAGATGGGACTTGAAGGCAGGCCTCCTGGCTCAGAGGTAAGAACACTACTACTACACCAGAAGAGGTCAAGATTCAGTTCCATTCATATTTACTAACAAGTGGGGTCAACATATCTTGCCCGGATAGCATATGTGATGCTGCCAGGTTTTAAAATGGGGACTTTATATATTTAGGAGCGCATGATAACCACTGCACTACAGAAGCACAGCACAAAATGTTCTCAAAGATTTTTTAAAATTATTGAACCAATTTTTTAATCAACTTTTTCAGAGATGTTATTACATATTTCTGGAGCAGATGGGACATGAACCTGAGCTTCCCGGTCCAGCGGTACTATCTAATTAAACAGTTCCCTTCATCTGTGCACTTCAACAGTGTAATCAACATGTCGTTAACAGGCTTCTGGTTTAATAGCTTAGCTACTGTGCCTGCAGAGATGCTGTAGCCAAAACAATCGGGCATTATTGTACCTACAGTGAAACAACGAGCTGTTATTGTGACCGCTGTCAAATAACACTTAGATATTGCAGACTGAATCAGTGCATTGTTATTACACCCTGTACAGTGCACCAGCAGGGAGTTACACACATCCAAAGTGAGAACTGGAGCTCTGGTCTGCTTATGCATGAATCAGTCAGCTAACCCTAACCCTCTGTCCCTTTTGTGATTGGAGTATTTGGAGCATGAGCAGAACGACAGAGGGGGAGAAGGTGGTGTAGCAATGATGTTGAGCAAGACCCCAGTGAATGTTACGCTGACATGGGTCCGAATCCCACGTTATGCCAAATGGTGAAATGTAATTTCAATTAATAAATCTGGAACTAAAAGCTATGGTGACTATGAAACTATTACTGATTGTTGAATAGCCCGAGTTGGCTCACTCATGTCTTTTAGGGACGGAAACTGCCATCTTTACTTGGTCTGGTCTACATGTGACTCCAGACCCACAGCAATGGGTTTGGCACTTAACTGTCCTCTGCCACAAGTTTTGAAGGACAGTTAGGGATAGGCAATAAATGCCAGCCTTGCCAGGGATGCCAACAAAGAAGTTTTAAAAAGCACGATCAGGAATCCATACTGAACTTGTTCATTCGGCGTATTCCAGACCCATTGTTGCTGTACCATGGAGTATGAAACATACCCTTTATCCTGACTCTGCACACACCACACGCTACCTATAAGAGAAAAGGGGCCCAAAACTAAACCAGTCCATGGAGCTGTTGTACTTTCACCTCCAGGTTTGATGTGTTCAATGCAGATTCGTAAGCCTGTAATGCAGGTTGATACACTGAGGAAGTGCCACACAGTCAGAGGAGCTGTCTTTTGAATGAGACATTAAAGCAAGCCCCTACCTGCCCTGCCAGGTGGATGTGAAAGATCCTATAGCAATTATGACATACTCCATGTTTTTGTTTCACTTCAGGATGGCCAAGACTGTAGAAAGTGAATTAGGTCAACAATGGCAACTTAATCAGTATGTGAATTATGTGAACTTAATCATTTTCTGAAGAAGGGTCCAGACCCGAAACGTCAGCTTTCCTGCTCCTCTGATGCTGCTTGGCCTGCTGTGTTCATCCAGCTCTACACCTTATTATCCCTTCATCATTATGCAGTACCTTTACCAGAACGAAAATTACTCAAGGTGCTTCACAGTGGTGTTACAAAACAAAATATGAAACCAAACCATATATGGAGTTATTGGGTCAGGTGAACTTGATCAAAGAAGCTTTTAGGATTGCCTTAAAGGAGGAGAGTGCAGTAGAAAGACGTGGGGCAAGGAAGAACTCCAGATTCCAAGGCAGGGCAATTAAAATCAGTGACATTTCAGAGGCCAGAATTAGAGCAGTGAAGAGATCACAGTGATTTGTGGGGCTGGAGGAGGTTACAGAGATAGGGATGGGTATAGAGGCTGGAGGAGGTTACAGAGATACAGTGGGGTGCAGGTGCTGGCAGAAGTTACTGACATAGGGAGGGGTGTACGGGCAGGAGGAGGTAACATTGATAGGGAGCGGTGTAGGGGCTGGAGGAGGTTACAGAGATAGGGAAGGGTGTAGGGGCTGGGGGAGGTAACAGTGATTGAAAGGGGTGTAGGGGTTGGAGGAGGTAACAGTGATTGGAGGAGTGTGGGGGGCTGGAGAGGTTACAGAGATAAGAAGGGGTATAGAGGCTGGAGGAGGTCACAGAGATAGAGTAGGGTGTAGGGTCTGAAGGCAGTTACAGAGATAGGAAGGGGTGTAGGGTCTGGAATAGATTACAGAGATAGAAAGGGATGTAGGGTCTGGAGGAGGTTGCAGAGATAGGGAGGGGTGTAGTGGCTGGAGGAGGTTACAGATAGGAAGAGGGTGTAGGGGCTTGAGGTGGTTCCAGGGATTGGGAGGGATGTAGGGACTGGAGTAGATTACAGAGATAGGGAGGGTAGGGGCTGTATGAGGTTACACAGATATAGAAGGGTGTAGGGGTTGGCAAGGGATACAGAGATAGGGAGGGGCGTAGGGGCTGGAGGAGTTAACAGAGTTAGAGAGGGTGGAGGATATGACAGAGATAGGATGGATTGTAGAAGCTTGAGGAGGTTGCGGAGACAGAAAGGGGAGTATGGTCTGGAGGAGTAACAGTGAAATGAGAGAGGTGTAGTGGCTGCAGAAGATGACAGAAATGGGGAAATAGACATAGAGAGGGGTCTAGGAGCAGGATTGGATATAGCGATAGGAACAGGTGTAGTGGTTGGTGGAAGATACAGAGATAGGGAGTGGTGTAGGGGCTGGAGGAGCTTGCAGAGATAGGGAATGGTGTAGGGACTGTAGGTGGTTACAGAGATGGGGAGGGGTGTAGGCGCTGGAGGATGTTAGAGAGGGAGGCAGTGGAGCGATTTGAAAGTGAGGGTGGGAGTTTTGGTCTTCAGATTGCAGCACCGAGAGTCAGTGAGGGTTAGTGAACACAGGGATGATAGGAAGATGGGGCTTGTTGCGTGTTAAGACAACAGTATTGTGATTGACCTCCAGTTTACTGAGGTTAGAATGGAGAACTAGCATTGGAATGGCTGAGTTTAGTGGTATCGATAAAGCACAGATGAGGACTGCAGCAGTAAATGTGCTGCACCTTATCTCATCAAATGCTAATGTGAGCCCATTGCAAAGCCCTAAGCCAGCATTGATCTGAAGCACAGAGAAAGCAAGCTGCATGATCCCAGAATCAAAGAGTGGAAGCTAGCTTTGAGATAGTTCAGCAGCAGGGGGAATGGGATGATAATCCTATTCTCCAGCAGCCAGGTTTGATACTGATATAGATTTGCCTGGCCTTGATGTGACTGACGTTTGGAAAGGTCAGCTCACACAACAAACAATAAGAAACACAAATATATTTCCCAAGGTCCAGTTGCATTGTGAAGAAAGCAAAGGCTTTAAAAAAAATGGATTGTCCGCAGAGCAATGGAACATCATTCAGGCAATCACTCTGCCAAGTACCGCCTGCTCATTGCTGGAAAATCAAGTAACTCTGAAACTGATATTTTATTGTCCATTTGCTCCCTGGATATGCGCTCTGTAAAGTGATGTGATAAATTCCTGAATTTGGGCTTGTAAATGGTGGAGAAGTTCTGAAGGTTCAGCCAGTCTTTGGAGAGAGCTGTGAAAGGTGATACTGGTTTCTGTGTGTACTTTCAAATGTGTTGTGTGCTGCATGCTTACAGCTTGAGTTTCTAGCAACTTTGACAGTTCATTCACTTCAAGCCCAAATTCTGCAGTCAGCCATAAAAGTCTGCCTCGGCATTGGATATACTTAATGACCCAGCCTCAACAGCCCACCGTGGTAAAACATTCCACAGATTCCCTCTCTTCCAAATGAAGAAATTCCTCCTCACTTCTGTCTTAAATGGGCAACGTCTTGTTCTGAGATGATGCCCTGTGGATCTATACTGTTCCATAGAGGGAAACAATCTTTTTATGTCTATCCTGTCAAGTTCTTTATGACCTTGTATCTTCCAATAAGTTCACTTGTCACTCTTTCAAACTCCAACAAGGATAGACCCAACCTACTCAACCTCTGTTCATAAAATAGTCCCTCTATAACTGATATAGACTGAGTGAACCTTCTCTGGACTCCTTCCAATGTCAGTATTTCATTCCTTAATTAAGGGCCCAAATATGTTCACACAGTATTCCAGCTGTGGTCTGACTAGTAGCTCGTATAGTTTTAGCAAAACCTCCCTACTTTTATACTCCATTCCATTTGCCTTCCCTATTAACCATGGAACTTGGATGCTAACGTTTGATGATTCTTGAATTGTTGCAGTACATGGTGGATTAGTGCTGACAAGGCTCGGCTTGGCCTTCTTGTTTCCACTGTCTAGTTCAATACATTATCCTGCTCTTACACTCCAGCACTTCACCAGGATTTGATTAGCTACAAGACATAAATACTGCGGCGATAGAATGAGGCTCCTCAGCCCATCATATGTGAGCTGGCTCTCTGTAGAAGCAATATACCTGATGCCGATCCCCTGCCCTCTCCCTGTAACCCTGCACAATCTTTCTTTTTGGATAATTATCCAAATCTCTCTTGAACCTTGTTTGAACCTGCACCCCCCACCACACTCTCAGGCAGCATATTTTAGATCCCAATTACTCACTACAAAAAGATGCTTCACCTGATATCGTCAGTGCTTCCTTGCTTGATGACATCCTGAGGTCGCAAATGGCATTCAGTAAACATCTCATTTCCATTTTCTCCTGCTCTTGGACACTCCTGCCAGCTATCCACCATTTGGACCTTGAATGCTTCCCACAGAGTGATGGAGGTCAAAGCCAGCACAACAGCAAGCAGGTTGTGCGTTGATGAGATAGTCTGTGATCCCTGTGACTGAGGGCTCCACTCCCAGCGTTTGCCATCTCCCTTAAACAGACTGCCACTCTGTTGCCTTCCTGCACACCCCATAGACATTGCTCATGAACCCTTTCCTTCATTAGACACTGGGTGCTGGGCACATCAACTGGGTGCTAGCCCACATCTATTGCCCCACCTCTGATGCCCTTGATTCTCCCTGATCCTCCATCAAACCTTACCCGTGTCAAGAAAGTATGAAATAGGAGCAGGGGCAGGCCATTGAACCCTTGCTCCAACATTCAGTAAGATCTTTTCTGATCTGATTATAGCCTCAACTTCATTTTCCTCTCCGCCTGCCTCCATCGTCCTCCATTGACAGTCAATACCCAGTCGACTACAAAAGTTATCCCACTTTGCACGCACGTTGCAATTAAATTCTTTTGAGATTGGTTCTTCAGTGGTCCCTCGACCTCAGGAATTGGGCCCAGTGATGAATAGGCGATGGGAACACGTGTTCAAGGTTCATCTTATTCCTTTATGGCAGGATCTGGCCAAAATAAACTGGGAACTTTGGCCGGTAAATCTTCAGCAGAACAGTTGGAGGTGTTCAGAAAAGTACTGGGGAAGGTACAGGCCTAACATTTTCCCTTCAGGGTGAAATGTAGGAGCAACGTGTCCAGAGAATCATGGATGTCAGGAATATTCAGGACTGAATAAAAAGGAAAAGAGAGCAAATCAATGGGGGACCGAGAGGAGTATAGAAAGTTCAGGAGGAAACATGAGAAAGCAATTAGGAGAGCAAAGAGGGCACATGAAAAAAGTGCTGGTGAGCAAGATCAGGGAGAATTCAAAGATATTCTACAAGTCTTTCAGAGGGTAGAGAATGACCAGGGAAAGAGTAAGGCCTATGAGGGACTAAGGGGGCAATCTGTGTGTCGAGCCAGAGGACATTGGTAGAGTGTTAAATCAGCGCTTCATATCTGTCTTTACTTCAGAGATGGAGGCTGCAAGTATAGAATTCAAGAAGGTGGACCGTGAGATTCTTGATCAGATTGATGTATAAAGCATGGATGTGTTGGAGGTTTTGGTAGGTGAGAGAGTGGAAAGATCACCAGATCTGGGATGAGTTCTATCCCAGCCTGCTGTGGGACACAAAGCAGGAAATAACAGAGGCCCCTGATCCAAATTTTTAAATTGTCTCTGGCCACAGGGAAGCTGCCAGAGGACTGGAGGATGGCTAATGTGGTTTCACTTTACAAGGAGGGTGGTACAGCTAGACCAGGGAATCATAGACCCATCAGTCTAATATCAGTGGTAAGGAAACTGTTGGAGAAAATAGTGAATGAGAAAATCAATCTCCATTTAGAGGGGCCAGGTTTAATCAGGGATAGTCAGCATGGCTTTGTCAGAAGCAGGCCATGGCTAACAAATCTGATGGAATCTGATGGCCGAGGAGGTGACCAAGTGTTTGGATGAGGGTAGGGCAGTTGATGTAGTTTACATGGATTTCAACAAGGCCTTGCACAAGGTCCCACATGGGAAACTGTTAAAGAAGGTAAAAACACATGAGATCCAAGATAGTTTGGCAATTTGGATCCAAAACTGGCTCAGTGACAGGAGACAGAGGCTGGTGGTAAGAGGCTGTTTGTGTAACTGGATCCCAGTGTGCAGTGATGTACCACACGGCTCAGTGCTGAGTCCCTTATTGTTTGTGATATTCACAAATGATATAGACAAGAATTTCGGGGAATGATAAGTAAGTTTGTGGATGACATGAAGCTTGGCGAGGTGGTTGACAATGAGGAAGAAGGTCTTTAGTTACAGAGGATACAAATAGATGGGTTAGATGGGCAGTTGGAATTTAACCATGATAAGTGTAAGGTGATGCACTTTGGAAGAAGGAACAAGACAACAGAATACTCAACGATTGGCAGGACACTAGAAAGCTTGGGGTGTTTGTCCACAGATCCCTGAAAGTGGCAAGGCAGCTCAATTGGGTAGTTTAAAAGGCATACGGGATGCTTGCCTTTATCAGACATGGTATAGATTATAAGAGCAGGGAGGTCATGTGGAGCCGCACAGAATTTTCATTACTCCACAGTTGGAATACTGTGTACAGTTCTGGGTCACCACACTGTAGAAGGGATGTGATTGCACTGGAGGGTTTGCAGAGGAGATTCACCAGGATGTTGTTTGGGATGGAGCGTTGCAGCGGTAAAGAGAGGGTGGATAAGAGAAGTGTTCTGCATGGCAACACTTCTGCCATTCAGGCTCAACTTGCCAACACATCCTGTGGTGTAAATTGTTGTGATCATTTGAAGTTTGGCATTCTTGCATTAGGCCTGACGAGTGCAAGATGAGATGTACAGCACAAAAACAAACTCTTCATCCAACTCAACCCTGCTGACCAGATATCCCAGATTAATCTAGGCCCATTTGCCAGCAGTTGGCCCATATCCCTCTAAACTCTTCCTATTCATATACCCATCCAGATGCCTTTTAAATGTTGTAATTGTACCTGTCTGTACCTCCTCCTCTGGCATTGGTGTGCATTGACTAGTTCCTTTTTACATAAAGAATACTCAATGAATGGCAGGAAATTAGGAAGCTCAGAGGAATAGGGGGATCTTAAAGTGGCAGGGCAGGCTGATCAGGTGGTTAAGAAGGCATGCGTGACATTTGCCTTTGAGTTGAGGCATAGATTATAAGAGTAGGGCAGTTATATTGGATCTACACAGAACTTTGGTTAGGCCACAGCTGCAGGACAGGGTGGAATTCTGGTCCCCACACTATACGAAGGATGTGATTGCACTGGAAGGGGTGCGGGGGAGTTTCACCAGGAGGTTCCCTGGGAAGGAGCATTCCAGCAATGAAGAGAGGCTGGATAAGTTCAGGTTGTTTCCTTTACAAGAGAGAAGGTTGAGGGCTGACTAATTGAGGTGTATAAGATTATTTGAAACATGAACAGGGTGGATAGGAAACAGCTGCATTGAAGGATCAATAACAAGGGGGAAAAGTTTTAAAGTGAAAGATAGGAGATTTAGAAGGGATTTAAGGTAAAATGTTTTCACACAGAGGGCGGTGGGGGGTCTGCAATGTGCTTCCTGGGCAGATAGTTGAGGCAGGAAACCTCACAATGTGTCATAACATTCAAAGTTATGGGCCAAGTGTTGGAAAGTAAGAAAAGTGTAGATATTAGTGTATTTTTGGCAGTACAGGCTGGATGGACCGAAGGGCTTTTTCTGCACTGTATGATTCTACAACCCTGTGAAATGATATCTGCAAGTTTTTAAAAGATGCTGTTTTTATATCACTTTATATTGTATACAGTATTACTATCTCTGCACCCAAACAGATCAGCTTAATTTTAAATGCTTACTGAAGAAGCTACAGTTGCTGATTAATTCCATCTGGGGATATGGCCAGGGTTGTGGATGGGTCTGGAGAGGGATACGATAGTTCTGAGATGCCAATTTTTTAAACTGGTGCATAAGATGGGGGAAAGACTATATGTGGTAGAAATAACCTTACACTTGAAAGTCCTCAATCCTTTGCTCTGGTTTATGCTATTTTGGGTTTCATAAACTTGAAAGAACAATGGTACGCACAATATGGAACTGGAGGAACACAGCAGGCCAGGCAGCATCAGAGGAGCAGGAAAGCTGACGTTTCGGGTCGGAACCCTTCTTCAGGAATTTCTGTGTGTCCTCCAGCTCCACACTGTGTTATCTCTGACTCCAGAATCGGCAGTTCTTACTATCTCTGAGTGGTACCCACAATTACTTGTTTCGTGGGACATGGGTGTCACTAACCATAGCAACATTTGTTGCTTGCCCCTATCCTGAAGGTAAAAACAATAAAACTAACAAAATAGATCGAGTGGTCCAATTCATCTCATTCTTCTAAATGGAGAACCAGTACATTCATTTATAAGTGTTCCTGGTTTTCCCATTGGGTAGGGCCGTTGAACTGATTGGCCTTTCACGGGACAGTTAAGTGCTAACCACATTGCTGTTGCTCTGGAGTCACATGTAGGCCAGACCAGGTAAGGATGGCAGATTTCCCTCCCTAAAGGGCCAGATGAGCTTTTACAAATGATAATTTTATTATCTTATTCAGATATTTAATAATTGATTTTAGATTCAGTTGCGTTGGATATGACCCCACATCCTCCAAAGTGTGAGGCTGGGTGTTGGGATTGTTAGTCTAGTGATGTTACCAGCACGTCACTGTTAATCTGATATTTAACAAGTCAAGGGTTAAGTCCCAGATGGCCATGGGACTGCTCTCTCATTAGAAAGAGAGAGAGAGAGGACTGGTGGTGGTTTAACCTGAGGGTCACCACACCTCAGGTGAAGAGAAAATTGAAAAGAAGGGTCCTTCATAGTAACCTCAGCCAATGCAGGAATTGAACCCACACTGTTGGTGTCACTTTGTCTCCCAAACTAGCTAACCCAGTGACTGTTTAATAAGTGCTCTCCACTCTGATGGTATTTCTGCAATCTCCAGAGACAGACATTTGCTGTTTCCCAAAGTTTAACTGGTTGAAGGAGTCAAATCTGTCACATTGGGGCACTCCTGTGTATCATTCTTTCAAAATCACTGGGGGATTTCAGTGAGATTGTGAGAAATGTTTGCTGTGTTATGAGAGACTTGGGTGCGGTAATGAAATTTTGTTTTTGCATCGTTGTGGCATATACCAGCTCTGGGGTGAGGTTGTAAGACAGTGCTGAGGGAGTGCTGCACTGTCAGAGACTCTGTTTTCCGCATGCAAAATAAAGTGCATTTACTCTCTCAGGTGAAGACAAGGAATCCTGTTGCAAGACATGAAAACGAACAGGCGAGTTCTCCCCTACGTCCTGACCACTATTTCTCCCTCAACTAATATTGCTAAAACAGTTAATAATACTAATTTTGCTGAAACAGTTAATAATACTAATATTGCTAAAACAATTTATCTGGTCTTTATCACATTGCAGTCTGTGGGAGCTTGCTGTGCACTAATTAGCCAATCCATTTCCTGCATTGCAACTGTACTAGCTCCTGCTGGGGCAGCACGGCGGCTCAGAGGTTAGCACTGCTGCCGCACAGCACCAGGGACCCGGGTTCACTTCCACCCTCGGGTGACTGTGTGGAGGTTGCACATTCTCCCTGTATCTGTGTGGGTTTGCTCTGGTTTCCTCCCACAGTCCAAAGATGTGCATGTAGGTGGATTGACCATGCCAAATTGCCCTTAGTGTCCAAGGATGTGTAGATTAGGGGGATGGATATGGGTGGGATGCACCAAGGGTTGGTGTGGACTTGTTGGGCCAACGGGCCTGTTTCCACACTGCAGGGATATCTATGAAAGACCTATCTAGTTGGTCCCATTCTCCAGCCCTAGCTTTCTAAATTCATCACATTCAAATATATATTCAGCTCTCTTTTGAAACCTCATATGGAATCCACCTCCTCCTCTCTCCCAGGTAGCGCATTCCAAATCTTAACATCTCTGAGTAAAGAAGTTTCTCCTTAGCTCAATCCTAGCTCTTTGCTGTCGGTCTTGGAGTTATGACCCCTAGTTACTGATATACCAACTATTCGAAACAAAATATCCTTCTTTACCCTGTCAAAATTGTTCATAATTTTGAACATTTCAATAAGGCCACCTCTTAATCTTCTCTGCTTTGAGGAGAATAAGCCCAATTTCTCTAATCTTTCCTCATATCTAAAATTTCTCATTCCTGGTATCATTCTAGTGAATCTCTCCAGGGCTTTAACATCCTTTTAAATAAGGTGCCCAGAACTGAGCACAGTAATCCAAATATGGTCTGACCAATGATTTATGGAGGTGAAGCATCACTTCCTTGTTTTTATACGCTAGGCCTCTATTTATAAACCCAAGGATCCTATGAGCCTTCTAACAACTGTTTAACTTGCCTGGCTGTCTTCAGAGAATCCCAAAGTCACTCTGCTCCTCAAAGTTGTATTGTCTCTCATGATTCTTCTACTGAAGTGCATTTCCTGACATTTCTCTGCATTGAAATTCATTTGTGAAGTGTCTGCCCATTTGGCCAACTTGTTAATGTCCCTCCGAACTTGCTCAGCACCATCCTCACAATTCTGTATTCTCCCTGCAAAGTTGGAGATTTTGCCCTCAACACCCATCTCCAAATTAGTCATATGAATCAGAAAAAGCAAGGGTCCCAGCATCAATCCCTGGAGAACTCCTCCTTCCGTCTGAGAATTGCCCATCTATACATACCTCTGTTTCCGATCTTTTGGACAACTTCTAATCCTTGCTGCCAAGGACGCATCAATCCCAAACATTTCTAACTTGCTAACTAACCAGCCATGTGGCACCGTATTAAATCTTTTCTGAAAGTCCAAATATACAGCATTCACAGCACCAACCTCATCCACTGCTTGTGTTACCTCGTCAAAGAACGCAATTAAAGTTGTCAGAAATGACCTGCCCTTCACTGTCTAGTATTAACTTATTTTTCTGTAAGTGTATATTTACCCTATCCCATATTATGGCCTGTATCATTTTGCCACTCTTGGTGTCAAACTGATAGGCCTGCAGTTCCCCTGGGTTATCCTTTGCCCCTTACGGGTGAAAGGTACTCTATAAATGCAAGTTCTTTTTTCTGTCCTCTTTGTCCAGGGAATTTCAGTCAACCTCTTTACTGTGTCTGGATCTGATATTTGGCTGTGGTTGGTGTAGATACTGAGTGACAAGTTTTTCTTTCTTTTTAGCACAAGTCACAGTGGCTTCCACAAGCAACACAGCTGCGGCAAAACCAACCATGGTAACCACGACAACCACCACCAGGAAAGCTCCGCTCACTACCATGGCAGTGGGTGCAATTAACCAGCTGGTACCAGAACAGCGGCCCATCACGCCCAATGCCCCC
Source organism: Rhincodon typus (assembly GCF_021869965.1). NCBI lineage: Eukaryota > Metazoa > Chordata > Chondrichthyes > Orectolobiformes > Rhincodontidae > Rhincodon > Rhincodon typus. Next base: position 16,179,057 of record NC_063369.1, read on the forward strand.
AGTACCAGGCAGACACCTCTAAACAACCAACAGCCATCACCGCAGCGATACTGTGAATCAACAGAGGCCAGAGGCATCAAGTGGCCATCGACACAGCAGGGTGTACTGGTGGAGAGACCATGTCCCAAAGGGACTAAAGGTATGAGGCTGGCATTTGTAAACTGGCAGAGGAAGAAATATCCTGTTTCAAAAGATAGCTTGCCGGTGCCTTTCGCTGGTGATATGCACATGTGATTCATCCTCAATCCATCCAACACGTAAGGACTTGCATCTCCGCACTGCCTGGCACCTGTTCCCTCATTCCCAGCACTGCCTGGGCAGAGTTTCCCCATTCTCAGCTCTGTCTGGGTAGAGATCCCCATTGCCAGCTCTGTCTGGATAGAGATTTCCCATTCCCAGCACTGCCTGATAGGGATCCGCATTCCCAGCTCTGCCTAGGTAGAGAAACCCATTCACAGCACTGCCTGGTTAAGGATCCACCTTCCCAGTGCTGCCTGGATAGAGATCCCCATTCCCAGCAGCATCTGGATAGAGATTCCCATTCCCAGTACTGCCAGGATGGAGATTCCCATTCCCAGCACTGTCTG
>NC_063369.1:16179653-16192284 GCF_021869965.1 Rhincodon typus
ATTCCCAGTACTGCCAGGATGGAGATTCCCATTCCCAGCACTGTCTGTATAGAGATCTCCATTCCCAGTACTGCCAGGATGAAGATTCCCATTCCCAGCACTGTCTGAATAGAGATCTCCATTCCCAGTACTGCCAGGATGGAGATTCCCATTCCCAGCACTGTCTGAATAGAGATCTCCATTCCCAGTACTGCCAGGATGGAGATTCCCATTCCCAGCAGTGCCTGTATAGAGATCCCCATTCCCAGCACCGCCTGGGCAGAGATCCCCATTCCTAGCACTGCCTGGGTAAAGATCCCCATTCCCAACACTGCATAAGTAGAGATCCCCATTCCCAGTGATGCCTAGATATAAATCACCATTCCCAGTACAGCCTGGGTAGAGATTCCCCAATCCTAGCGTTATCTGGCACCTATTCCTCCAAATCCAGTCGAAGTGGCGATCAGTACATAAACCATCTTTAAACTAGAGTTCCTCCTCTACGTGGCACAAGCTGCACTCAGGCAACCTGCCAAAACCTACTTCAGCATCACTTTCAAACCCGTGACCCCTGACCTGTCCTGTCTGGAAGAGCAGGGTTAAACAACATGAGGGGAAACAGCTCAAAACACTGCAGTTAGAATGCATTTCATGTGGATTGCAATTCCTAAAGTAATGAAATGGCAGTGTATTAGCCCTTCAAAAATCAAGTCTTTAGTGCTACTGTTTTGTCACTGGAAGTAAATACATTTGCAGAGATAACTGCATACAGCTGTTATAGTTGTCTGTCTCTCTCTCTCTCTCTCTCTCTCACTCACTCCCTTTTTCTGTCACTCTCTCACTTTTAAGTTCTCTCTCAAACTCTCTGTCCTCCTTTCTCTCATTCTCTCTCTCAGTGTGCGTATCTCCCTTTTGCTGTCTCAGTCACTCTGTCAATCTCTCTCACACTGACTTTCTTTTTTCTCTTTCTCTCAGTCACTACTCTCCTCTCACTCTTTTTATCTCTCACTTCCTCACGCTCGCTTTTCTCTCACTCTCTCTTTCTCTCTCCCTTGCACTCTCTCACTTTTTCTTACTGTCTCTCTTACTTTCTCTATCACTCTTTTTCTCTCTCGCTCAGTCACTCTTTTTCATTCTCCCTCTCTCACTCACATTCTCCCTTCCTTTCTCATTCACTCATTGACTTACTTCTTTCTCTCTCTCAGAGTCATGCAGCACAGAATCAGACACTTCGCTCCAACCTGTCCATGCCGAACATAATCCCAAGCTAATTAGTCCCACATGTCAGCTCCTGGCCCATATTCCTCTAAACCTTTCCTATTCGTGTTCTTATCCAAATGTTTTTTAAACATTGTAATTGAATCTGCATCCACCAGTTTATTCTTATTTGCTCTCTTATGTTCTCTCTCTCTTACAGGTATCGCCTCCTACCTCTGTCTCCTTTCACTCGGACTCTGGAGCCCAAGAGGCCCTGATTTGAGCAACTGTACCTCACCCTGGGTAAACCAAGTGGCACAAAAGGTAGCCATGGAAGAGAGAAACTTCAGGGTCAAATGCAGAAATAAAAACACAGAATGCTGGGGATACTCGGGAGATCTGGCAGCAATAGTGGAGAGAGACATAGAGTTACATTTCAAGTCAAACATGACTCCTCTTCAACTTTCTGTTTTTAATGTCCAATTTCCAGCATCGTCACTATTTGGCTTTTGATCACTGGGCCACTGGTGGCATGTCTGAAAGGAACTCAGAAAAGTGAATGGAATGTTAGCCTTAGTCTCGAGGCTGGAATACAAAGGGCTGGAGATTAGCTAACAGCTGTGCTTATATCCCATCAGCGCTGTTCCCTTCCATTCCGTATCACAATTCAAGAAGGGAATATTGAGGCAGTGTAAATTCATCCAAATAACACTGGTGCAATAAGGTTAAATTATAAAGACATAAAGATGTGAAATTAGAAAGTATGGTTAGGAGGTTTGCAGATGACACCAAAATAAGCAGTGAAGAAGGTTACCTCAGAGTACATTAGGCCCTTGATCAGATGGGCCAATGATCCGAGGAGTGACACCTGGAGTTTTAATTTCGATTAATGTGAGGTGCTGCATTTTGGAAAGGCAAATCAGGGCAGGATTTATACACTTAATGATAAGGTCCTGGGGAGTGTTGCTGAATAAAGAAATCTTGGAGTGCAGGTCATAGTTCCTTGAAAGTGGAGTCCCCCAGGTAGACAGGATAGTGAAGAAGGCATTTGGTATGCTTGCCTTTATTGGTTAGTGCATTGAGTGTAGGAGTTGAGAGGTCATGTTGTGGCTGTGCAAGACATTGGTTAGACCACTTTTGGAATACTGCATTCAATTCTGTTCTCCCAGGTATAGGAAGGATGTTGTGAAACTTGAAAGGGTTCAGAAAAGATTTACAAGGATATTGCCAAGGTTGGAGGGTTTGAGCTATAAGTGAGAGGCTGAATAAACTGGAGCTGTTTTCCCTAGAGAATCGGAGGCTGAAGGGTGATCTTATTGAGGTTCATAAAATCATGAGAGGCATGGATAGGATGAATAGCCAAGGCCTTTTCCTTGGGATGGGAGAGTCCAGAACTAAAGGGATTGGTTTAAGGTGAGAGGGGAAAGATTTAAAAGGGACCTAATGGGACGCGTTTTCACGCAGAGGGTGATGCGTGAATGGAATGAGCTGCTAGAGGAAGTGGTGGAGGCTGGTACAATTATAATTTAAAAAGCATCTGGATGGGTATATGAATAGGAAGGGTTTAGAGGGATATGGGCCAAATGCTGGTAAAAGGGACTAGATTTATTTAGGATATCTGGTTGGCATGGACGAGTTGGACCAAAGGGTCTGTTTCCATGCTGTACAGATCTATGACACTATTACATGCTGTGTTTCCTTCAGATTAGAAGATAGAGAGACCTTTTGATTTATCGTCACAGTGCCCTACCAGAAACTGTTGAACCTGGTTAATGTTTATTTAAAAATGCCAAGGTTGGAGGGTTTGAGCTCTCGGGAGAGGCTGAATAAGCTGGGGCATTTTTTCCCTGGAGTGTTGGAGGCTGAGGGATGACCTTGCAGAGGTTTATAAAATCGTGAAAGGCATGGATAGGGTGAATAGCCAAGGTCTATCCCTGGGGTGGGAAGAGTCCAGAACTAGAGAGTATAGGTTTAACGTGAGAGGGGAAAGATTTAAAAGGGACCTAATGGGCAGCATTTTCACACAGAGGGTGTTGCATGTATGGAATGAGCTGCCAGAGGAAGGGGTGGAGGCTGGTACAATTACTACATTTAAAAGGCATCTGGATGGGTATATGATAACACAGTGTGGAGCTTGAGGAACACAGCAGGCCAGGCAGCGTTAGAGGAGCAGGAAAATTGACGTTTCAGATCGGGTCCCTTCTTCACCCTTCTTCAGTCCTGACCCGAAACGTCAACTTTCCTGCACCTCTGATGCTGCCTGGCCTGCTGTGTTCCTCCAGCTCCACACTGTGTAATCTCTGACTCCAGTATCTGCAGTTCTTACTATCTCTGGATAGGTATATGAATAGGAAGGGTTTAGAGGGATATGGGCCAAATATTGCCAAATGGGACTAGATTAATTTAGGATGTCTGGTTGGCGTGGACGTGTTGGATGCAAGGGTCTGTTTCCATGCTGTACAGATCTATGACTGTATGACATGTAGTGTAGAGTCTGCTTGGGTTTCCTTCAGATTATAAGATAGAGGAAACCTTTTGATTTATTGTCACAGTGCCCTACCAGAAACTGTCTAACCTGGTTAATGTTTATTTAAAAAAAGAGTAGAAGATGGAGGACTGATTGAACTAAACTGCTAACACTGATTAAATAATTTGATATGGCAGGACAGAGAGAAAGTGTTTTTTCTCACAGAGAACCAAGAACAAAAAGACACAACCAATATCTCATCAGGTATGATATCAGGATGCCACTGGCACTTCATGTTTTGTATTCATCCACTAGGATGTGGGCATTGCTGGCTGGGCCAGCATTTATTGCCCTACCTTAATTGCCCTGAAGAAGGTGGTGGTGAGCTGTCTTCTTGAATTACTGCAGGCCATGCGCTTATGGCAGGGAATCCTCTAGTGCTCTTAAGAGGAGAATTCTGGGATTTTAACCCAGTGACGCTGAACGAATGGCAATATAGGGTGGAATCTTCAACATTTTACATAGATAGTGGCTTGTGTGTGGAATGAAACACCAGACAAAGGTGGTGGATGCACGTACAGTTACAGTGTTTAAAAGACATTTGGATAAGTTCATGAATAGGAAAGGTTTGGAGGAATATGGCCCAAGTGCAAGCAGGTGGGACTAGTTTAGTCTGGAAACATGGTTGTTGTGGACTGGTTGGACCAAAGTGTCTGTTTCCGTTCTGTATGACTCTATGAGTCCTGGAGGCAATGAATGCAGGAGTGAGAAAAGGATTTAATTGGGTGGGGAGGGGTGGTCTACCAAACCCCTGCCACCCTCCCACCCCTACATGCAACCAGTGCCAACCTCTCATTGGCACAGCACTGCCAGTGCAGAAGTTCAAGATCCTGCCTTGTGGGTGAGAGTGAGAGCAGAGTGCACAAGTGTGGCATCCTGGACCATGTAGAGGAGTGTGAGTCTGATTCACATCTTTTTGTTTTGAATTGGGTACAGACACAGCAAGAGCTCAACAGCAGTTTACTTTGCAGATTTTTCAGTTACCACAGAAGGAAAATACAGTAAAACTGGTGAATGGGACAAACTGGTCACCTTCTGGTTAACACTGGTGTCTCATAGAGCCTGAGGTTTGATTCCAGCCTCGGGCAACTGTTTGTGTAGAGTTTGCACGTTCTCCCTCTGTCTGCATAGGTTTCTGCTGGGTGCTCCGGTTTCCTCCCATAGTCCAAAGATGTGCACTTTAGGTGGACTGGCCATGCTAAATTGCCCAAAGTGTCCAGGGATGTGCAGGCTAGGTGGGATAGCCATAGTAAAAAAAATCCTATGGGGATAGGGTGGGGATTGGTCTGAGTGTAATGCTTTTTAGAGTGTCAGTGTAGACTTGATGGGCCAAATGGCCTCTTCCTGCACTGTAGGGATTCTATGATTCTAAATGGTTCAATTCAGCTCATGTACCTGAGAAATGATTGTCCAGTCCACCCAGCACATTGGACCGGTATTTTCGTTCCTCTGGGATTTTCTGGTGCTGATTGTGCATCATTCGGACCTTGCTTCAACAGATTAAGAGTGGAGAGAATGCAGCTAACATTGCGAATGAGCTGTCCCGGCACACCAGAGGCCCAATTTATGCTGGCGATGTCAGCTCCTCTGTCAAACTGATGGAGCAATTACTGGATATTCTCGACGCCCAGCTGCAGGCTCTGAGACCCAGTGACAAGGAGTCAGCGGGACGCAGTTACAACAAGGTTTGAACCATTTTCCTTCATGTGGATTACATCTATTTATAGGGGACAGTTAGCATTCACAAGATCCTCAGTTCAGAGAGGGAGAAGTGGGTGACTGCAGAGTGGAGAGATAAAGAAAGCAGAGCACAGAGTCAATAGAGAGAAGAGTGTGACAGAGAATGCAGAGTGAGGAGTAAGGGATAGAGAATTCAAACCAGACAGAGAGTGAGCAGAGCAGTGAGAGAGAAAGAATATACAGCAAAGAATGAGAGAATGCAGAGCAGAGAGCAAGAGAATGCAGAGCAGACAGAGAGAGAATGCAGAGTGGAAAGCAAGAAAGACAATATAGCATAGAGAAAGAATAGAATGGAGAGAAGGAGTATGCAGAACAGAAAGAGAGAGAATTCAGAGTTGAAAGGGAGTGAATCCAGAGCAGAGAGACAAAATGCAGGGTGGTGGGAAAAAGGGAAAGAGAATACAATCCAGAGAGAGAGGATGTAGAGTGAAGAGAAAGAGAGGAAGTTAATATGATGGAGGGAAGAGAATTCAGAGCAGAGAGGAGAATGTAGAGTGGGAAGCAAGAGAGAAAGATACAGAATGGAGAGAAGGAGCTTGCTGAGCAAAAAGAAACATGGAAAGAATGCAGAGCTTAAAGGGACCGAATGCAGAGCAGAGATTCAAATGCAGGATGGTGAGAAAAAGAAAAAGAGAATACAGAGTGAGGAGAATGAGAGAAAGAGAATGCAGAGCAGAGAGAGAAAATATGAGAACAGAGGGAGAGAATGTAGAGCAAAGATAGAGAGAACGCAGAGTGGAAAGAAAGACAAAATATAGCACAGAGAAAGAATAGAGTGGAGAGAAGGCACGTGAGAGCAGAAAGAAAGAGAGAAAGCAGAGCTGAAAGGGAGCAAATCAAAATTGGAGAGAAAGAGAATGCAGAGCTGCATGGAAGTGAATACAGAGCAGAGCAAACTGCAGAGTGGTGAGAAAAAGAGAAAGAGAGAGAGAATGAAAAGAAGGTAATACAGTGGAGAGAAAAAGAATGCTAAGTAGAGAAAGAGACAGGGAATGCAGAGCTGCAAAGGAGTGAATGCAGAGTGGAGAGAGAGAGAGAGAGTGCAACCTGGGGTGAAAGAATGCAGAGCAAACAGTAAATGCAAACTGGGAAGGAGGAAAGAGAGAGAGAAGAAAGAAGGAGAATGAACAGCAAAGAGAGAATGAAGAGTGGAGCGAAGGTAGAGCAGAGAGAATGTTATCAGACCAGAGAGAGAAAGAGAATGTAGACTAGAAAGAGACAGAAATAATATGCAGATCACAGAGAAAGAGAAAGGAAGAATACAAACTGGACAGACACTCCACCCACCCTTCCAAACATCCACTCCCAGCCTCAACCTCTCCCACCTCTTCCTAATCCACTCCTTCCTATTCACTGCATGGACAAAGTGTTGAAGCAACCAGAGGGAAAAGAGAAGGCCAGCAGCTGGAGCTGGATGGGGAATATATATTAATCTTGGAAACTGGGTTCACAGCAGCAGTTTTTAAGATTTACAATCACAGTTTGTGAGTGTTTCTTGCACAGCTTGTGCGGTGGGAGGTGGGTGTCAGCTGAAAGAATGCCTTTTCGAACAACCTCCAGAAATAGCAGGAGCAAAGATTCTGTATTAATATAGAGCATTTAATGGAAGGATTTATTTGCACAGTGAAGAGAGAAAAGGTTGACAGTGTGGAGGAGGAATGAAATGTGCAAAACAACACCAAATGGAGTTAAGTGTCAGTAGGCATGAGGTCATCACTTGGGACCAAAGGGACTGTTTTTAAGGTTGAAAATGCAAGAAGCAGAATGAAATTTGAGGGATCTTAAATCTTGTGGAGACTGGAATGGAAAGAAATTGGAAACACTTCTGGTATTTTCACCTTCATTGCAAAGGGACTATGATGCATAGAAGTTAGGAAGTTAGTCTTCAAATGCTGAGGAGCTGAGGTTAGACCCCATCTAGACCACTACACCCAGTTTCGACCATTGAAGGCCTTATCAACTTGTGAGGAAATGCAACCCAGATTTATCAGGATGGTGCTGAGGGGTAGGGTTTAGGTTCGATCAGAGTGGTCAGATCTTGTGTACTCACTGGAATACAGAAGATTACAGGGAGATCTTATCACATCTGGAGTGACTATAGTGACCCACTAGGAAAATCCATATTAAACTTGCAAATAAGAAATATTGGTTCGACCCTGAATAACTCAGAATGGAGGTTCAGTACTATCAAGATATTCATTTCCAAATATTTCAAGGGAACAATAATCTATTCCTTCTGCTTGGGTAAGGGGCAGTGGGGAGAGTCCTAAACAAGTGGGAATAATCTAAAAATTAGAGCTAGGCTATTCAGGAACACATGCAGGAAACACATTTTCACCCAAAGAAACTTGGGAAGTCTTCTTTCCTGTAAGACTGAGAACACGAGAGGGCAGTAAGAGCTCCGAAGGCTGAGGCTAATCAATCTTTGTTCTTTGTGTGGCCAGGGTGAAAGAGTGAAGTGGGATGTTGGGATTTGGGTAAAGCTCGGCCGTGTTCTTATGGGATGGTGCAGCAGGTTCGAGGCCCTACCTGACCCCCTCCTGTTCCTGGTGATTGTTCACCATGTTACACATACACACACACACACACCGGCTGCCTCACAGTACAAAAAGGCACAACTCTGTATCTGGAGCAAACAAGAGCTCAGGACGTCAGCAAATAAGAAGAGCAGAGAAATTGGTTCACAGCAGTGGGACTTCCTCTGCATGTGACAGTTTTGGAGAATGTGTGACAAATGTTGTGTTTTCCTCTCTCTCTCCCAACGGGCACAGATACAGAAACGGGAAAGGACCTGCAGAGCGTACATAGAGGTACGTGAGTGTTTGTGTGAACTTGTTGGGGTTGGATTCATGGATTTTGCACAGTTGCTTGATATTTACTTGTAACCTCTTCTACCTTCCCAACACAACGTCCTTTCTATCCTTTCTTTAATTCACTCCCGCACCCCAGTTGGGAGCACTCCCCCTGAGGATCATCAGGTGGTGGCACAAAGACCCACTGGTGTTTTTTCTTTACTCTTTCATGGAATGTATGCTGCACTGTTACTCATTCCCCAGATTCCCACAAGAAGGTGAACCATTGTACTTCTGTGGGTTTAGGGACACCCACAGTGTGTGGCTGTTAGGGAGGAAGCTGCAGGATTTTGACCCAGCAAAACTGAGGGAACAGTGAAATATTTCCAAGTCCGGACAGTGAGGCATTGAAAGGAAACTTGTGATGGTGGTGTTCCCTTGTACCTCCTGCTCCTGTCCTCTTGGATGGTGATGGTCGCGGGTTTGGAAGATGCTGTCAAAGGAACCTGGGCGAGCTGTTGCAGTGCATCTTGTAGCTGGTATGCACTGCTGCCACTGTGTGTCAGTGGTGGGTCTAATCTAGGCTGGCAGACCAGACATTGGGATTTCTGGGCTGGGGTGTTCTGTATGGCGATAGACTGTGCTTTCCATCACATCCCAGAGATTGTTCACTTATTACTGGAGACTCCGGAGCAATCCTGGAGAGGTTGGCAACTCAACCCTAAAGTTACTGATCTTGATACAGATGTGATTTACTTACAGGCTGTTGTACAAACGGTCGATAACCTACTGAGACCAGAGGCTCTGGAATCATGGAAAGATATGAACACCACGGAGCAGGTTCACACAGCAACCATGTTGTTGGATATCTTGGAAGAGGGGGCCTTCCTACTGGCAGACAACCTCAAAGTGCCGGCTCGAGTCAACACCACCACTCAGAATGTCGGTGAGCATTGATGGGGGGATCGGTTAAGTGTAGCTGTTCTGGCCTAACTTCATATGCCTGCCTTTGGCCCATATCCTTTAATGCCTTTGCTTAATAAAAAAAAAAATTATAGATCTCAGATTTAAAACTAATACCTGATCCAGCATCTGTTTATGAGATTTCCAAACATCTGACTCCAATATGTTACTGCTGCCCACTCCACAGCACCTTTTTGTTGTGCTGCTAATGTGTTGTTGGTTTAGCTCAGTTGGCTGGATAGCTGGTTTGTGACTCAGAGTGATGCCAACAGAAGGTTCAATTCCCCCACCAGCTGAGTTTACCATGAAGGACTCTCCTTCTCAACTTGTCCCCTTTCTGGAAGTGTGGGTAACCCTCAGTTTAAACACCACCAGTAGTTTCTTTCCAATGAGAGAGCAGATATGACTAGCATGACAAAGTCTCTATTTTGTCCATTTTAAATTCCTTGGCATTCTCAGTGCAATTCCACTGTCTTCCTCCTCTTCTCTCTGAACACTGAGCTATCTCAGTCCAACCCAAACATCTCAATACAACCACTGCATCTCAATCTGCTTCCCACCTCAAAGTTTAATCCAGCAAAACCCAAAGTCATTGTCCTCAGGGTGTGATTCTTAATCTTTCAAAACCCACCTTTATATGTTCCCCTAAACTCTAAAGTTTCGGCAAAGATCTGTAGTTTGGGTTGTGGAAGAGATTGCTGACTTGTTCGCTGAGCTGGCTTGTTTTTGTTCAGACATTTCATCACCATGCTAGGTAACATCATCAGTGGAGCCTCTGAAGAAGCGATGTTATTCTACTCCACTTGGAATTTATACTGTCCGGTCCGTTATGGTGAGTAGTGTCATTTCTAGTTTTGACCTGTATGGGGTTGTATATGGGGTCCAATTCTATATGTTTGTTGATTGAAGTAAAGGTGGAGAACCATGCCTCTAGGAATTCCCATGTGTGTCTATGTTTGGCTTGGGCTACTATGGTTACTTTGTCACAGTTAAATTGATGGCCTTCAATGTCTGAATGTACCAATATGTACTGTATACAGAAAAGCAACCCATACAGGTCAAATCCTCAACTTCCACAGCAACCACCCCAACGTCCACAAACAAAGCTGCATTAGGAAACTATTTAAACGGGCCACCACTCACTGCAACACTCCAGAGCCAAGCAGGAAAGAGGAAGAACACTTATACAAGATCCTCACTTTAAACGGATATCCCCGCAACTTCATCCACAGATGCCTACAATACAGACGACCAGGAGGACACAGTACGCCCTAACACACTGGCCACACTGCCCTACATCAAGAACATATCTGAACAGACAACAGACCACTAGGAATCATGGTAGCACACAAGCCCGCAGCCAGTCTACAATAAACACTCACAAGAATTAAAGACCCCATTCCCACAATGTGCAGAATGAACATGGGTTACAAAATACCATGCAACGACTGCCACAGATATTAAATCGAACAGACAGGAAGGAAACGAGCCATCAGAATACATGAATATCAGCTAGCAGCAAAACAGCACGACAAACTCTCCTTAATATTGGTACATTCAGACAATGAAGGCCATTAATTTAACTTGGACAAAGTAACCATAGTAGCCCAAGCCCAACACGCACAGGAATTCCTAGAGGCATGGTTCTCCACCCACTTCAATCAACAAACATATAGAATTGGACCCCTTGTACAAAACCATACAGAACAAAACCAGAAATGACACTACTCACCATAACGGACTGGATAATATAAATTCCAAGTGGAGTAGAGTAACATCGCTTCTTCGGAGGCTCCACTGATGATGTCACCTGGCATGGTGATGAAACGTCTGAACAAAAACAAGCCAGCTCAGCGAGCAAGTCAACAACCTCGTTCCCCTAAACTAATCCATTGACGCTGTGAGTAACAGCACAGGAAATCATTTAACATGTTAAAAGTCTTGCACAAAGTATATGTTTTCTACGAGGCATCAAACTTTCTTCCTGTTACATGTGCCGCTTCTCTTTGTCACAAAGAGATCTGTTATTGTCAGAGAGAACATCTTTCCTGCCACACGAGCCCCGTGTCCCTCTGAGTACATCACACGCAGCATCCTGTCCCACCATCTGTAGACTGATTTACCTCCATTCACCACAGACCCTACTTGCACATCCCATCCTGCCTGGGCTCCAATTAATCTGGTGCCACTGTCTGTTGATATAATCGAGATCTGAAGGCTGTTTTGGACTTGAATTATCCTCTCTGCATTGATACAGGAAATGAGGAACCTAGCCCTCTTTCCAAATAATACCACATCAGCGCTAACTGCAAACATGTTTTTCTTTCCTCCCTCTGTTTATCTGACACTGTATACCTGTTTCTGTCTTACTATTTTTTCCACTCTATCCCGTTTACTCATTTGGTTCTTTTGATTTATCTGTCCCTTCACTTTGTACTTCTTTTGTTTTCTCTGTTCCTGCCCTTTGTCCTCTTTGTTGGGATGCTGGTGCCCACTCTTCCGCTGTTGTTCCCTTGTTGTGCATCGACCATGTCTCCTGTGTGTTTCATTGTCTGTTTCAACTAATCATATCTCTCAAAAATGCTGTCTTGCTCTTTCATGTCCTCTTATTGCATTTCAAATTTTTCTTTCCTTCTCCCATTCCTGCCTTCTGCTCTCTTCTCCTCTCCCCTCTCCTTTCCTCTCACCTCTACCCCGTCTCTTTCTCTCCCCTTTTTTCCATTCCACCTCTCCCCCTCCTCTCCATCTCTCATGTTTGTTCTATTCCCCTTCCCCACCCCACTGTGCTTTCCTCTCTCCTTTTCTTTCCACACCTCACTCTCCTCTCCTCTCTCCATCTCCCCCTCTATCTCCCCTTCTCACTCTCTCCCATCTCCCTTGGTCCACTTCCACTCCCCTCCTCTCCCTCTCTCTCCCCTCCTCGTGCCCCTTTCCTCTCCTCTTATCTCATCCTCCAAACTAATGCTTCTGCTTTCACTCGCTCAACCCTCTCTCCCTTCTCCTTTCAATCCCCGCTCTGTTTCTTTCTGTCTATCTATCTCCCTCCAACAGTGTTTGAAGTCTGCGTGCTCAACACTGAAGAGCAGGTGAAGGAGCTGACATTTCCAAATGGTTATCTGACAGAAAGCTTTATCCAGATCTCGCCAAACACCATCAAACAGAACAGCCGTAATGGTAAGTGTGAACACAATGCAGACTGTTAACTCCTGCACTTCTGAAATGTATTGGCTGAGTGAGGACCATTCAGGTTCACAACATGCATTCTCCCGTTATTTCCCCAGCACCATCGCCCCATTGCAACAAAACTGTTCCCAAAGCAAGAGATAGTAAGAACTGCCGATACTGGAGTCAGAGTTAACACAGTGTGGAGCTGGAGGAACAAAGCAGGCCAGGCAGCATCAGAGGAGCAGGAAAGCTGACGTTTCTTCAGAAA
>NC_063369.1:16192684-16219285 GCF_021869965.1 Rhincodon typus
CATCCAGGTCATTTATAAAAATGACAAACAGCAGTGGCCCCAAAACAAATCCTTGAGGTACACCATTAGTAACTGAACTCCAGGATGAACATTTCCCATCAACCACCACCCTCTGTCTTCTTACAGCTAGCCAATTTCTGATCCAAACAACCTGTAGATGTGACTCCAGATCACACAAGCAATGTGGTTGACTTTTAATTACCCTCTGAAATCCCCCTCACACCACTCAATTCAGGGCTGTGAGGGATGGGCAATAAATGCTGGCCTTGCCAGTGATGGGCAATAAATGCTGGCCTTGCCAGTGAAGCCCGCATCCCGTAAAAGAATATAAAAACTATCAAGTTTGATCTGTTTATCCAAGTGGGATTTCTCCTCCTTTGAAAGACTCATCTGACTTTGAGACTGTTATCCAATCGTAAAAAAGGAGACTGAGAGAACCTTCTCTTTACTTTCCCTAACCCCACCCTGAGCCCACGCTCAAATCCTTCTGGCTTGGGCATTAAATCCTGTCTCTGCCATTTGCCTGAAAATACCCTCGATTTTCTGTTTGTCCTCAATATAGACAAAGACAATGATTAAGCAGCTATGAACTGAGACCTGCAATCACTAATTCTCTCACCACAAACCCTCACAGAGCAGCAAGTGAAACATGGAGCCAAGCATCAGGAGATCCCATTGACTGGCAATGGATAGTATCAGGTCCTGGCAACAGTTGGCCCCAGCAACCGAGACTCTAGCCAATGGTCAGCCCTAGATCCTGACGGTGCAGTCGTGACAACAGTCAGTGGTGTGAATAGCAATCTTTGGCCCCAGTTGGTGATCATCATGGCAATGAGCAGTCCTTGGCCCTAGTAACAGAAAGTCCCACATTCTGAAAATGGGTAGTCAAGAAAATGGGCAGCACCTGGTACTAGCAACTAATGGTCATGGTAATAGGCATGGTCCCAGTTTGAAGCAGCCCCAAGTACTGGCACCAGGTGGTCACAAGACCAGGTTGTCACTTGAACTCCATGAGGGAGTTAAATTGAGAGGTAGACAGCCTAATGACACTGGGGGTAAGAGGGCTCCATTGCTGAAACTTGGGTGTGTTACCTCGAGTACAGGTTATTGAGAAATGATCTAATTGGTGCATTAAAGGTTGTAAAGGCATTTGATAAATCAAACAGAGAAGAACGATTTCCCAGAGTAGGGGTGCAGTTCAGTACAAGAAGTCATTACCTTGACAACAGTCCTGAAGTGATGTCTGAAAGGAATTCTTCATACAAAGCCCATTGAAATGTAGAAAATGCCCCAAAAAGTCTGTTGGGACCACAGTCGGGTGACGGGGTTGGGGGCAGGTGGGGAGAAGTGATGGAGGATGACGAATGACAGATTTCAAGACCAAAAGAGAGAGATCTTTGATGAGTATCAAGGAATGTGGGGTGCAGTGACAGGTTAAGGGAACCATGGGACAGATCAGCCAGGATCTAACTGAGTGGGATACATGACACAGAAACAGGCCATTCAGCCTAACCAGTCCATGCTGGTGTTATGTACCATTGATACTTCTTACCATGTGTCATCATCTAATTCTGCCAAAATAGCCCTCTATGACAATTTCCCTCTCGCGCTTGTCCATCATGCATCGAGACTGTTCATTTGAACAGCCCTGCAGCTGCAACCTCTGGACAGCAACATTTATTTCCGAACTCCCTATTGGATTTGTTGATGAGCAGCTTATAGTGATAGCCTCTAGTCCTGCCTTCCCCCATGAAGGGAAAAATTCTCCATGTATCCACTCAAGCAAAACCTTGCACCATTCTAGAAGGCCAAAATGGTCACCTCCTCAACCTTAATCTTTGGATAGAACTGGCAGAATAAGTTTGAAGGGCTGAATGGCCTGTTCTACTTTTTACAAAGAGTGAAAACATGGCTGAAGCACATTTACATTCCCTAGGAGGGTGGCACAGTAAATGGTTTGGGGGGGCATACGAGAAGCTACTGGGTAAAGAAGGGATTTAGCAAACAGTTGTGAAAGCTTATCAAGTGTCATTGAACCATCTCGGACTCACTGCGACCGGCTATTGTTTCCTGCAGGGGTTGTGAAGGTGGTGTTAATCCTGTACAACAACCTGGGCCAGTTTCTATCAACAGAAAATGCCACAGTGAGAATGGGCACAGACGTCAGTAGCCAGAGCACTTCCATCGTCGTCAACTCTCAGATCATCGCTGCTTCCATCAACAAGGAGTCAAGCCGGGTCTTCCTCACTGAGCCAGTGATCTTCACCCTGCAGCACCTCGATGTAGGTATCCTGGACGATCACCAGGGGACAGACTAGAGCAGTTAGGAAGACACTGGTACTTGTGTCAGCCGCCCATATACTCCACCAGATTTCTTCAGTATCCTCTGTCAGGATGTGGGTGTCACTGACAAGACCAGCATTTATAGTCATATAAAAATATGGGACAGCTTTTTAGGACTGAGATGAAGAGACATTTCTTCACCCAGAGAACAGTGAGCCGTGGAATTCACAGCAACAGAAAGCAGTTGAGGCCAAAACATTGTATGTTTTCAAGAAGGCGTTAGATATAGTTCTCAAGGCTAAAGGGATCAAAGGATATGGGGAGAAAATGGGAACAGGTTACTGAGTTGGATGATCAGCCATGATCATATTAATTGGCGGAACAGGCTGAAAGGGCCCAATTGGCCTATTACTGCTTCTAGTTTCTGTGTTCCTGTGTTTATTCCCAAATTGCCACTTCATGAGGTAGTCCAGACCTCCCTTCTTAAACCACTACAGACCATTCCCAGTGATACTGAAGGAACTGTGATATATTTCCAAGTCAGGATGGTGTGAGGCTTGGAGGGGAACTTGCCGATCATGGCGATCCCATGTATATGATTCCTTCTCTATGTGGTAATGATCGTGCGTTTTGAAGGTGAAAGGAGCTTTGATGAATTTCTGCAGTGCATCTTGTACATGATACATTCTGCCACTACTGTGCATCGCTGGTGAAGTGAGTTTCTTCAGTATCTCTGGGTCAAAATCCTGGAACTCTTCCCACTGCCAAATAGCACTGGAGGTGTCCCTACACTAACTGAACTGCAGCAATTCAAGAACACAGCTCACCATTACCTTCTCAAGGGGAGTTAGGGACAGGCAATAAATGCTACCTCAGCCAGTGATGCCCACATCTCATGAATGAATGAAACACACTCTGTCAATAGGGGGGGCAATGGCCCAGTGGTATTATCCATGGACTGTTAATCTAGAGACCCAGATAACCTTCTGGGGAACCATGTTTGAATCCTGCCATGGCAGATGGTGGAATTTGAATTTAATAAAATATCTGGAATTAAGAATTTAATGACAACCACAAACTCATTGCTGATTTTCAAGGAAAAACCCATCTGGTTCACTAATGTTCTTTCAGGAAGGAAACTGCCATCCTTACCTGGTCTGGCCTACATGTGACTCCAGATCCACAGCGAAGTGGTTGACTCTGAACTGCCCTCTGGGCAATTAGGGATGGGCAATAAATGCTGCCTAGTCAGTGACACCCTCATCCCATGAATCAATAAAGAAAATGTAAACTTTTTCCTTCCTGCATTCCAATCTATGCCCTGTCTGGTTTACAAGATAACACTTGCACTGACCTATTGGTACCTTGTTCTGAATCAATGCATTAGCCAAGATACTTTCTACATTATCTCGTGCTTTCAGCTAATCCTGCAACCTGTACTTTGAGATACTGGTCTGGAGTATCTTGAGCTGTGGGTGTCTGTACATACACTGTCCCTGAGGCTTAGGGTTTTTGCAAAGATTTGTAGCTCGGGTTGTGGGTGAGGTTGTTGACTTGCTCGCCAAGCTAGCTTGTTTTGGTTCAGACGTTTCATCACCATGCTAGGTAACATCATCAGTGAGGCCTCCGATGAAGCGATGTTGTTCTACTCCACTTGGAATTTATACTGTCCGGTCTGTTATGGTGAGTTGTGTCGTTTCCAGTTTTGTTCTGCATGGGTTTGTATATGGGGTCCAATTCTGTATGTTTGTTGATTGCATTATGGGTTGAGAACCATGCCTCTAGGAATTCCTGTGTGTGTCTGTTTGAGTGGGCTACTATGGTCACGTTGTCCCGGTTAAACTGATGGCCTTCATTGTCCGAATGTGCTGATATTAGGGAAAGTTTGTGTGTCGTTTTGCTGCTAGTTGGTGTTCATGATGACTAGTTTCCTTCCTGTCAGTCCAATGTAATGCTTGTGGCAGTCGCTGCATGGTATTTTGTAAACTACATTGGTTCTGCATGTTGTGGGAATAGGGTCTTTAATCCTTGTGAGCGTTTGTCATAATGTGGCCGAGGTCTTGTGGGCTACCATGATCCCTAGTGGTCGTAGGAGTCTCGTTGTCAGTTCTGATATGTTCTTGATGTAGGGCAGTGTGGCCAGTGTGTTAGGGCATACTGTGTCCTCTTCTTGTTGTCTATTTAGTAGGCACATTTGGATGAAGTTATGGGGATATCCGTTCATAGCAAAGATTTTGTATAGGCACTCTTCCTCTTTCCTGGGTAGTTCTGGCATGTTGCACTGAGTGGTTTAAATAGTGTTTAAATAGTGTCCTACCACAGGTTTGTTTGTGGACGTTGGGGTGGTTGCTTTCCTGTATATCGAGGTTTGGAACTCTCCGTTGGTCATATGTTCAACCCTGACATCCAGAAACGGAAGCTAATTGTTGTTCTCTGCTTCTCCATGAATTTAATCCTGATGAATACGTTGTTGATGAAGTAGTGGGTCTCTTCTAGTTGGGTGCGTTTAATGATGTCAAATGTGTCTCCATGTACAGGATCCACAGTTTAGGTTGAATAAGGGAGAGGGTAGTGTATTCTAGTCTTTGCTTGACTGCCTCTGCAATGAGTCCTGAAATGGGTGACCCCATGGGTGTGCCATTGATCTGTTTGCGTACTCGACCATTAAAGACGAAGTGTGGTGAGACACAAGTCTAGTAGTTTGAGTATGTTGCCATTGCTGATGGAGCTGCTGGTCTGCATTCCAGTTTCCTCTAGCGATGTGGCCAGTGTTTCTTTGGCTAGTGGGTTGTCAATTGACATGAATAATGCTGTGACATCAAAAGATACTGTAATCTCATCGTCGCTGATTTTTATGTTCTTAAGGGTATTGAGGAATTCTAGGGTTGAGTGGATGGAATGGCATGATCCGTTGACTAGGTGTTTCAGTCTCTGTTGTAGGTCCTTGGCCAGTTTGTGTGAAGGTGTGCATAGTAGGGAGACAATGGGTCTGAAGGGCATGTCTGGTTTGTGTACTTTAGGAAGTCCGTAGAAGTTGGGCTGGAGGGGGGAGCACGGTGTTCATGCCTTCTGGTTTCATTCTCATGTAGCCTGTCTTGGTTACCTGTCCTGTATCCTTCAGCATCTTCAGTGTTTGGGTGATCTTATGACCTAGCTGCGCTGTTGGGTCTATCGCCACCTGTTGGTAAGTGTTTGTATCTGCAAGCAGTGCCTGTGCTTTCTCAACAGGTTTGTTAATAATGCCGGTGATGTGCCTTTTGTTCACTGGTAGGATTATAATGTTCTTGTCTTTCTTGAGTTTTTCTAGTGCTTTTCTCTCTGATGTGTTCAGGGTGACCTATTCATTCCTTTGGCTTAGTGTGGGGATTATAGTTTGTCGGATGGCTTTTTGTGTTTCGTCCTTGAGTCTGTTGATTTTTAATGTAGTTTCCAGGGCGGCCACAAAGTCTGTTTTGTTTGCATCTTTATGGTTATAGTTCAGTTATAGCTCACAAACAAAGCTGTGTTAGGACACTATTTAAACGGGCCAGCACTGACTGCAACATGCCAGAACTACGCAGGAAAGAGGAAGAGCATCTGTACAAAATCTTTGTTATGAACAGATATCCCCAAAACTTCATTTGCAGGTGCCTACTAAATAGACAACAACAATAGGACACAGTATGCCCTGACACATTGGCCACACTGCCCTACATCAAGAACATATCAGAACTGACAGCAAGACTCCTTTGACCACTAGGAATCATGGTGGCCCACAAGCCCACAGCCACGCTACGACAAACACTCGCAAGGAATAAAGACCCCATTCCCACAACGTGCAGCACCAACGCAGTTTACAAAATACAATGCAACGACTCCCACAAGCATTACATCGGACAGACAGGAAGGAAACTAGCCATCAGAATACATGAACATCAGCTAGTAGCAAAACAACGTGACGAACTTTCCGTAATATCAGTACACTTGGACAATGAAGGCCATCAGTTTAACTGGGACAACGTAACCATAGTAGCTCACCCAAACACGCACGGGAATTCCTTGAGGCATGGTTCTCAACCCATAATGCAATCAACAAACATATAGAATTAGACCCCATATACAAACCCATACAGAATAAAACTGGAAATGACACTACTCACCATAATGGACCAGACAGTATAAATTCCAAGTGGAGTAGAACAACATCGCTTCATCGGAGACCTCACCGATGATGTTACCTAGCATGGTGATGAAACGTCTAAACAAAAACAAGCCAGCTCGGCGAGCAAGTCAACAACCTGTCCCTGAGGCTGCCCACCCTTCTCACTGAGTTTGGCCCTTCAACTCCTTATGGACTGTAACACCCATATTTATATCCATATACTGTAGGCTCTCACATACAGCCCTCTAGTGCAGTGTCTAAGACCTCTATCTTCACTTGTTCATTTTAGGTGGGCATCTTCTGTCTTATGGATGTCAGAGCCATATCATCAGTTACACCATCATGATGTACGTGAATCTAATTGAATCACATATTGCCCAGTCAATCTGTTTTGCACTCTAACATTTCCCAGCAGGTACAATATAATGGAAGTCCTCACCCCTCACAAGCATTCATTTTTCCAAAAGTTTCTGGGATTTTACTTTAGCTCAACTCATAGCACTCATACCATTGAAGCAGAAAGTTGTGTGTTCAAGCCTTACTGCAGCCTTTGTTTCAATGATCAGATCAGTGCCATTCAGAGGGAGCACTGCATGGTTGGAGGTTTCGTGCTCTGCTCTGATAAGCTGAGGCCCTCCTCTACCCCGTTCAGGTAATTGCAAAAGATCTCATGAATGCCATTTGAAGGAGAGTTCAAGACCAATATCCATCCTTCAACCAGCGTCTCCACTAAATTGCACAACCACTCTGAGGGTCTGTGCACCTAGCATCAACTTCTGCTTTTCAGAAGTCAGTGCCATGCACAGACCTCAGCGGTCCCTGCAGGAAAAAACAAATTTAGAGGGAACATAGCCTTAAAGCAATTTAACTGGTCACTCAACTCCCAACTATTGGGACTTTCCCATGTCAGCTATGCTACCATGCTTATCTAGCTTGGTGCCACGTTTGATCCTGAGATGAATTTCCAACCTCATAGTCACACCATTGTCAATCAGATTATTTCCAACTTCTTGTCATCCTCCAACTTCACCCCTGACTCAGCTCATCTGCTGCTGAAATCTTCATTGAAGACTCTGTTGTCTTTTGACTCAATCATTCCAACACACTCCTGGCTAGTCTCCAACATTCTACCCTCCACAGACTTTGAGGCCATCATGACCCTGTCACCATGTCTTAACTCGCAGGAAATACACTCGCCTCACACCTCTGTCCCCACTGACCTGTGTTAACTCACAACCCAGCAAGTTTAATTTTGAAACTCATTATCAAAATCATCCCAATCCTTGACACCTTCATAGTCTCTTACAGCCCCCTAGGGTATCTGCTGTTCTCTAATTTTGGTCCCTTTGTATCCCAATCATAATCTCTCCATCACTAGACACTATGGACCTTCAATTTCCTGAGGCCCCTAACTCTGGCGTTCCTTCCTTACCTCTCTCCCACAGCCCCCCCACCCCCCTCCAAACACACACACACACACGCACAGAAAGACACAGACACACACACACCTGTTCTCTACACTGCACACTGCTTTCCTCGTTTCAGGCGCTTCTTAAAGCCAAGCACTTTGACCAAGCTTCTGGTCTTCTGACCTAATCTCCCCTTACACAGTTAGCATCATACTTTGTTTATAATGCTTCCATGAAGTATCTTGCGATATCTCTTTATGTCAAAGGTGCTAGCTGAATATAAGTCCTTGTTGACTACATGCACAATGTGCACATTTTCCACAAATACTGACACTGGCAGCGAATAACAAGGATGTTTGAGGCCGAGAATCTATATGATATACTGATTGGGAAGGGTGTGAAAGCCAATGGTACTCTGTAGGGTGGAGTGAATGGGTAGGGATGGCAAGCTATGGAATTCTGCAGCATGGAGTGGAAAGAATTATAGAATCCCTAGTGTGCAAGCAGGACATTTGATCCATCAAGTCCACACCTCCCTGTGAAGAGCATCCTACCCAGACCTACCACCACTGGAAGTGGAACAGCCTATGGGATTCTGTAGGATGGAGTGAATAGGGAGGGGAACATCCGATGATATTCTATAGTATGGAGTGAATGGAAAGAGGAGACTGCCTATGAAATTATATTGGAGTGAATAAGAAGGGGTAAGAACCCCTGGAATTCTATGGGATGGAATGAATAAGAAGAGGGAACAGCAATGGGACTCTGGATGGAGTAAATGGAGAAGGCTTTGACGGACACTGAAATGTTTTGCATTTTCTTCGTATCGCCCAGCATTCGTTTGATATTTTTTCTCTTTCAGTCGAAAAACCACTTCAATGCAAACTGCTCATTCTGGAATTACTCGGAACGAACCATGATGGGGTTTTGGTCAACACAAGGTTGTCGTCTGATAGAAAGTAACAGAACTCACACAGCCTGTGCCTGTAGCCACCTTACCAATTTTGCAGTGCTGATGGCTCACAAGGAGATTTTGGTAAGTGGCTCTGTGACATTATGAACATTCCCTTTACATGTCATCGTTTCACCATCAATGCAGGTGTCACTGGCTGGACCAGCACTTATTGCCTGTCCCTAATTGCCCTGGAGAAGTTGGTGGCAAACTTCGCTTGAACGTCTGTACTCCATAGAGTGTAGGTAGGACCCACAATGCTGTCAGAGAGGAAGTTCCAGGAACTTGATCCAGCGACACAATTCACACTTGTGTGTGGTTTGTGCGGAATGGGCAACTTTCCATTCTGAGCAGTTTCAGAGGCTTTGAGAGCCAACTGCACGGAATGTCAGCCCAGATAAAAATGGTAGGGTCAAAGGGCATGAACGAACCAGTTGGGTTTTTCTGGCAATTGAGCAGTTAACACTCTTGGTACTGTCTCTCAAATCCTCAGATTTATTGCATTCAACGTCACAACATGTCATGTCAAGGTTTGAACTCATGGCCTCTGCCATATTATCCCTCATAGTTTTGTGTACGGTTTCGGTCACTGGAAGCCGTTCAAAGAAGATTAATTCCCATGATAAAGGAACTTTTATAAAAGGAAAGTTTGAGCAGGTTGGGCCTATATTTATTGGAGTTCAGAAGAATGAGAAGTGATCTTATTAAAATGTCAAAGATTCAGACAGACCTTGGCAGGTTAGCCCTAATGCAGGCAGAACACATGCTGAGAGACTGTTTCCTCTCATGAGGAAATCTAGAACCAGGAGGTACAGTTTCACTCTAAGTAGTCAACTTGAAATAAAATAAGTTACGAAATAAGGTGGGGGAATTCAAAACTAGGGGGCATATTTTTAAGGTGAGAGAAGAAAGATTTAAAAAGGGCATAGGCAACTTTTATAAACAGGAGGTGGTTTGTGGTGGAATGAACTGCCAGACAAAGTGGTGGATGTGGGTACAGTTACAACATTTAAAAGACATTTGGATAAGTACATGAATAGGAAAGGATTGGAGGGATATGGGCCAAATGCGAGCAGGTAGGACTAGATCAGTTTGGGAGCATGCTTAGAACGAAGGTTCTGTTTTCATGCTGTGTGAATCTATGACTCTATAAATTTGGAAATTAATATGTCATTTTCTATGCCCCTTCATTATTTTTCACAAAGTTATGTCAGGTTTAAATGGACAGAAGGAGGCCTTGTGAGTAGTATCCCTGCCTCTGAGCCAAAGGCTCCAGGTTCAAGTCACTACCCATTGTTCTGGGCTACTATTTGCATGTAAAAGTGTACAGAAACTAGGAGCAGAAATTGGCCCCTCAAGCCTGCCCTGCTATTTAATGTGATCATGTGTGATCCTCTATTTCAAGCAATATTTTCACTTTCTCCCCATACTTAATGCCTTTAAAATCTAAAAATATGTTGTCTCTTTCTTGAATATACTCAGTGACCTGGCCTCCACAGCCTTCTGTGGTAGAGAATTCCACAGGTTGACCACCCTCTGAGTGAAGGATTGTTTCCTCATCTCAGTCCAAAATGTCCATCTTGCATTCTGAGACTGCGAACCTTGGTTCTAGACTCCCCAAACAGGGAAACATCCTTCCTCCATCTCGTCTGTCCAGTCCTTCAAAAATGTATACATTTCAATCAGGCTCCCATTCGTCCTTCTAAACTGGTGAGCCCTAATGTGCCAGGTAGTGTGGTACTGAGCCAACATGACACAGGCACAGTACTTGAGAAGTAACAGGAATGCCTGAAGGGCACTGACTAGCCCAGAAGCTAAAGGTGCCAGGTACCATGGTACTGAGCCAGAGGGACCAGGCAAGTCTGGGTTGGGGGAACGAGAGGCTTAGTTTGGATCAGATTCTTGTAAAGCCTCTCACCCAGTGTATTGCTGAAGGGAAGGGTTGTTTTAGGCACTTGGGGTAGAAAAAAGGCCTGGATTGACTCAACATGTCCAGGTCCTGTATTACTTTTGGTGTTTCCATGGGCCATGCTTGTTACTAAGTGTCTCCTTTGTGGCCATGTTGACTCATTTCACTGAGTTCCCTTTTCTCCCCTTAGTATGAAGACCGCATGCACAGGTTGCTACTATCTGTTATCACCTGGGTGGGCATCGTCATCTCCCTCGTCTGCCTCACCATCTGTATCTCCACATTTTGCTTCCTTCGAGGGATTCAGACAGACCGCAACACCATTCACAAGAACCTCTGCATCAACCTCTTCATCGCAGAACTCATCTTCCTCATCGGTATCAACAAAACTCAATATCAGGTGGGTACCTTCAGTTCCAGGAACAGGGTTGGGAGCAAGAGTAGGAGAAGCTCCAAGGGTACAAGTGACTAACAGGGCCCGAGGGAGGGTCGAAGATCATTTGCAAAGTTTGGGTTAGGGTTTTGTTTTATTCTTGTACAGCATGTGGGCATTGCTAGCTGGTCCATATCTGTTACTTATTCCTAATGGCTCTCATGAAGGCAGTGATGAGCGGTCTTCTTGAACTACTGCAGTCCAAGTTGTAGGTACACCACAGTATTGTTAGGGAGAAATGTCTTGGATTTTTGAGCCAGCAATAGTGAAAGAACAGCAATACAGTGGCTTGAAGGAAAACTTGCAAGCAATGGTGTTCCCATGCACAGCTGCCCTTGTCATTCTACATGGCCAAGGGCATGGGTTTGGAAAGTGCTGTTTAAGGAGCCTTGGTTACTGTAGTGCATCAAATAGATGGTACACAGTGCTGCTGCTAAGCGTCAGTGGTGGAGGAAATGGATGTTTGTGGATGTGGTGCCGATAAAGCAGGCTGCCCTGTCTTCAATGGTGTCAAGTTTCTTTAGTGTTGTTAGAGCTCCACCCATCCAGGCAAGTGTTAAGTATTCCATCATGCTCCTGACTTGTGGCTTGTATATTTGTGGACACGCTTTGGAGAGTCAGGAAGTGAGTTTTTCGCTGCAGTTTTTTCAGCATCTTTCCTGCTCTGGTAAGTCACCACCATCTTCTCAGGGAAATTAGGGATGGGCAATAAATGCTGGCCCAGCCAGAAACACCCTTGTCACATGAATGAATGTTTTAAAAGGCTGCTGTATTTTCTGGCTGTTCAGTTAACGGTTAACATCAACCACTAAGATGTGGATAGTGGGGGTTTCAGTGGTAGTAGTGGCGTTTACCAATAACGGGAGATAGTTAGATTCTCTTGTTGGATACAGGTCAAGGCAAACAGGAAGGAACCTCTGAAGTTTGAACTCCTCCTTTGAGATGCCAAATATTTATTTGGAATCCCTTCTGTTGCGAAATAGGACTGTACAGGGTCGATGCAGGGAGGATGTTCCCGATAGTGAATATGTCCAGAACCAGGGCTCACAGTATGAGGATTCGAGGTAGACGATTTAGGACAGAGATGAGGAGACATTTCTTCACCCAAAGAGTGGTGTACCTGTGGAATTCATTACCACAGGAAGTAGTTGATGCCAAAACATTGAATGTATTCATGAGGCGACTACGTGGGGCAAATGGGACCAAAGGTGTTGGGGAGACAGCAGGATTAGGCTATTGAGTTGGACAGTGAGCCATTATCATGAAGAATAGCAGAGCAGGCTCGAATGGGCCGAATCGCCTCCTCCTGCTCCCATCTTCTACGTTTCTACGTAAATTCATAAATAACTACAACATGTCTAAGTGGGGTCTAACGAAGACTTTCCAGTACCCCTAATGTCCCACCTCCTCACAACTTTTAGCACTCAAAACCAATTTAATTGGGCCTAGGTTTGTTAAAATCAATCTTTAAAGTCACGGAAGGTCATTGCCAACTGGTTGTAGTGATGAACTTCCAGTTTTCTGTGGCATCAACATAAACGTCATGAGTTTCCCCTCACAAATCCAAACTTAGAGGCATTACAGCACTCAGCAGCAAAGCTTTGACCGTTTTGATGATTACAGATTATCATATCAGACACTTTGCCTGGCCCGGCCACCATTAGTTGTATATCAAATGTGTTTAATTATGTGTATATACAGGATATTAATTGGCATTTTACTTAAACTCAGATGAAGAGATGCTTACTGAAACTATGAGGTGCTTGAGTTGGGAGGCGTACGCTTGTCACATTTCACTCTGTAAATAAGTGTAAGAGTGAGTAAAGATTGGCTCCAGTTGCATCCTTCATAAACTGGCTCCCTGGGGTTGAGCAGTACTGACCGAGGTTGCTGATGTGTCTTGTCAAATCTGTCTGTTGCTAAGCTCAGTAAATGCACAGGAATCTGTTGCTTTCACACGTCGTTGCTTACAGCAATAAATCTGCGGCAAAACAATGACAATCTTTTGCTTTGATATGATTTTAAACGTGGTAACTCAGTATTAAAAATAACATCAGCCATCTGTGCCTCTGACACCTTTGATGGAAGCTCCCTTTGTTCTGCAGAAATGTCAGGCTGGGGGTGGTCAATTTGCAAAAGCTGCCAACAAATAGGCCTTGTCACCATTCAGATAGATCAAGAGTTCTCGCGTCTAAATGTTCAACTTGCAATCGATCTGGAGGATGCATCAAACTAACCTTGACAAGTTACTCACTACAGCTGTCTATCCTAAGAATACTTGAATTGCATTTTACTGTAGAAGCCTGGATCTACCAGAGACAGATTCAGTGCATAGGTTATAAATTCTACATGGGCGCGGGTCAGGGGGATGCTTTCAAAACGTAGCTCCAACATCAGAAGAATCCAACTTTTTCTCTGGAGAGATTCCACTGTGGGGGGTGTGCCACTGACGTGATCATTCTTCAGGCTCATTTCAATATTGGAGGGCTGTCTAGATCCTTCATTAAAAATTGAAAATGTTTTAGAATCTTAGTTCATGATTAGAGATGGATATTCCATCTTAGAGATTGGCTACAATGCTGAAAGAGGCTGGTCGGCCTGTTGCCTCAATCCTTGCTCTCTGAAAGAACAGCTCACCGAGTTTCCCCTCCCCTGCCTTGTTATGTCCATGGTCCTGCAATTTCTCTCTCTCTCTCTCTCTCCCCACCGCCACCATCTCTCGCTCTCTCTCTCTCTCTCTCTCTCTCTGTCTCTACAAATAACTATCCAACTTCCTCTTCGATTGGATCTACCTCCAGCCCATTCTCAGATTGTGCACTCCAGATCCCAACCCAAGCCCACCTCCTTTTGCCTATTTAAGTATCAGGGGATGGGGTGTTGGGATTTTGCACATTCGGAAAGGGCCGAAGTTTTTTAAAAACCGATACAGAAAGTTGGGCTGCACTAAACAGTGTTTGTTCTTAAAATTGTGTATTCATGTTATACCCGTCACTTCAAGGGTTGGGCCGAGAAACCAGTGCAGGAACTACACAAACTATGCTCCACCATCCAATGTGATTGTGGCTGATTTGATTTTAACCTCAACTCTACATGCCTGCATCCCTGATAAGCTTTCATCCCCTTGGTCATCAAGAATCTATCTCTGCCTTCAAAATATTTGAAGACCCTGCATCTGCTGCCTTTTGAAGAAGGAAATTCCAAACACTCAATCCTGTGGGAGAGAAGAAGTGTTTTCTCATGTCTCTTTTAAATGGGTGCCCTCTTATTTTTAAACCATGACCCCCAGTTCTAAATTCTCCTACGAGAGGAAACATCCTTTCCACATCGACCCAGTCAACTCCCCTCAGGATCTTACCTGTTTCAATTAAGTCACCTCCGAGTCTTCTAAACTCCGGAGGATACAGGCCGAGCCTATCTATTCCCTCACAAGGCAATCCACTCATTCCAGGTATTAGTCTAGTAAACCCTCTCTGAACTTCTAACACACTAACATCCTTCTGTGCATACAGTGACTGGAACTGTACACATTGCTCCAGATGCAGTCTCACCTATGCCCTATGTAACTGAAGCATAATCTCCCTACTCTTGCATTCAATTTTCTGCGCAGTATAACATTAAATTTTATGAGCTCTCCTGATTACTTGCTGTACCTGCATACTAACCTGTCATTCAAGCATAAGGTGACTTATACTACACATTGCCTAACCAAGTAGACCACCACACAGTTTTCAAAATTATGTTTTCGTGTATTTAATTCCCTGAGAGTCCACTACATCACATGGGACTAATGCTAATCTATTGCTAATGTTATCCCCTTGTTTAAGAAGGATAATCCAGGTAATTATAGACTGGTGAGCCTGACGTCAGTGGTGGGGAAGCTGCTGGAGAAGATACTGAGGGATAGAATCTATTTACATTTGGAAGAAAATGGGCTTATTAGTGATAGGCAGCATGGTTTTGTGCAGGGAAGGTCATGTCTTACCAACTTGATAGAATTCTTTGAGGAAGTGACAAAGTTGATAGATGAGGGAAGGGCTTTAGATGTCATATACATGGACTTCAGTAAGGCGTTTGATAAGGTTCCCCATGGTAGGCTGATGGAGAAAGTGAAGTCGCATGGGGTCCAGGGTGTACTAGCTAGATGGATAGAGAACTGGCTGGGCAACAGGAGACAGAGAGTTGTAGTGGAAGGGAGTTTCTCAAAATGGAGAATTGTGACCAGTGGTGTTCCACAGGGATCTGTGTTGGGACCACTGTTGTTTGTGATATACATAAATGATCTGGAGGATGATATAGATGGTCTGATTAGCAAGTTTGCAGATCATGTTAAGATTGGTGGAGTAGCAGATAGTGAAGGGGACTGTCGGAGGATGCAGCAGAATATAGATAGATTGGAGAGTTGGGCAGAGAAATGGCAGATGGAGTTCAATCCAGGCAAATGCGAGGTGATTCATTTTGGAAGATCCAATTCAAGAGCGAACTATATGGTAAATGGAAAAGCCCTGGGGAAAATTGATGCACAGTGAGATCTGGGTGTTCAGGTCCATTGTACCCTGAAGGTGGCAACGCAGGTTGATAGAGTGGTCAAGAAGGCATTTGGCATGCTTTCATTCATCGGACGGGGTATTGAGTACAAGAGTTGGCAGGTCATGTTCCAGTTGTATAGGACTTTGGCTCGACCACATTTGGAATACTGCGTACAGTTCTGGTCGCCACATTACCAAAAGGATGTGGATGCTTTGGAGAGGGTGCAGAGGAGGTTCACCAGGATGTTGACTGGTATGGAGGGCGCTAGCTATGAAGAGAGGTTGAGTAGATTACGATTATTTACATTAGAAAGACGGAGGCTGAGGGGGAACCTGATTGAGGTCTACAAAATCATGAGAGGTATAGACATGGTGGATAGCAAGAAGCTTTTTCCCAGAGTGGGGGACTCAATTACTAGGGGTCACAATTTCAAGGTGAGAGGGGAAAAGTTGAAGGGAAATATGTGTGGAAAGTTCTTTACGCAGAGGGTGGTGGGTGCCTGGAACACGTTGCCAGCAGAGGTGGTAAAGGCAGGCACAATAGCGTCATATAAGATGTATCTAGACAGATACATGAATGGGCAGGGAGCAGAGGGATACAGATCCTTGGAAAATAGGCGACAGGTTTAGATAGAGGATCTGGATCGGCGCAGGCTTGGAGGGCCGAAGGGCCTGTTCCTGTGCTGTAATTTTCTTTGTTGTTTGTTCTTTGGGACTGAAGACACACTTAGGCCTGATAAAGGGAGGGAGAGCAAACTCTACTCCCTGAGGGGTATTAATGGCTGGGTCAAGTGTTTGCAGTAACCCAGTCCATTTTATGATCATTTTCAGATATCAGCCTATGTTAACAGATCTATTGAATTCCATTTCATAACTTGGCAGAGAATAAATGAACTGCAGAGCGAACTGAGGGCTACAATCACTGAGTACTGAGCTGTGGTGTGATGTGGAGTACCTAGAGATTCGACACACACTCTGAAACTTCACACTGTATACTGCAGGCTAGTTCTTTCTTGGTCCATATCCAGTTCCCAGAGATTGGAGCAAGTGAAAATCATTGAGTCCTTTTGAGCCTGCATCCAATCATGGAAGATTCTGTAACTTGATCTCCCAAGGCTTAACAACTGTGAGGATTATAATACACTCCTGGGGGTTTCATACACTCTGGCCTATCATTGGCCAACAACCCCATCCTAGTAATTCGTTATCCTTCCCTGGCCAACCAAAAAAGAGAGGCCTCATTGGACGATGCTTGACATTCGTCCAAATGGGCATTGTTTTTCAATCCTATTATCAATATTTTAAAATCTGGTAAAAATAAACCTTCAAAGTAAATTATAAAAAAAAGATCTTTTTCATTTTTCTCCACACAGCAGGATCCTGGAGAGTGATCTATAATTCCCAGAAATTCTGGGCCATCCTGGAGAGTTGGCAATCTGAAATTCCTGCATTATCTCTACGTGCCCTTAATATCCCAAAATCTCTCCCTTGAATATAAACAGTGGCTGAACTTCTGGAAGCCTGTGTGGTAGATAATTCCAAGGCTTCGGAATGAACTGCTGAGTGGCAAAAACAAATTCTCCTCCTCTCAATCTTAAATGATCACCCTTCCCTGCCAACTTGCTCCTGAAATTGTGTCCCCGTGGTCTCAACTCCCCAGCCTGGGGGAAAGCAACCTCTCATTGACTAACCATGTTCATCACCTTCAGAATTGTATGTGTTTCAATAAGATAGCCTCCCGTTTTTTTAATCTCCAAGGCATTTTGGGCTGGGTTAACTGATCAAATTGTGTATTCTTCTTGAAGACCAAAGTAGCTGACCTAGCCAGTTGTTCAGATGTGTCTATCACACCATATTGAGAGCACTAGTTACTTTCTGTGGGACTCAGAATTGGTAAGATTTAGGATCAGTTCTCAACTGGTCTCATTTTAAATGGATTTGAATCATTTCAATCCACTACACAAGCCTTGCAGGGCAAAACTGCCCTCACTCATGACCAACATCTCAGAACTGACCAGAATGGAAGTGAATGTAGTATTTATGACATTTTTTTGTTGCTGTTCACAGTTTGCAGTGTGATAGATATCTGGTTACACTGGAAGGTCAGCACGAGTCCCAGGTCAGTTCCAGTTCAACCCTGGTCTTGGGGCCAGCCCCAGGTTTAAGTCTGAGCTAGGCCCCTCATAATCCCAACCCCCAAACCCAAACTCAATCCCCATTTTGAACCCAATCCCAATCATCAAATCCCAGTACTGGCTCAGTCCCTCATCCCAGCGGCAAACCCAGTCCTAGTTCCAGCCACATGTCCTTTCCCAATCCCCAGTCCAGGCAATGGCCCAGTCCCATTCCCCAAATCCCATATCCCAGCCACAGCCCCAGTCCCAGTCCCTAATTCCAGCCATAGCCCCAGTCCTAAATCCAATCCCAGCCACAGGCCATATCTCACCCGCAGCCCCAGTTTCGATCTCCAATCCCAACCACAGGTTCAGTCTCATTTCCTAATTTCCAGCCATTGGCTCAGTCACAAACCCCAATCCTAACCATAGGCCCAGCCTCAAACCCAATCCCGAAAGCAGGCTCAGCCACAAACCCAAACACAGAACCAGTCCCAATCCCATATCCCAGCCACAGCCCTGTCCCATTTTCCAAATCCCAGCCATAGGCCCAGGCCCAATGTCTAAATCTCAGCAACAGTCCCAAACCCAAAACCAGCCTCAAGCCCAGTCACAAACCCCAATTCCAACCTACGTCCCAACACCCAATTCACAATCCCAGCCAATGACCTTGCCCACATCTCAAATTCCAGCCATAAACTCAATCTTAATCCCAGTATCAGGCCCTAGGCCCTGGCCCTCTCCCATTCACTGATACCACTTACTTTATGTCTCTTTTGCAGATCGTGTGCCCAGTAATTGCTGGCTTCCTTCACTTCTTCTTCTTGGCGGCCTTCTCCTGGATGTGTCTGGAAGGTGTCCATCTCTACCTCATGCTGGTCGAGGTCTTTGAGAGCGAGTACTCCAGGAAGAAGTACTATTACCTATGTGGTTACTGCTTCCCTGCTCTTGTGGTTGGCATCTCCGCAGCAGTGGATTACAGGAGCTACGGAACTGACAAGGCGTGAGTAGAGCAGAGAAATTCAACTTCAAATAGAGACCAGTGGAAAAATGGAATTTCTACCATGTTGAATTGTGTTTTCCTTTTCTTGGGATATGGGCATGTCAGCATTTTTGCTCATCCCTAATTGCCCAGCTAAGGATGACGGATTCTCTTCCCTAAAAGACATGAGTGAACCAGACAGGTGTTTATGGCAATTGATCATTGGTTTGTGATCAAAATTAGTGAGACTAGCTAAGTGAACAAAAATTCTGCTCCTCTGTTGAGATCTAAATCCATGTCCCCAGAGCATTATTTTGGCCCTCTGAATTACCAGCCTGGTGACAGTGTCACTACGCCCACCATCTCCAAGTTGGATGGAATGCACAAGTAGGGAAGTCTTGCTACCACTGTAAAAGACTACTTCTCGGAACTGTGTATAGTTTTGGCCTCACTTAAGCAGGGACAGGCTTGCATCGGGAGCAGTTCAGAGAAGGCTCACTCGGCTATTTCCCGAGGTGAAGGGGACTTCTCATGAGGACCAGTTGAACAGGTATGGATGGTCCTCTGTGAAGTTTAGAAGAATGAGAAATAGAGTCATAGAGGTGTACAGTGCAGAAAAATGCCTTGCAGCCCATCACATCCATGCCAGTCAAAAACAACCCCACTGAACTGTTCTAATCCTATTTTCCAGTACTCGGCCCATAGCCTTGAATGTCTTGGCATCATAAGTGTACATCCAAATACTTCTTCAATGTTATGAGGGTTTCTGCCTGTACCCCCCTTACAGGCAGTGATTCCCAGATTCCCACCAATTCTGGGTGAAAAGATTTTCCTCACATTTCCTCTAAACCTTCTGCCCCTTATCTTAATTCTATGCCACCTGGTCATTGATCCCCCTCATCAAGGGGAAATGTTTATTCCTGTCTACCCTATCTATTCCCCTCATAATTTTATGCATCTCAGTCATGGTCCCCTCTCAATCACCTCCGTTCCAACGAAAACAAGCCCAGTCTGACCAATCTCTCTTCGTAACTGAAAAACTCCAGCCAAGACAACATCCTGGTAAATCTCCTCTGCACCCTTTCCAGTGCTATCACAGCCCTCCTATGATGTGGATTCCAGAACTGCACACATTATTCTAACTTTGGCCTAACCAACATTTTTATACAGCTCCAGCATAACCACTCTGCTGCTAATAAAGGCAAGTATCCAATATGCCTCCTTCACCACATTATCTACCTGTCCCGCTACGTTAAGGGACTGCTGGACATGCATACCTAAGTCTCTCTGATCTTCAGGGCTTCCCAGAATCTTATTGAAACATGTAAGACCTGAGGACGCTTGATAGGATAGATGCTGAGAGGATATTTCCCCTCGTGATAGAACCTGTAAATAGAAGGCATGGTTTCAAAGTAAAGAATTGTCTGTTTAAGATTCAGATGATGAAGAATGCCTTCTCCTAGACAGTCCTTCGCCTGGGGAATTCTCTGCCCCAGCGAGCAACAGAGACTGGATTTTTGATTATGTTCAAGGCTGAGTTAGATTGAACTGACAGGTGTCACTGTTGGGGGAACAGGCAGGAAGCTGGAGTTGAGGCTCCACCAATCATTCATGATCTTATTGACTGGCTTGAACAGGCTTGATGGGCCACACAGCCTATTCCTGTTCCTAATTCTGATGTATTTAGGAGTTTGAATCACATCATGGCTGTTTGAGAAGTAATTAAGAAGCTTTGTAAAATCTCACCTGGTTCATGAATGTTCTTTAGGGAAGGCAACCTGCCAATCTTGCCCAGTATGGCCTACATGTGACTCCAATCCTCAACCACCAAGACTGACTCCTAACTGACCTTTGAAGTAGCCTAATGAACTATGATGGATAAAACTACTGTCAGTGTTTCAAGAAGAAAACTCAATTCTATCATCTCGTGAGCAACTAGGGATAGGTCATAAATGCCAACCTTGCCAGTCACACCCATGTCAATACTTCCTAGGGCTAAAGGAATCAAAAGGTATGGGGAGAAAGCAGGAACAGGGGACTGAGTTGAATGATCAGCCATAATCATATTGAATGGCAGAGCAGAAATGAAGGGCCAAATGGCCTACTCCTGCTCCAATTTTCTATATTTCTATGTCATAGGGAGGAATAAAATGAAAAGGAAAGCAACATGTACAAACATAGAACATGTTTCTCCATGTTCTTCACTTCAATCAATCGATATTTAAGTGAACTGTTCATTAGGAGTGAGCATTATTTTCAGAAAATGGGATGCATTACACAGAAGCATTTGTTCAGCGATTCCCTGAAGGAGTCACGACCAAGGGTTGTCATCAGGTCAAACTGGAATCACTAGACAGAGGACAATCAGCCCAAGCTCTAGTTATATCCAGATTGTGAAGTCCCTACTTTTCTCTCTTTGAAGGATTGCAATATCTGCCTTTATAATGGAATCTACCTATGTAAACTCATCAGCTGTAATTACAACTTCCAACCCTGTGGAGGGGGGTGCACGTGAGGTCTGCTACTTTGAGATAGGAAGAGTAATTGTTTAGTCTGTTAAGGGAACATCAAACACAGTTATATTATGAGAAGGCAAACTGGCCCTCAACAGTGCTTTCAAATTGCTGTTGCCAAGGAAACAGCAAGGAAATTGTACATACTTAGAGCCTATTTAAGCTTTTGAAATAACAATCTTTGAGCTGTGTGGACTCAGTGAAGTGCTGCAGGTTTTTGTAAAGTGGAAAAGCTCACGGAAACCAAGTCTTATTAAGCAGATGGTATTTTGCCCTCTCTCTGTGGGATTAATACTGTGTGTCTGGGTGATACTGAGAGAGTAACTGTTGATCACAGGGTGACTAACACACAATGTATCTCAGGGCGAGTAACACACACTGCGAGAGTAACACACAGTGTACCACAGGTCAAGTAACGCACACAGCGAGAATAACATGCAATGTACCACAGAACAAATAACACATGGCAAGAGTAATACAGTGTGCCACAAGGCGTGCAATATCCAAAGAGAATAACTCAGTGTGCTATCGGGTGAGTAATACATGGCGACAGTAAAACACAGAGTGAGTAACACGCAGTATGAGTAACAAACAGGATTCCTCAGCTGTAGTGAGAACAAGGGTTAGAACCCCTCCAGCTGTGTGCCTGACATAGAATGTATATTGTAACTATCAAGACAATTGAAATTGTGTTGACACACCTGAGAGTAGATTGTGCTGTGTGGACAATAGTTTAATTTTACTCCACTATCTATAATGTTCAATTTGAAATGTTCTGAACAGTCCTTTTAGAAATGTTGTGAATAAGTGGGATAAAAACCTCCTGACTGGAAGCTGCTGCTTTAAGTAACAGGTTTTACAGCCTTCTGGAATGAGTCACATCTAACTGGGTTTTCCATCCCCTGAGTAACATTCTCCTTTAATCTTCCAGGAAGAACAGCATTGCCAGATGATAAGCTGTGGCTTCAATGTTCTGTTTCACTGATAAATGTCTCTGCACCCTGTCAGGGTTGATATTTAAGGTGGGAGTATCCATCACCAATGCAAAGACAGTTAATGAGGCTGACTGTACCACATTTATCACCAACATTGTTTCACTCCGTCTAACACATTGAGCTAATGCTTTCCCTTGCTTTCTTCCTCCATTTATCATTCCCACTGTTGGTTTTTCTTCCCAATATCCATTTGTTTTCCTTTTTATTTGTTTATCTCAACCCTTGCACCCCTCCCCCCCATCCCCTACCCCACCCAACACGGTCTGGTCCAATCTCTCTTAATCTCCCTCCTCCTCCATACTCAGATGTTGGCTCCGAGTGGACAACTACTTTATCTGGAGTTTTATTGGACCAGTTTCCTTTGTTATTATGGTAAGTGCAAATTTTGCTATTATCTGTTTGCACACGTGTGCATCTACTTGTCTGTGTATCTATGTGTGTGTGCATCTACATATGTGTGCACATGTTTATCCAGGTACATAAGCACACGTGTGCATTTACATGTGTATGTTTGCATCTACATGTGGGTACATATTTACTTGTCCATGTGTATCTACATGTGTGTGAGACTGATGAGAGAAGTAGAACAGTGATGGGCTTTATCCACTTCTCCACCTCTCTCTTCAGTTTTGAAGAAGGGTCACTGGACTTGAAATTTGTTTCTCTCTCCCCAGATGCTGCCAGACCTACTGAGTTTCTCCAGTGTTTCTGTCTATACTTGCGAGACTCATACCTGGAATGTGTGGATCATGAGGAAAGGTTGGACAGGCTGGGCTGGAGTTTTGAGGAGTAAGAGAGGACCTGATTGAAATCGATAAGATCCTGACAGGTCTTGACAGAGGTGATGTGGAGAGGAAGTCTCCTCTTACGAGAGAATCAAGAACTAAGGGCTACTGTTTAAAAATCAGGGGTCACCCATTTAAAACAGAGATGAGCACATTTTTGTTCCCTGTTGAACTCTCTTCCCGAAAAGATGGTGGAATCAGAGTCTTTGAATATTTTTAAGGCAGAAGTGGATAGGCACTTGTTAGGTAAGGGTCAATGCAGGAAGGATGTTCCCAGTGTCTGGGAAGTCCAGAACCAGGGGTAACAGTCCAAGGATACAGGATAGGCCATTTTAGACTGAGATGAGGAATTTTTTTACCCAGCGAGTGGGGAGCCTGTGGAATTCTCTGCCACAGAAAGCGGTTGAGGCCAAAACACTGAATGTTTTCAAGAAGAAGTTAGATGGAGTTCTTAGGGCTAAAGGGGATCACAGGGAATGGAGAGAAAACAGAAATAGGGTACTGGGCTGCATGATCAGCCATGATCATATTGAATGGTAGAGCAGGCTCAAAGGGCCGAATGGCCTACTCCTGCTCCTGTTTTCCGAGTGGATGAGATTATCGGGGTATATGCAGGAATGTGGATTTGAGATTACTATGAGAGCAGCCATGACCTTACTAAATGGTGGAGCAGATTCAAGGGACTGAAAGGCCTACTCCTGCGCCTTGTTCATATGCTCATGTGACGTCCTGTGTTTCTCCTTGTCCCGGCAGATGAACCTGGTTTTTCTGATGATTACCCTTCACAAGATGATACGAAGCAGCAGCTCCTTGAAGCCAGACTCCAGCAGGCTGGAGAATATCAAGTAGGTGATGTCTTACCTGGGCAATGACCCCAGGGTGGAGTGGGTTGGGGGTGGTGGTGGCGGCGAGGAGGGTAGGCAGGATGTGGTAGGGAGCTGTGGATGAACAGAGGGTGGAGAGTTGAATGATGGTGAGGGAGGAGGGAAGACAAGGGGAGGGAAGGGCAGTGAGTGCTAGACAAAGACAGAATTTGATTAGAATTGGACTGGAGTAAGACTCAAGAACCTCATTACCTACTTGAGAATCAAATAGCTCTATTTCAATGCTCAATTGGAGAAATAATTAGAGACAGCCTCACTGGCTTCCTATTGGGGGATAGCATATCGAAGGTGATTTCATTGGCCGAGGCAGCGCGGCGATGGACTTAATTGGCTGCCACACGGTGAGGGGTTCATTGGATTGTGAAACGGAGAGATTTGATTGGACAAGGAAACATTGGGATCATTAATGAAGCTGGAATTGATATCTGCACCCATAGAAAAGATGAACAAAGAAATAGATTTGTTTTAATGGGAAAAAGTCCAGGGCAGAATGACGCCATGGGCTCTGTCTCCACTACATGGCTCTCACTCATCCCAAACGATCGCAGGCCCCTGTGTCTCCTTCATACCTCGGAAGTCAAATTCTGTTATGGGGCTGGGAAATATGTGACCACATTATATCACAAGGAAACTAAGCGGCCACACTGCCAGGCTCCCAGTTCCCCCACGGGCAAGACTCAAAATTCCTTTGTTGAGGCTGCCCACAGGCTTGTGTGTACCCTCTGCTTTCTTGAGAGGAACTCACCCATTTTATCCCTGACCCTTCACTAGCCCCACAGCTGTAGGACTGCAGCAGTTTGAGAAGGCAGCTCACCACAATCTTTGCCAAGGCAATTGGGGACAGATTGGCAGCAAATGCTGACCCAGCCAGCAATGCCCACATCATGTGAGAGAATTTTTTAAAGGGAAACTTTCTGAAAAGGGGACACACTGTTGGAGCTTACATTCATCAGGACAGAATGGCAAGAATACCAAATCTCAAAGGATATAACAATTTATACCGCATAAGAAGAGGGTTCTGGTTGGTTGGAAAGTGGACTCTGATTGGGAGGAGTGTTGCCATGGGGAATGCACCAAGGAATGGCTTCCCACAAGTATTGTTTTAATTGACAGAGGCACAATGCTTGGATATATTCTTTCTGATAGCAGAGGGCAGGGTCTTACATACGAATATATACTGCTTCTAACGTGTGTAAGTGAGCTGAAAAGCTTTCCTGTTTAAATTGGGCACCTCTGGGCCTTCTGTGTTAGTTGAATGACAAACATCAGTCTCAAAGCCAGGATTCTTTTACTGTTTCTCTTACAGAGGTTGGATTTTTGTACCTTGCCTTGTCTTTGCACATTGCTGACTTTGCATTGGTTTTATCTGTTGTTTGCTGCTGTGCATTTGAACCATGGGGGTGTCCCTGTGCCCGGATCTCCTGCATTAGTGCTGTGCCAGCCCCTCAGTCACCAATTCTGTCCAACCCACAGATGGGTTGTTGGTGGGAGAGTTCACACCAAGGTGAAGTGGAGAAAGTCTACTGGGCATCTTTCCTAAACTGTCAGGTCACCAGGCCAATGAACTCCCTATCCCCCAAGCCCCTAGAGACACTTACTTGTCTGAGAAGATCCTGCCATCTTCCAGAGGAAGCCCTGTGGAAGCTCATCTTGTGCTATCCCCTAGAGCCAGGGCCCCCAGCAAGATCGAACAAGGGTACCGGCCGCTTCCCATGCCTGGGAAAGCCTTTACGTTACCAGATCCACCCCAGCCCACCATATTCACCATACTAGTTCGGTCACACCAACCTACTGAACACAGGGACACTTCCATGTGAGAGCATAGGAAATGATAAGCCATCTGATCCATCACTGAGCCTGCTCTGCTAAGGCCTCATTAATGACAAGCGGGATTCCTTACAACACCCACATTGGCTTTTAATCTGTTTGCCCCCTCCCCCGGAGATCACTAATTGTATGAGCATGGAAAGTATATAACACTGTGATCCACTGTGCATTGCCCTGTAGATTGGGTGGAAAGACTTCAGCTCCATTCGTTTGGAGCCAGTGATGTTGCCCCACAGTGAAATGGAGGGCAACCTCCAACAACAGTCTTAATGTCTTCAGTTTGTACCAACATTATACAGAGTTTCCGGGGGATGTCACCACTGGTTGCTAGGAGTACGAGGTCTTCTCTCTTACCCTTTACTGGTGACTCCAGTGAGGAAAGCCTGCGGTCTGCAGTCAAAGGTCAAGCAATCGGAAAGGCTCATGGGAACTCTAGCGGATAAAACGGGATTTCATGGGAATGGAAACTTTGTTACGGCTTTGGTGAGACGGTGTTCAGTTCTGGGCCCCCCAGGAAGTACACATGAGCAAGGCCGATTCAGCAGAGAGAAAGCAAGAGGCAAACTGGTTCATTTGTGAGATGCATAGATTTGGCTGGAATTCTCTTCAGTTTAAAAGATGAAAGGTGATTGGATAGAGCTGCTTAAAATTTTTGATGGATTCAATGGGGCATTGGCAGAGTCAAGGAACAGGAAACACAATGTAAGAATAAGAGCTAGTTCCATGCAGCTGGGAACTCAGGAACAAGAGGAACCTTACCCCCAGCAGGGTCAGGGAACTAGCTCATGATTAGGGTTAGAGATAGTAGGAACTGCAGATGCTGGAGAATCCGAGACAACAAGGTGCAG
>NC_063369.1:16219685-16282025 GCF_021869965.1 Rhincodon typus
TCCAGCATCTGCAGTTCTTACTCTCTCTGCTGAAGAAGAAATTTCCTTTCTGATTTGAACTATACATACGTAGCTGAGTGCCATTTACTAAATTGCATTAGACTTTTTAAGTACCCTCCTAAAACTGTCTGAGGACTGTCTCAGTCCCCATTTTTAAGTTATGCTGCAGTTTGGCTAATGCTGAGTCCTCGAGTACTGAGCAAAGTATTTGAGGTGAGATACGTCTACTCTCTGAGGTACTCTCCTGTACTTTTTGATATCTCCCACTAGATGGTGGCGATGAGCTATGGAATTGGCAAACTGCACACTCCCATATCTTTCCTGTCGCACAAGTAATCATTTTCCTTAGTTGCAAATATCCCATTTAATGTACTCTTTCTCCTCTATTAGTGTAAATTATTATAGCTCCATCAATGGTATATTCAGAGGGGAAG
Source organism: Rhincodon typus (assembly GCF_021869965.1). Classification (NCBI taxonomy): domain Eukaryota; kingdom Metazoa; phylum Chordata; class Chondrichthyes; order Orectolobiformes; family Rhincodontidae; genus Rhincodon; species Rhincodon typus. Next base: position 16,220,120 of record NC_063369.1, read on the forward strand.
TCTTCAAATCCTATGACATAGGAGCAGGAGCAGGCCATTCAGCATTTTGAGTCTTTTCTGCCATGCCACTCTTGCCGTACTATCTCCATATCCTTTTACTTCATTGATACTTAGAAATCTATCAATCTCTACCTTAAGCTACTCAAAGACTGAGCTTCCAAAGACTGAGCTTCCACAGCCCTGTGTGGTAGAGAATTCCAAAGATTGACAACCTTCTGAGTTAAAATTTTATTTCTCCCCAACTTTGTCATAAGTGGCATCTCCCTTATTTTTTAATTGTCCCCCTGGTTCTAGACTCCCCAATTAGGGGAACATTTACCCTGTCTATTGCTTTTACGTATTTTGTCGCTTTCAGTGAGATCATCTCTCATTCTTCAAATTTTTACAGAATACAGGCCTAGTTTGCCCAATCTCCCCACCGTCCCGGGGACAAGTCTGATGAACCTTTGTTACACTCCCGTCTGTGGCAATATTTTTCCTGAGATAAAGAAAAACTGCAAACAGTATTCCAGCTGCAATCTAACCAAGCTGTTATACAACTGAAGAAAGACTTTGCTACTCCTGAACTCAAATCCCCTTGTGATAAAGGTTAACATTCCATTAGCCTTCCCAATAACTTGCTGCACCTGCACATTAGCTTTCAGTGACATATTGACAAGGATACACAGATCCTTTTGAGCAACTGCACTTTCTAATCTCTCACTACTTAAAAGTACTCTGCACATCTGTTTCTCTTACCAAAGTACATAACCTCACATTATTCCATATAATATTCTATCTGCAGTGTTCTTACCCATTTACTGTGTATATTCAAATCCTCTTCAAGCTGCTTTGCATTTTCCTCAAAGTTTTGTGTCATCTGTGAGTTTGTAAATTTAAAATTTAGTTCCCAACCCCAAATCATTGATATACACTGTGAAGAGCTGGGGCCAAAATCCTGATCCTTGCAGAACCCCACGAATCATTGCCTGTCAACATTGGCCTGACCCATTTCCTGTTATTTTCTGTTTTATGTTTGTTGTCAATCATTAATCAATGCCAGTACATTACTTCCTATCCCATGTGCTTTAATCTTTCTGAACAACTTCCTGTGGTGAGTTCATCAAAAGCCTTCTGAAAATCCATGCAGTCTACATTCTCTGACTCTCCTTTTATCAATTCTGCTGGTAACATCCTCAAATCACTCCAACAAGTTCAATAAACACAGTTTCCCATTTGTAAATCCCATGCTGACTATGCCTCATCAGATTATTCTCCTCCAAGTGTCTATTTTATCCCATCCTTTGTAATAGATTCCATCATTTTCCCTACTACTGATATAAAGCTAACAGGTCTATAGTTCCTTGTTTTCTCTCTTGCTCCTTTCTTAAATAGTGGGGTGACTTTTTCTACCTTCCAATCCACAGGAATCATCCCAGAATCAATAGAATTTTGCAAGGTCATCCACAATGCATTCATTACCTCAATAGCTACTTCTATCAACATTCTGGGATGTAGAAGCTCAAGCCCAAGGGACTTATTAATCTTCAGACCTATTAATTTCTTGAACACAACCTTTTACCAATACAGATTTCCTTCAATTCCTCATTCTGTCCAGTCCCTTTTATCTTGAATTCTGGGATATTTCTTGTATCTTCCTCAGTGAAGACAGACTCAAAGTAATAATTTAATGTCTCTGTCATATCTCTGTTCCCTATTATAAATTGTCCTGACTTTGCCTGTAATGGACCCACGTTCATCTTCATCGAGCATTTCCTTTTTGCGTGCTTGGAGAAGCTTTTACAGAAGCTTTTGTTTCTCCCTCCCTGCTGTTGCAGGCTGCCAGCATTGAAGACTGTTACAATCCAACTACGACTAAATTGATCTGGTTTTTGTTTTGTTCAAACTCAATGATGTGATTTTCAACAGCTGTGAGATGCTGGTCTTAACTGTGGTTCAATAGGTAGCATTCTTCTGTTGTTGCCAAGAGCTGGTTAGGTTCACATCTCACTCCTGAGGTCTGTGTTGACACACCAATGTAGTGCTGAGGGGAAACTGAAGAAAAGCTTGGCATTCTCCCTTTCAAATAGTTTGGAGGAAGGTTGTGACAATGTGACTGGAAAAGTCAGCAAAAGACCCAGGGTAATTGTGGTTTCAAATCCTACCACAGCAGTTGTGGACTTTAAATTCAATTTAATAACATGGAACATAAAGCTAGTCTCAGTAAAGGCAACTGTGGCAAGTCTTGTAAATTGTCATTAAATTTCTTTAGAGAAAGAAATCTTTATCTGTCCTTACCAGGTCTGTCCTACACATAACTCCAGGCTCACCTATGGCTGACTCTTAGTTACTGGGCAAATTTGGATGGGCAATAAATGCTGGGCTAGGCAATGATGCCCACGTCCTACGAACAAGTGATAGTGGAGTTCAGGGTGCAATTAGAAACAGGCAACAAATTCTGCCCTTGCCAGCAAAGCCTACATCCCATGAAAGAATCAACAAGAGGGGGAGTAAAACGAATCTACACTTTACCCGCATTACTGTTTAAATGTGGGATCTTGCTGTGTACAGATTGGTTCCCTACTTTGCAACAGTGATAATGCATCCAAAATGCTTTGTCTGCTATAAAGCCCTTTGAAACATCCTGCAGTCGTGAGAGGCGCTATATAAAGGCCAGCCTTCAGACACTAGGTTACAGCCACTCCTCCAGGCTGGGGTGTCAGGTGACCTATGACCTCCTGTATCATGCATTCGGTGTGGAAGACAGACAGTGTCAAACAAATCTTTCTGAAGGAACATGCTGGAAACACCCAGCAAAGGTTGGATAATTTGAGCTGAAAATCTCTGTTGTAAGCCTTGCATTGGAAGAAACTGAGTCCTTAGATGGCAGGACTGATTTATGAAAAGACACTGGATCGGTTAGGACATCATTCACTGGAGTTTAAAAGAACTTGGGGGAGGGTGGGGGTGTCACATAGAAACCAATAAAGTTCTGACAGGAATGGACAGTTTAAATGCAGGAATACATTCCCAATGACCGGACAATCCAGAATGAGAACTGGGAAGGCGATGGCCTCGTGGTATTATCACTGGACTATTAATCCAGAGACTCAGGTAATGTTCTGGGGACCCAGGTTCGAATCCCGTCAAGGCAGATGGTGGAATTTGAATTCAGTAATAAAAAAGAGGGCAGCACAGTGGCTCAGTGGTTAGCACTGCTGCCTCACAGCACCAGGGACCCAGGTTCAATTCCACCCGCAGGCAACCGTCTGTGTGGAGTTTGCACATTCTCCCCATGTCTGTGTGGGTTTCCTCCAGGTGCTACAGCTTCTTCCCACTGTCCAAAGATGTACAGGTTAGCTGATTGGCTGTGCTAAATTGCTCCATAGTGTCCAGGGATATTTACTTTAGGTGGGTTAGCCATGGGAAATTCAGGGTTACAGAAATAGGGTAGGGAGGTGAGTCTGGGTGGGATGCTCTTCAGAGGATTGGTGTGGACTTGTTGGGCTGAATGGCCAGTCCCGACATTGTAGGGATTCATTGGATTCTGTTCTATGAGTCACAGTTTAAGGATACAGAGTAGGTCATTTAGGACTGAGATGAGGAGAAATTTCTTCACCCAGAGTGATAAGCTTGTGGGGTTCTCTGCCACAGAAAGTGGTTAAAGCCAAAACGTTGAATGTTTTCAAGACGGAGTTAGAGATAGGTCATAGGGCTAAAGATGATCAAAGGTATGGAGAGAAAGTGAGAACTGAGTTGGATGATCAGCCATAATCATATTGAATGGCACAGCAGGCATGAAGGGCTGAATGGCCTGCTTCTATTTTCTATCTTTCTATGGAAAGCACAGTTAACATTTCAGGTTAATGACCTCTCCTCAAATTAAGAGCTGTGACATGTCTAGGGCAAGTTAAGAGTCAGAGAAAGGAGAGGGAGGAGGACAGACTGAAAGTGAGGGTCTGTGATAAACTGGAAGTTGGGAAAGGCAGAAGGGCAAAACCACTTCCTATTGCCCTGCCCTGTCATCCATTTTGTCACTGGACTTTTCTCCCCACTCTTCCTGGTTCCATCCTGCAGTGAAACATCGGACAAGGCAGTTGTGCAGTAGTAATGTCGCTGGACTAGCAATCCAGATTTCCTTGTTTTCCTCATAGGATTTATTGGAATCTTTTGAAAGGGCAGTCTAGTGCTGTGTTTATTTGAAAGAGAGCACCTCCAATATTTTTCAGCTTTGGCGGTATGGGTTGTATTTAATGTTCCTCGGTTGGTGAGGGAGGGGTGTAAAAGGAGATAATCCAGTGGGAGTTCCGCACTGCCAACAGTAGTGTGAGCATCTGGCAGCCTTGTGCTCAATCGAGGCCCTGAAGTAGACAATTAATTCCCATCTTCAAGGCTGTCAGTCCACTGGCATCTGATTAAACCAGCATCAGGAGAGGCCCACGGCTAGTGCCACACTCACACACGAGGCCTGGTAGGCCTAGTTTGGGGAAAGTGGGGTCTCCCTCCTCAATGGGTACCACTCCTTGGCCCAATAAGTAGCATCCAGACCCAGCAGCCCCCGTTTCCCCTAATCCGACTCTTCCCCAGGAGGTCACGTGGGATCCTACCTTGTCAAAGTGCAAGCCCCAGAGAGGGAAGGAAGCAAGGACTGTCCTCCACAGTTGGACGAGTGACGAGTCACAGATTTACCTAAAGGTCCATTGCCCAACACCCTCCAAAGAGTTCTGAGGGAGATGAGGAGTGGAGGTCACAGTGACAAAAGGTGCAGTTGGTGATTTCACAAAATCACAGAATTGTTACAATGCAGAGGGAGGCCATTTACCCCATCATGCATGCAATTGTCCTGTTACCTAGTGCCTATCTCCTGCTTTTTTCCTGTTTCTCTGCAAACCCCATTTCTATACAAATAACCATCCAATGCACTCTTGAATGTCTCAACTGAACCTGTCACCACTGCAGTTTCAGGCAGTGCATGGCTCTCTGTTCTCACATCATCCCTGCCTCACGTGCACATCGTTTCAAATCTATGCCCTCTCTTTCTTGTTCCTTTTACGAGTAGGAACGGTTTCTCCCTATCTACTCTGTCCAGCCCGCTCATGATTTTGAAACCTCCATCAAATCTCCCTGAGCTGCCTTCTCTCTAAAGAGAGCAGTCCCAACTTCTTCAATCTATGCTCATAATTGAAGTTTCTCATTTGTGGAACCATTCTTATTAATCATTTCTGCACTGTCTCCAGTGCGTCCGTATCTTTCCTACAATGCCATGGGTTCCTTGGAATAAGGAGGATACTTGCTATGAGTCCCAGAATAAGAGAGAAAAAAATTTAAAACAGGGAAAGAGGGGGAGGCTGTGAGAGATGAGGGTGAAGTGAGAGAAAGGTAAAGGAAGTGGAAGACACAAAATCACAACATTTGTGAGTTAATTAATGGTCGGAAGAATTCTGAACAGAGGATTTGTAGAGGTGAAGATGGATTTGAGAATCTAACAGAGGAATGTTCGGTTGGATTACAAATGGGTAATAGTTGCAGTGGGTTTTGTGAAGAGTGGGTGGGTGATGATTATGTTGCACAGCACAGAGACCATGTAGCTCAACATGTATGTGACATTCCTGCCCTGACCTTCCCTCATGGCCAACTTCACTCTCCCCAATTGTTCGTCCAATCCCCTGTTGAAAGTACAGGGAAGTCTCTGTTACCCGACGTTCTTAGAGTTGGGGGGGGATGGTGGTAGTAGTTCTGGTGAAGCTGGCTAACCGACGGTTCTGTTACACAGGACACAAGGCAAGGCTCTATCTTTGCGGCAGGTGAAGTGTCGCAAGGAGCATCCAGGTAGTGAAGGGATCCCAGCACAGCCCGGCACCACGATATAACCACCACAGACAAGGACCAGGCGGGAATCATGACCTTTAGGTGCACTTTGATAAATGAATTAAGTGGTCAGTCTCACTAACAGCTGCTCCAAGTGGCACATAATATCTTTGTCCAGGTACAATTCCCAAAATTGACCCAATAAATTAATAACGTTCATGTAAAGCCTAAGAACAATGCCTGAAGATTTACAACACGCTGCTATTATTATTCTTTCTTGTTAAAGAGAAATGTCTTGACCAGCTTTTAAAAGAAATTGGATTGTCAGAAATTCCAGTTGGCATGGTAACTCTGCTTTCAAACCAGTTTCCATTGTCTTCTCAGAATCCAGATCTCTGCAACTCAAGGTGTTAAAAAAGATTCTCCTTATCTATTTTTACTTTTGCCAATGCTTTTAAATCAATATTTTGGTTATCAACCTACTTGCCACTGGAGCCTAGTTCTCCTTATTTATGTGTTCAAAGCTTTTTGTAATTTTGAATGCTGGTAGATTATCCCTTAAATTTCTCTATTGGAATGAGAATAATCCCAGTTTCTCCACCGTCTCTCCATGTTATTGAAATCCGTCATCTCCAGTATTGTTCCAATATATCTACCACTACATGGTCTTTGAAGATTTGACATCCTTCTTAAAGCACGGTGCCCAGAATTGGGCATTTTAGTTAGCTGCTCCCTGATGAGTGATTTATAAAGATTTCCAATTTCTATGCTACTGCTTACGAAAAAAATCGAGGGTCGTGGAAGTTTTTTTTTAAAATCACTTATCAACTCCTGCCTCCTTTGATAAGATATTTGTACATTGAAGAGAAGGCGAGGGAATGGAAACCGATGGAGATGAATGTCACAAACTGCTAACAAGGGGATAACGCATGAGAGGATGTCTCGTGACACCAGTGGGTGCATGCCCACTTTAGGCCAAAGGCAACAACAGAACGCTGAGCGATATCGTCACCTGGTACAGATGTGCTAAAAAGGAAGAGCCCCTGGAGCTAGAAATTGGTACCCAAAGGGTGCCCCAGAGCGTTTTCCTTGGTTGTATGTTAGTTGTTGACTGAGATGTCCTCCCTCAGCAAGGGAAGATGTCCCCCCAAGGTTTAGGAATGCCCAGGCATTTACACAGAGATGCAGTCACACTGGCTAAAAGCATTGTGATGCATTAAACCATGACTTCAGCACAGATGGAGACAGAGCTACAAACTGGTGAGAGACAAATTCAAGACTGATCAATCTTCACAGTGACCTCTGGGACTAGAGTTTCTTGCAACTCTCCTGGATAGCCCCGGAGCCTCCAAAAATTGAAGATTAATCTCCGACAAGTAACACGCTGGGTAAAGGACATTTGAAATTGTTCCTCTTCTCTAACATTATATTTCTACACCTTTATTTCTTGAGTGGCAGAACCTCCCGAGGTGTGTAATTGACTAGCCCTAACCTTAATTCATCAAGATAATGGGATTTGGAAGCTCTGCCATTGGCCAACAAGCGATGGATGGGCAAGTCAGGTGCCCAATGAGGCAATGAAGAAGTGTGAATTCAGGGCAGGAGGTCTTGTGATGAAATTTCCAGAAATATATCTAACTAGAGCTGGTGAGCCCAGCAAGGTGGAGGTGGAAGCATGTGACAGGAGCCAAATATTTTGATATTGCATTTGAAGAGACACGGGTCACCACAGAAGATAACCAATGAACCAAATTCCACTGTCACCCCGATTCCTGACTTCTATTTAATGATTAGTCCTTAGGGCCTCACCTGAGAGGTGACTTTGGAGGACATTGCCAGGAATCGAGGACTCCAGCCATGTGGAAAAATTGTAAATATAGAATTGTTTTCTTTTGACCAAGAGAGGGCTGAGAAGGGATTAATTCAATAGTATTTTGAAGATTCCCGGTTGAGTGAACAGCAAGAACCTATTATTCGGAGCAGGGTGGTCAGTCACCAGGAGATTTCAATTTAAAGTGACTCTAGGAATGATAAGAGACTGGAAGTATTTTCACTCAGAGAATGATGGGGTTGGGTTGGCACGGTGGAGGGAGTTCTGGACCTCTCTGTCTGAAAGGATGGTAAAGGCAGGAACCATTCAAGGCAGTTGTAAAACACTTGGATATGCACTTTGGAGTGCTGCAGCCTGCAGTGCGGTGGGCCAAGAGCTGAAAGAATTGAATTAGAGCTGCTACAGACACAGAGGAAGGGTTAAAATGGCCTCTCCTGGGCTGGCACGCTTTCTCACTTTCTACATCTGCTTCTCCCCCACCCATCACCCTTGCAACACGCGCAGCAGGTCCTCAGGTAGGGGTGAGGGTGGCGAGTATCTGAATGAGGAGGCACAATTGGAAAATACTTTTAAGAGCACATCTGCATCCACCATGTTCTTATACTCAGTGACTAGGGGAATGCACTGGATGTTCACCAACGTATCCCTGGAGTGACTGGATCACACAATGACAAGGGATAGAAAGGGAAAACAAGGCAAAAGGTGGTAATGATTGAAAGTTTCTGTCGATGATTGATGTTTTGTCACATTCCGTCACATTTAATGGGCCATTTAATATTCGCTGCTCAACCCACACTGTACTATATGGACAGCGGTCTCATTTTCATTCTGAGTGAAAGCACCATTGGATTTTATTTCTTCAATCATTTCAAAGCCTCCAAGTTGCGCTGTGCTACTTTGCCAGGTCACTGTTGGGTTTGAGCCTTACCCTTCCTCTGAAATTGTTCCCTGACTCTGACTTTGTCCTTTGCAGTGGACCTCCATTGCTATGATTCTACCCTGAACTTTGGTCTGCCCCTCAGATCCTGGATCCTTGCCCCCTTAACCTCAGCTCATCTTGATGTCTTTTACCATCCTCTTTTCCTCATCTCCCAGGCCTACATCCTCCCCCTGGGCCTATCTTGGGGTCCAGACACAGCACCATTTGGGCCCAAATCACCTACTCAGACAGCGTCTTTCCCCCCAGGATCTTACTCTTCTCTCAGGCACATCCGAACCCCTCCCAAAGGCAACAGCCTCTCCCACATCCTCCCCCAGAAACCTGTACCTTCCCCCTGTGGCCCACAACCAACCCTGGGGACTATACACTCTCTGGAGTCCACACACTACCCTTGGGCCCTTGACCTTGCCCTCCCCTGAGTACCACATCCTCCTGTTTACAACACCCTATCCTAGAGTTTACATGCTCCTCATATTTGCAAATATGCCTGTGTCAATACCTTTAAGTAATGACTCAATATGTCACCAAGCTGCCCTGTGATTTGGAGTTAACTGAGGTTTACTGTTTAAAGTCTAGAGTATTCAGATGGGAAGATGTGTATAAACAAACTCCCATCTAAGCTGCTGCATGCTGCATGTTTAGAGTGAGTTAACTTTTTCGTCCTTCTTTGTCTCTCTCTCTCTTTCCCCTCCCTGTTAATTTTCATGCTTGCTAGTTACCCCATATGTGATGGCTACTATAGTATGGATTTGCCTGGGTAAGGAAAACCAAGCAGCGCTTTCAGTTCAGAGCTTGTATTCTTCGTAATCTGTCTGCTAGGACATCGTTTACTGCACAGACTGGATCTAGCTTGATGACTGACCATCATTAGTGACCAGTCTCCTGTCCCTAGTTGCCCAGTGGTTGACTGGATGACCCATTCACAGTCACTGTACCATGACAACCAACTGTGTCAGACCCCCTTGAACTACCTATTAAAGCACCCGAAAGGCATGGGACCCAGCAACACCAGTAAAGGTGGTCTGCCGAGTTTGCATGTGACCCAGTGGCACCAGGACAAGTGACTCTGACACTGACCGTATGACCCAGTGACACCAGGACATGGCCCATTGGCACTGAACGTGTGACCCAGTGACATTGAATGTGACCCATTGATGTGTCATCACATGATTCAGTGACATCTGGATACCTGACCTCATGAGTTGTGAACAAATGACCCAGTGGCACTGAACATGTGACCCAATACTATGTGAACACATGACCCTGGGACCCCTGGATAACCTGAGCCTGTGCCTCCCACATTGCCTAGTGACGTCTGCAACCACTGAATGCCCAGTGGCTAGGGCCCAGAATCTGGATCCAAAATTGTGTGTGAGTCTGTTTCGAACACATCCTTCAGGAGATAATTTCAACCAAAAAGCAGATTCTCCTGTCAGTAATGCGATGCTGTCTGAGCTTTGTGTTTCCAGGATTCTATTGCAAGGAGTATGTGCTGGTGCTGGCTGTTATTCCGATGAGTAGTTAAAGACTTATGGGCACGGGTCATTAAACAACCACATGCTTCATGATCCTTGCTTTCAACTAGTCTGTCATTAATAGGGGCCCCTCAATGGCAGAACACCTCTCTACTGCTCTGCTCTCTACACCAAAGGCAGACAGGAATCCCCTGCCAGAATGAAAGTGCCTTAAATTGGTCTTATGAATTATTGGGGCTGTTGTCAAAGGGGTATCCAGCAAAGGGAGTACCATTGAAACCATTGGCAAATTGAGCTAGACATGAATTTCCAAATGATAGGTCACTCCACATGTGACCCAGTGAAATACGCTGGCAACATGGAGGGTAGGAAGTCACATAAGAGCATGGCAGAACGTTGAGTTACACAGATCTACCTCCTGCTATCCTGACCTCCCCCTGCTGAGAAACCATTCCCGTCTTTGGATAATTCTTCATTTCAGAAGGATTGTTGACCTCCCTGGCTGCTCTCACATCTTTCATTAAACCCACCTGTTATAACACACGGCACATGCCTGGAGCAGATGGGACCTGAACCCAGACCTTCTGGCTTAGAGGTAGGGACATTACTGTTACGCCACAGAGCCTGGTCTCCAACATCATGTCCTCACTTTCGCAAAGACCATTGACTGCTTCTATTTCCACTTGACACCATACCCCTCCCATGCCCCAAACAATCTTAACCCATTGTACATGAAACCCTCCTCTGTGCCTTTGTTACCTCCTGTCTCTCTGCCCCAGTATTCTCCTGGGCAGTCACCAAATTCCACTCTCCATAAACCTCAATCCTTATGAAACTCTGCTGCCCATTGCCTACCTTGCAGCCACTCCCCCACTCACCACCTGTTCCCCAGTACCTAAAAACTTAAAACTCTCACCCTATGTTTAAATCTCTCCATGGTCTTGAGCCTCCCTATCTCTGTATCTGCTCCACTTTTGCAACTCTCAGTGACCTCACAATTCCTTGAAAGTTGATTTCTCATGAGCCGCCCCCCTCTCCCTTCACCCTATCAATAGGATCCATGCCTTTAATTCCCTACCCCCAATATACTGTCCCTCAATACCTCCACTTCTCTCTGCTTCATTAAAGTCCATAAAGCACACCACTTTAACTGCTTATATGGCTACCTCTTCCAGTCTGTCTGTTTCCCTGCATCCAATCTGTCCCTTATCCTGCATGTAACATTTTAGAGTATTCATCTATGCTAAAAGTTGAACCAACAGGTCATTCCCAGTCTATGATAAACCAGGTTCAAGTGTGTATTCACACCTGTGTAGAAATTAAAGATACTTTTATGTTGAGTTTTTGTCACCAATTCTTGGCCCACCGTTGGCCAGGGCCTCCTAGTAGATATAACAAATACCCAAGGCATGGTCACCTCCAAGAACCATTGTTGATATAACTGAGGCTGTGACCTTTGTGAAGCCAGCCTGTTTAATCTGGAGTGGCCAGTGCAATCCTCGCATTGGGACTTGCAGCTTTAATGTTTAAAACAGAGGTCACCATGGGCTTCTGCAGTGAGGAGAGACACAAGTGGTGGTGCATTTACCCAGAAAGTCACCACACCTCAGGCAAGGAGTTAGGTTCAGGAGAAAACAGGGCCTTCATGATGACTGCAGCCAAAACAGAAACTGAACTCACATTGTTGGCATCACTCAGCATTACAAACCAGCTGACTGAGCTAAACCAACCTTGACTGTAGGCCCAGTGTGAAGTCAGCTTCAGCTAACAACATCTTGGGAACAGGAGGGGGCCATTCAGCCCCTGAAGCTTAACCCAACATTCAGTTAGATCTTGGCTGACCAACAGTATCCTTATTCCATTTGCCTTGGATCAGCACCCCTTGTGGACTTTGATGTAATTTTCCTTTGTGTGAGCTGAGTTTGGGATTAAAAGGCGAAAAGTGCACTGAGAAAAAAAGGCTAGTGAAGCAACAAGAGACACATGAAGCATCTGGAGCTAATATTGAACTTTAGTATTTCATGCATGTGTTGTACATTAGTCGAACTGTTTTGAAATTGCAAGGGCTGGCTTTTTTCTAAAACTGTAAGTATCTGGGGCTATCTTGATTCCTTAAGGCTTTTATTTAGCATAGAAACTGATAAAACTGATCGAATAACACAAATCTTAACAGCACTAAAAGCCAGTGATTCAACCCAGCCAGAATTTATTCTCTACGTGAGCTTCCTCTGCTCTTAATCTCCTCACCAACCTCCGCATCCAGCACATCATCCTCTTCCACTTCCACCACCCAACACCAAAGAGATATTTCCCTCCCCACCTCTATCTGCCTTTTGAAGTCACTCTGCAACTCCCTCGTCCGCTGCACACTCCCCACCAACGCCACCACTCCCGGCACCTCTCCCTGCAACTGCAGGAGGTGCTACATCTGCCCCTACACCTCCCCTCTCACCTCTATACAAGGCCCCAGACAAACTTTCCAAATCCGATAGGGATTCACCTGTACATTCTCCAACCTGGTCTATTGTATCCATTGATCCCAATGTGGTCTCCTCTACATTGGCGAGACCAAGCGCAGACTCGGGAACTAATTTGCGGAGCATCTGCACTCTGTATGCTATAATCAATAACACCTTCCAGTCACTAACAGTTTTAACTGCCCCTCCCAATTTCTGGGTGATATGCCCATCCTGGGTCTCCTCCAGTGTCACAGTGAGACCACATGCAAAGTGGAGGAACAGCACCTCATATTCCGCCTCGGGAGCCTACAACTCAATGGTCTCAATGTGGACTTTCAAAATCTCCCTACGCCCGGCCTCATCCCATGTCCAACCCTCCCTCTCATCCCCACCTCCTTGACCTGACACTACCTGTCCATCATTTTTCCCACCTATACGCCCCACCCTTCCCACTGATCAATCCCCACTCCCCGCTACCTGCATCCATCTATCACCATCCTACCTACAGTCCCCCAGCCCCATTCCTCCTCCTTGTATTTACTTCCCAGCTCCCTTCCCCCTCCCCAGTCCTGATGAAGGGTGTAAACCCAAAACGTCAACTTTCCTGCTCCTCTAATGCTGCCTGGCCTGCTGTGTTCCTCCAGCTCCACACTGTGTTGACTCTGACTCCAGCATCTGCAGTTCTTGCTATCTCCAAGGATAGTTAATCCAATAGTTGGCCCAAATCCAGGGTAATATAAAAATGTCTTAACTATCCACCACATCTAGCTATCTTATCCTCACCCAGTCCTTGGCTATGGACATTAAATAGCTGAATCCTGTCATGCTGTGTCCAGCATTTACAGCCCTATAACCAACAGCACCCCAATGTCTTGGTCCTATCTGACCTCCAATGATTGGAAATTATGTTAAGGATGGAGTAAGACTGAATGCATGTTTGTGCGTGTTTGTGTTCCAGTGTGTGGGTAGAGACGTGTGTACACACACCAGGCAACTGCAGAAATCATGAGACTTAGTACAATGAGAAGCAGATAACTTAGTTGAGTTGGGTGGCTCGAAACAACAGTACATCATATCACTAAGAGAAAGAACACAGAGGTGAAAAGATGTTGGAATCCAGACTGACGAGAGACATAACAATACAGAGAGAGAGATACAGAACAAGAGAAAATGGCATAGCAACGGAAACAGAGAGAAACCACAGTACACATAAAGAAAGACAAACATTTACACCGTAGCCCTGGTTGCTCTGACAACCAAAAATCTTACTGGATCATCTTTGAGTGTGCAAAAAGCCTTCTGCATAGTGTGGGCCTTGAGCCACTTGGAGTTTCTTCTGAATGGACTGAAATGTTCCTCTCTGTGTCCAGTTGAGTGTTCCATTCCAGTGTCAAACCTTTATGTTGGTACCGTTTGTGAAAAGATAGTGGAGTGGTGGTGCCACTTGACTAGCGGTCCTGAGGTCTCCAGTCTTTAAGGACATGGCAGCTGGTAGAACTTAAATTCAGTTATACAATATAGAATTTATATGGACATGTCCATTTACTGCTGCCCATGATGAAGTTTGCTGCCACTATCCTCTTTAACTGTAGGAAACTACCGAACCTAGCTTAGCCTATGGGAGAGAAACGCCACTTCCTGGTCCAACTAGAAGAGTCTCTTCTGATTTACAAGATTTTGGCAACTACACATTAGCAACTAGCTACAGTCTTCATCAAGATGATAAACGTCCATACTGGCCACCAATGCATTGGTGCATTGATAGTATCCCTTTGAACCAGGAAGTCTGGGTTCATGTCTAACCTCTCCAGAGGTGTGCAATAAAATTTCTCTGAAAAGATTGATGATAAAATATCTATATTGAGATGACAGAGATTGTTACATAGAACATAGAACAGTTCAGCACAGTACAGGCCCTTCGGCCCACGATGTTGTGCCGAACTTTTACCCTAAACCTAAGGTCTATCTAACCTCCACCGCTACCTTATACTATCATCCATATGCCTGTCTAATAGCCGCTTAAATGCCCCTAATGAGGCCGACTCCACTACCCTCTCTGGCAATGCATTCCACGCCCCGACCACTCTCTGAGTAAAGAACCTACCTCTGATGTCTCCCCTATATCTACCTCCTTTCACTTTAAAACTATGTCCCCTCGTAAAAGCTACCTCCACCCTAGGAAAAAGTCTCTGACTGTTTACTCTATCTATACCTCTGATCATTTTGTACACCTCTATCAAGTCACCTCTCATCCTTCGTCGTTCTAAAGAGAAAAGCCCTAGCTCTCTCAACCTTTCCTCGTAAGACCTTCCATCCATTCCAGGCAACATCCTGGTAAATCTCCTCTGTACCTTTTCTAACACTTCCGCATCTTTCCTGTAATGAGGCGACCAGAACTGGACACAATGCTCCAGATGTGGCCGAACCAGGCTTTTGTATAGCTGGAGCATAACTTCACGGCTCTTGAACTCAATCCCTCTATTAATGAAAGCTAACACACCATACACCTTCTTAACAACTCTATCCACCTGGGTGGCAGCTCTCAGGGAACTGTGAACATGAACCCCGAGATCCCTCTGCTCCTCTACACTGCCAAGAATCTTTCCGTTAACCCTGCATTCTGCTTTCAAGTTTGTCCTTCCAAAATGAACCACCTCACACTTTTCAGGGTTAAACTCCATCTGCCACTTCTCAGCCCAGCTCTGCATTCTATCAATGTCCCTTTGTAACCTAGAACAGCCCTCCAAACTGTTCATATCGTGACCCACCTTCATATCGTCTGCGAACTTGCTAATCCACCCTTCCACTCCTTCATCCAAATCATTTACAAAAATCACAAATAGAAGAGGACGCAGAACAGATCCTTGTGGTACACCACTCGTAACTGAGCACCATGTTGAATATTTTCCGTCCACTACCTCCTTTTGTCTTCTAAGGGTCAGCCAATTCTGAATTACAAAGACTTTAAGGAGGACATGCTGGTGATGCTTACAACATTCCTTAGTATTAACCTTTCAGACCGTTATACATCTCCTCCACCCCCAAAATTCTCTTTCTGTTATTACTGTTAGTTACATCTACCACGATCTCATCTCCCCCATAGTTTCTGACTTTATAAATGCAGCCAGTGTGGAAGATTCACTATTCTCCCAGAACGCATTCTCTTTGGAGTTGAAATATTGATAGTTTGCTAGGTAGAAGACTTTTACCTTTGATTCTATTCCAGACTGGGGTCTATAGGTCATTTTAAATCTTTAATCTCTTGGACTTCCTTTGCAGAGGATACCTCCCCTACTGAGACTCCTTCCCTGCCGTGGTCCTGAATCGTTAGATATTAGTCATCACTTCTCAGTGGTGGCTTCTATGCAACTGTGTACATACTTCCGCAATCTGTGTCAGCTGATTTAATTCTCAAACTGCCTGTGAATCTGTGCTGAAGGCCCTCTTGTGGCACAGTCATAGAGTCCCTACCTCTGGATTGTGAGACCCAGGTTCAAGTTCCACTTGCTCCAGAGGTGTGTAAAAACATGTCTGAATAGATTGATTCACAAAAAAATGGATCTGTGCTGAAGCAAGGAAGCTTTTACTTCACTTTGCCAATTGGTTTAGATTCTCTCATTCGCCCTCAACAGTTGTATTATTGGTGGAGTCACACTTCTCCACTAATCTATAAGGATCATTAATTAAATCACCTGGTTGCTGAACTCTATGAACACTTGTTCTTTCAAAAATGTTATTAGTTCTTAGGTTGAAGTAATTGTCAAAGACTTTTAGTACCTCTTCAAAAGTATCTGTCGTTTCTTTTACTCCCTGGCAAGTTATAACATCGTCAGGTATACTCCCAATTCCTTATAGAAGTGTTGTTAGTTAATTGTTCAACTTCTCATTAAGCAACCAATTTGGAAGCCGTTCGGTATCTCAGAAATTGTTTTTTCTGAGATGTCCAGTTCTGTGTTCTATTTGACCCATCTCTGCAATAATGTCTTCCTTGCAGTATTATTTCTGATGCCTTGTCTTCTGAATGTGAGCATGTATGTTGCTTGCTTAAAAGACTTTTGTTTCTGAGCAGTAGCATTTCTACCGCTCTGAGCCATGGTCCTGGTGGATTCTCCTGTGTTTTGCAGCTAAAATAGAGACTTTCTGTCATCTTGTGGCTAAAAGGCAAGATTGCCACCCTGCACAGATTAATTTTTGGTGAATTCCTGCCATTCATGGATAATGAAGGAATCCTACAATTCCCACTTAAATCACGGTGTTCTGAATGCTAGCAATAAACACTGGCCAGCAATGCCTACATCTCAAGTAGGAACTTCAAAAAAGTCATAGGTTACATTGTTATGATCGACATTGTCACAGAGACTTTGAGAAGGATCAGATGTTAGGTCTCTCTCCTTTGAAATCCTAAGTTGTTCTGCTCACTTCTCAGGATGGCATCAACATAATATGTAGTGGTTATGGCATTCCTGTAACCCCTTTCAGACCCATACACAACGTGAAAAATCAAGCTAGTCTCAGAACCTATCAGCAATTGTTGTAAAATCTCATCAGTTTCACAAATGTTCTCAGGAAGGAAATCTGATGTACTTACCCTGTCTGGCCTACATGTGACTTCAGACCCACAGCAATGTGATTCACTCTTCACAGCTCTTTGAAGGGATCTAGTAAGCCTTCAATCTATAATGAACACATTTTTGAAAAACACTCAAGAGCATTAAGGAATGGACAACAGACACTGACATTGCCATTGGCAAACATAGCCCGGCTAAAAGAACAAATCTACTAGAATATTATATCTCTTTTCACAGTTGCTCCACACTCTGATAAGAACTGCTCCACTCCAATCATATCCATCATTCTGGAGGGAAGCACTATCCATTATAAATGTCACTGATTAGACGTGTGTGTGTGTGTGTGTGTGTCTGCATGCACGCATGTTTGCGTGTATGTGAACGTGTGTTTACTCAGGTGAACGTATGCGCACACTGGAGAGGGGTATACACTGATCAGTGAGTGAGGGAACGAACGGGCCCTTATTTCTTCCAGGGCTGTGTGAAGATTTGGTCAGTTAGTGGTGAAGAGAGGAATTGGAAATAAATGAGGGATTTTTTTTTTCCAAAAAGCCTTAAAGAGTGCACTGGTGAAGAAGCCCCAGGTTAGATTGCTCGCGTGCTTGGCATTGCTTGTTGAGTGAGTTGGCATTGGCGCTGATGTGTTGCTGTGATGCAGATTTTAACATTTCAGTACATTGCTGCTGTGTATGAGTATTCTATGCTGTATGTGTCTGTGTAACCCAATGGGCCTTTACCTCTTTAAACACATGGGGCATTATTTAAGAATCTTTTTGCACAGAAGCAGACCATTTGGTCCATCTGGTCTATGTCAGCTCTTTGAAAGACATATCCAATTAATCCAATTCTCTTGCTCAGTCCCCACAGCCTTATCTTTTCTTTCTCCTTCTCAAGCATTTCTCCAATGGCCGCTTTGAAAATTACAATTAAATTTACATCCACCACCCTTTTCAGACAAGGCACTCCGGAACATCATAATCTAAAAAAAATTTGCCTCACATCCCCTCTGGTTCTTTAGCTAATTACCTTAAATCAGTGTCCTTTCATTACCAACTTTTCTGCCAGTGGAAACAGTTTCCACTCTCCATTGTATCAAAACCTGAAATAATTTGAAATATCCCTGCTAAATTTCCTCATCACTTTTCACACTAAATAATATAAATATTATATAAATTCCAGTTTATCTGCATTACCATGCTTAATAGGTAGATGAATTGGCCACAAGGGGTTGGCAGCAGAAGTGTTGGATTCAACATTGGGAGTTTCCCAAATCTTAACTACTGTCTCTTTATTTTTCTGGACTGAGACTTTTACAGAATTATGTGCAACAATGCATTAAGCCCAGGCAAATTTTATCCAATCAGTTACCACCATGATGCAGCAGACTGCCTATTTTATTTATCAATTTGCTGACAAAGCCAATACACAGGTAGCTAGGACATAGGAGCAGGAAAAGACCATTCAGCCCTTCTATCCTGTTCCACTAATCTAAAGGATCTGGCCCAAACTGGTTGTGACCTCAACTCCACTTTCCTGTCTCCCCATCACATGACTCGGAGGTTGATCAAAATACTACCTAACTCAGCCTTAAATAAGTTCAATGAATCGCCCCACCCCCCAAACACCCCATCCCCCAGCCCCATTTAAATATTGTGCAAATGCGATGGTGAGTTGCATCCTTGAAGCATATGGGAAGGTGCTCCTTCAAGACACTGTTAAAGGGAGCTCCAGGGTTTTGAACTGATTACACCCAGACACATGATGTAGGTACAACTGGACACATGGCCCAGAGATGCCACACATGTGATCCAGTTATACCCAGGACGTGAGATCAACCAATGCCTGAACACATGACTCAGTGACACCAACATGTGTGATGCTGACAGCCAGTAAATGCCCCTTATACCATAGACCAGAAGCTGGACTAGATAGAGATCCGGACCGACGAGACCAAGGAAACTTTGGCGAGTTGCAGGAGTGCATCTCATTGAGGTACATACTGTCATCACAAAGGTCACGGGCCAGAGACGTCTTTGGCTCCAGGGTTACTATGTACCAAGGTTTTCTGTAAGCTTTCTCTCTGTGTCACTTTGTACTTGGCCACACAGCTGTCTCATGGTCCAGGTACCTGCTTTGAGGGCTTCTCCAGTCAAGCTCTACTTGCACAGGTTTGTTTATTCAGTGGGAAGTAATTAAACAGCAGACATACATGCACCTTAGTGCCATAATATGCCCCTATGAATACATGAAATGGAAAAATATCATCATTTAAACAGCACTGAGGTTTGATCCATTGTTTTAATTTTAAAAACCCAAATAATTCCAAGAAAATTTCATATCCAATCTTAAATTGTTTAACTTAATTTTTCTGATTCTCATTAAGTGCTCTACTTTCTAAAAAGCATTCACAGGCATGTGTCATATGAAAACTTTTATTTTTCTTATTGTCAATGTTAACATCAAACACTCACTGGACAGGGACAGCACATGTTTAGAGATAGAGTAAAGCCTCCTGTACTCTTTTAAACTAAAAGTGAAGCCTCCTCTACACTATTCCCATCAAACCCTCCCAGTAGAGGGACAGCATGAGGTTAGATACAGAGTAAAGTTCTCTCTACGCTGCCCCTATCAAAACAGTCCCAGGACAAGAACAGCATGGGGTCAGATACAGAGTAAAGCTTCTCTACACTGTCCCCATCGAAACATTCCCAGGACAGGCACAGCACAGGGTGAGGTACAGAGCGAAGCTCCCTCTAGATCACCCTGATTATTTCTAACTCTAATTTCAGGAGGGCACCCTTCTAGTTCTGCCTGTGTAGCATTCCTTCCAGCAGCGATATTGATGGTATTTTGGATTAAAATTGTGCAGACACCCCATAATTAATGTTCTCATGTATCTCTGGGCTGCATCTGAATCCACATGTGCAGAGTTAAAGAGCAATGTGTCATGGTCAAGCTGGTGAATCTGTGGGCACCTGTGCTAACTTGCCCCAGGAATGCCTTTAAACGGTGCCCAGGACAGAGCAGCATAGAATTAACAAGAGGTTACTCATATCCAGGGACTGCATAGTTGCTTTGCATCCTGGAGATTGTGCACCCCTCCAAGGACTCCGCTCTCTCGTGAACTTATCAGCCTTAATCTGTCGTATTTCCCAAACTATGCATCCTTAATCTTGTTCCATGAAACATTCATGAATTATTGGTTAGACCATCGCTGAACCACTGTGGCCAATTCTGGGCACCACACTTTATTCTGGATGTCAAGGCCTTGGAGATGGTACTAGGTCATAGGATATCAATAATATTGAGACTCTGGAAAAACTGGGATCATGCTTCTTCAAGTAAAGATAATGGGTTTTGTTGGCAGCAACAAAGGTATCAGTTTTCTCCAACAGAACAATCAGTAACCAGAAGATTTAAGATCCTTTGTTTAAAAAAGCAGTGGGGAGATGAAAATAGAGAGATTCATACACTGAGTTAATCTGGAACATAATGCCTGAAAGAACGTACTGGGAAGGGGAGGTAGCATATTTAGTAGGAACTCGTACAATAATATTGGACAAATATTTGAAAAGGTAAAAAGTAATTTCAAGGGACTGGTGGATGACTCCTTCAAAGAGCTGGCACAGGCGTGATAGGCTGAATGGCCTCCGATTTGTATTGTATTACAGTACAGTTCTAATACTGTTAAAACTTCCGGGAGACTGCAAAGCACCAGGTCTGTGTAATCTAGAGATTGTGTCACCCCCAGTAACTGTGACCCCAAAACCCCTCACCCGGTGCTGACTTTCTGCCAGTTTCTGCATATCCCTTGGAGAATGCATGGCAGTAATCTCTGTCTAGAGAATGTGATGAAGACATGGACGTCAGGCAACCCGTGTAAGCATAAGATAGCTACCAATAAACCCAATGTGGAATTCAGGAGAAATCTCGCCGCCATGGGGTGGAGGTAAATAAAATGAATATATTTAAGGGGAAGCTTGGTAATTGTACAAGAGGGAAAGGCATAAAAGGATCTGCTGATAGGGTGAGATGAAGTCGGTTGGGTGGTTCATGGAGTTTAAATACCAGCATGGACAAGTTAGGCTGAATGGCCTGCTTTTGGGCTCTAATCTCTATTGAATATGATGTCAGCACTTCATGTCCTGTCATACATGTGCCCCACTTGTCGTCATGGTTACAGATGAGCACATTGGGATTTGCACCTCGGTGCCTCATTGCCAGCTCAGAGTCATTTATGTCCCTTTTTCCAATACTGGCTATCCTCAAGGAGAGGCAAGTGCCTTTACCTATACAGTGTAAAATTATACAGGGAACGTCCTCCTTCCAAACCTCCCACAAACTGGTCCATCACACAAGAACAGTCATTTGTAACAGAGTTGGCCAGATGTTAAGTGTTGGAGTTCATAACAGTTCAGTTTCCTGGAGTTTGGTGCTGGCTGTTGGGATTTGGGTTACACAGAGCCATTGTAAAAGTGTTGATGTGATCTCCCGCAACTGGCGCTTATTCTAATGGAACCTCTTTTCTTTGCTTCTGTAGATATGAGGACAACAAACCATTTCTCAAGTAAGATCTAGTGTTACAATGTCAAACCTAGTGCAGCTATTACCCGCTGTTGTCTGACCCTGTCGACTGCACCCTTCCTTTGTATGGTATTAACGATTGCAGCGTTCCTCGCTGTTTCTGGTGTATGAGTCACTGTTGCCAAGAGAATCAGAGAACATAAGAAATATGTCGATGGGTGTATTGTGTCCAAGAGCGTCACACTTTAAGAAGAATGTCAAAGCCTTGGAGAGGGCGTAAAGAAGGTCGGCTTTGGTTATGTAGATAGACTAGTGAAACAGCAGATGGCCCCTTTTGAAAAATGCAAGTTTGAGGGGCGATTGAACAGAGGAGACTGTGTGAGTTTTTCCTGAGTAATTAGGAGGATCCACAAACAGGAGAGTCAGTAACTACAGGACACAAGTTCATTATAATCAGCAAAAGGAATACAGGCAAAGGATGAGGAAAGTGGCTCTGGTGCATTGGTTAAAAGGGTGGGAAGCAGATTCAGTGATAATTTTGTCTTATTCCCAAGTACGAGAGTACTGAACAAGCCAGATATTTGTTAGAATCTTGCTTTATAGTCCATAATCTTTGAAAGATGTGTGGAAAAACCAAGGGTGAATCAACAAATGGCAGGATGAATGTAAACCCCAATAAAAATCTTTATTATACAAGCCTGAACAAAACAACTGCAAATCATAATTTCTAAACAACTGAAATGAAGATTCAAAACCATGAACACTATGTATACAACTTACTTATACCAACTAACTGGGGGAGAGGGTTTGGGTGAGGGGAAACTTGGCTTACAAAGCAGAAGGATATGGCAGCATTGCAGAGCACCAACTAGGATAGTACATCCAGAGTGAGACAGGAGGAGCATGTCTACATCCAAGTTCAGCTGGAAAAAGGGAAAGCAAAAGGAATGTTGGCCTTTTTTCAAAGGGAATGTAGTATAACAGCAAGGAGGCTTTGCCGAAACTATACGAAGTCTGACCACAACTGGAATACTGCGTGCAGTTTTGAGCCCCTTAACTTAGCAAAAATGTACTGGCTTTGAAGGCAGTCCTGAGATTGTCGTAAAAACGTAGTCCTTTAAGGAAGAAAATCTGCTGTCCTTACCCAGCCTGGCCTACATGTGACACCAACAATATGGTTGACTGCCCCTGAAATTGCCTAAACAGCCAGACAGTTTAAGCGCAAATAAGGATGGGAAACAAATGTTGACCTTTCCAGTGATGGCCACGTCCCAGTTAAGAAGGAAGAAAAATGTAAAAATGATGCAGTATTTACCCTTCTTCTACTCTTGGTCACTATTACCAGCCATGGGAGGTCAGGTGCATTGTAGGTTTGATCTAGTTATCCATGTCGGTGTAGCCTATCAACACTGGGGTAACAACTCTTATAAAGCCATGTTTATCTGACCTCATTACACAGTTCCCTTTGTTATATCTGACTTTCTTCTCTGCTGATTTGAAGTACATTTCCCCCAATCTGTACTCTTAACACAAAACTTAAAATGGAAGAAAACCTTTATTTTCAGGCCACCACGTAATTTACACCAAATGAAAGACTTCTTCAAGTGTAGCCACTGTTGTAAAGTAGGCAACATGGCAGCCACAAGCTCCCTCTGAGGGCAATATGATAATAAGCAGATAATCTGTTTTGGGTGGGACTGGTTAAGGGATAAATATTGCCAGAACACCAGACGAATATTTCATAATCTTTAAAGCACCATTGTGACATTAACATTTGCAGAAACCTTAGAAGGCAGTTCTCGGTTGAAATGCAGCATCCCCACCAGGGAACACTACTTTTGTGGGTGGGTCAGCTGGCTTTTGTGCTGAAGTGTTTGGTTTGGGACTCTTTTTATTCATTCACAAAATGTGGGCATTGCTGGCTGGGCCAGCGTTTGTAGCCCATTCCTAATTGCCCTTGAGAAGCCACCATCTTTAACCGCTGCAGTCCATGGGGTGGAGATAACCCCACCCCCCCACAACCCCCTGTGTTTTTAGGGAATGAGTTCAAGGATGTTGACTCATTGACATTGAAGGAACGGCAATATATTTCTGAGTCATGGTAACGTATGACTTGAACTCTCAATCTCCTGACTCAGAAGCAAGATGCTACTCACTAAGCTCTGGCTGATGTCAGTGGAATTAACAATGGGAGAGATGTTAATTCATTGGGTTGTGAAAATGTTTACAATATTACACAAAGTCAAAATGTTGCCACAAGCCTGCTGTTATACAGAGAGGGTCTAGAGACTTTTGGTCACCTTTCATTGAAAGCAGTTCAAAGAATGTTTGCTCAGTTTCGGGGATAACGGCATTGTCTTATGATCCAAGTTTTGGCAGGTTGTGCATACTCTCATTACCTTTTAGAAGAATGGGAGGCAATTTTATTGAAACGTATAAGAATCTGCAGAAACTTGAGAAGGTTAGATGCTGAGAGGATGTCTCCTCTCATGGGGAAATCTAGAACAAGGTAAACTAGTTTCAGAATAAATCATACAGAGATAGTAAGAACTGCAGATGCTGGAGTCAGAGATAACACAGTATGGAGCTGGAGGAACACAGCACGCCAGGCAGCATCAGAGGAGCAGGAAAGTTGATGTTTCAGGTCGAGACTCTTCTTCAGAAATGGGGAGGGGGAGGGGAGCTCAGAAATAAATAGAGAGGAGGGGTGGGACTGGGAAAGGTAGGTGGGATGGTGACAGGTGAGTGCAGGTAGGAGATTGGTCAGTGAGATGGGAGGTGCGGATAGGTGGGAGAGAAGATGGACAGGATGTGTCAGGTCAAAGAGGTGGGGATAAGAGGGAGGGTTCGACATGGGATGAGGCCGGGGATGGGGAGATTTTGAAACTGATAAAATCCACATTGAGACCATCAGGCTGTAGGGTTCGAAGGTGGAATATGAGGTGCTGCTCCTCCAGTTTCCAGGTGTCGTCATTGTGACACTGGAAGAGGCCCAGGATGGACATGTCACCCAAGGAGTGGGAGGGGGAGTTGAAATGGTTCACGTCTGGAAGGTGTTGTTTGTCGCGAACAGAGTACAGGTGCTCTGCAAAACGGTCTCCGAGCCTCCGCTTGGTCTCACCGATGCAGAGAAGGCCACATCGGGAGCAGCGGATGCAATAGACCAAGTTGATGGATGTGCAGGTGAACCTCTGTCTAATGTGGAAGGTTTGTTTGGTGCCTTGAATGGAGGTGAGGGGGGAGGTGTAGGGACAGGTGTAGCACTTCTTGCGGGAAAGGTGCCGGGGGTGGTGGGGAGTATGGAGCGGACGAGGGAATCGCAGAGAGATTGGTCCCTATGGAAGGCAGGTAGGGTGGGGAGGGAAATATATCTTTGATTGTGAAGTCGGATTTTAGGTGGCGTAAGTGGAGGAGAATGAGTCCTTTACTGAGGACTGACCATTCATCCTCAGTGAGGGGGTGGTCTGGAGGGATGGTGATCACCCGGCTGGGCTTGGGGCTGGGACTGGGTGTAGAGCTGGTGGCTGGGTTGGAGCTGGCTATGAGGGCAGAGTTAGTGACATCGTCAGCAACGTCGGTGGTGGGCGGGGTGACGGCTTCAGTGACGTCGGTCTTGTTGTCGGAAGTGACATCGTCCTTGATGTTGGCAGCGGGAGCGGCGTCCTTGATGTAGGTGGCCTCTCATCCCCACCTCCTTGACCTGACACATCCTGTCCATCTTCTCTCCCACCTACCCACTCCTCCCACCTCACTGACCAATCCCTACCACCCCCTACCTGTACTCCCCTGTCACTATCCCACCTACCTTCCCCAGCCCCACCTCTCCTCTCTCTGTTTATTTCTGAGCTCCCTGCCCACTCCCCCATTTCTGAAGAAAGGTCCTGACCTGAAACGTCAACTTTCCTGTTCCCCTGATGCTGCCTGGCCTGCTGTGTTCCTCCAGCTCCGCACTGTGTTATCTCTAGTTTCAGAATAAGAGGTCTTTCATTTAAGTCAGAAATTAGGAGCAATTTCTTTTTTAGAGGGTCATTAGTCTGTGGGATTCTCTTCCCCAGAGAGCAGTGGAGGCTGGATCATTGAATATTTTGGACAGATTTCTGATCAACAAGGGTTACGGGGGGCACAGTAAGGAAACTGGAGTTAAGGCTACATCAGATCACCAATAATCCTAAATGAATGGTGAACTCAAAGGAAAAAATAGCCTTCTCCTGGACCTAAGTCGTACGCTTTCATGTCCTATATGTTTGGGTAGGTTTAAATGGGAAAATATTGTAGCAGAAGTAATAACGCCATTAGGAAGGATTTGCCCCTGGGGTGAGAATCCAATTCTCTGAGAAAGGATGTGACTGGCATGTCAAGTACCGGGCACATTGTTTAATTGACTTGCTGAGGGAGTTTACTCCCTCATCCATTCAGCTATCCTTTCACATTTAGATTTACAGAATTTGTTGTCACTCACACCTTTCCTTGATGACTGGAAGTGTACTGAGGAGTCAGGGAAGCTGACAATAAACAATGTCACTAGCTAACTCCTATATGGCAGTTTGGGATCTCCTGCTGGTCTGTAAGCCCTTTTAAGTACAATTCGCCAAAATCAATTTATGTTTAGAAGGCAGGGCTCTGATGTTAATGTACCTTTTGGAGTTAAGCAGCTTAATGAAATAATAATATTTACAGGCGAGTATTTCTATTTGCTGTTCTCTCCAAAACTGTAACCACCTTCCCTTGAAGTAACTGCAAAGCTACAGAGTTTCCTCTCCCTCTCCATATGGTTGATAAGAGGTCTCTTGAAATCCATCATGCAGAAACTTACTGATCATTCTTTGTGTTGTCTTTTAGGTCCTGGGCTTTGGGTGCAGTCGCTCTCCTTTTCCTGCTGGGTCTCACCTGGGCATTTGGCCTGATGTTTATCAATGAGGAGTCCATGGTGATGGCCTACCTCTTCACAACGTTCAATGCCTTCCAGGGAATGTTCATCTTCATTTTTCACTGTGCCCTCCAGAAGAAAGTAAGGCTCCTCAAAAATTCCTTGAATTTAACCTGTGAGAATATTCGCTGAGATTTAGAAGATCGGGGTGATTTATTCATAGTTTTCGCAATATTTTAGGGAACAGCCAGAGTAGATGGAGAAGAAACTGTTTCTGCTGTTTACAAAATCTAGGTTCAGGTGCAAATCAGCACACACCTTTCAGGAGTGAAGTTAGGAAACAGCTTTACATTCTGAGGGTAGTAAAAGTTCGGCATTTCCCTCAGAGAACAATAGGTGATGATTTTTAATTATTCATTTTTAAATCTGAGATTGAAACATTTTGGTTAACTACAGGAGGTTCTGAGGAAGGGTCACCGGACCCGAAATGTTAACTCTGATTTCTGTTCACAGATGCTGCCAGACCTGCTGAGCTTTTCCAGCAACTTCTGTTTCTGTTCCTGATTTACAGCATCCGCAGTTCTTTTGGTTTTTATAATAACAGGGATTGGCTGGCTCACTCAGGCACACTAACTCCATGATTGGTTGCAGGACCTGCAAAGTTGGAAAAGCACAAAGAGTTCCCAATCCCTCCGCTTCTGCTGAGGGTGAGTGTGGGAGAGACATTGTCGGATAACTGCAGAATAAAGCTAGGCTAGACCTCAGGTTGCATCACCTTTGAATGCTGAAAGAGGGTGATCCATGTGTGCGTGGAACCAAGATGGCACCGCAGTATTCCTATCCAGAGAGGAACATTGGAGGGAGTCATCACAACAATGGCATAGCCTTCCTTCAGAAGGCGCTATATCTAGCAAAAAGGAATTTTAAAAAATGTTGACAAGCTGAAAAGAAGTGACAAGAGGCTCTTAAGGAACATAGTGTACAGCGTGGACATATTGGGCCAAATGGCCTGCTTCTGTGCTGCAAAGACTGTAAAAATATGTCAAATGCAATTATGTTGCAGGGATGAAGTGCATAATTGTTGTCACAGCGCCACATCCCAGTGTCAAAGGTTTTTTCAGTGAGAGGCATATATCACCAAGTGGATCAAGAAAGAGGAGTTTAATCTTTTCACTAAGGTGCTCCTCCTTTCAATCGACATTTCTCTTTCAATGAGAAGCAATTTTGTTAGTAATGATGATCAAGGGGTTGGTTTTGAAGTGTTTCTGGCTGTGTAATTACATGCAAAATCAATAATCCATGTTTGAGGGTATTTAACAAGTGCATAAATTCTACGTGATCAAGATCAATAACGAAAGTCATGCAGTGATGCATCCCATGATCGAACAATGTGCCTCCTGGATCTGTATAACCAAATGTACAAAAAGGTGTGAGTGGAGAGGCTTAGTCCATTGAAATTTTATACAAGGGAAGTGAGTGGAACGTGTTTCATCCCCCGAGAATCCAGTGGAGCATGGTTTGAATGAGTTTGATCCAAGCATCACTGATCCTGAATCCATGTTAAACAAATTGCTGGCACTACTCTCTGCAACAGATGGTCGTGTATTATCACAGAGTGAATGGCAGCTTCATGTGAATCGCCAATGTTACAAGACTGTGTCCTCTCCAGTTAATGGGATGGGACATCAGAGAGACTCTGAGCATTTCCAAGTTGCATTGATGGTCATGGAATTTTGCCCCAATAATATAAAAGATAATAATCAATTATATGCCCTGTCAATTAATTTCTAGGCAAGTAAAATTAGATAGTAGCCCATTTTACAGCATCCCCCGTGTTAATAATTCCCATCCCACCAACTACCGTCAAGTGGACACTGCAAATCCCCCATGGCCGGTATTGTGTTTCAACAACAACAACTTACATTTATATACCACCTTTAACCCAACAAAACATCTCAAGGCTCTAAATAGGTACAAGTTAAACTAGATTTGACCCTAAACTGTATAAGTAGATATTGGGACAGGATTTCTAGTCAAAGAGGCAGGTTTTAAGGAGGATCTTAAAGGTGGAGATAGAGGGAGAGGTGAAGAGACAGAGAGGTCTTGAGAGAGGCTTCCAGAGCTGAGGGCTGCTGAAACCACAAGCTTCAATAGTGGAACACTGGAAAAAGTGCATGCTGAAGGGACCAGAATTAAAGGAGCGCAGATACCTTGGTGGGTTGTGGGACTGGGGGAGATTAGAGAGGTGGGGAAATGTGAAGTCCTGAGGAAGCTGGAAACAAGGATGAGAATTTAAATTTTGCGTTGTAACTGGACTGGGAGCCCAGTGTGGGTCAGAGAGCGTGGGACAAACAGAACTTGCAGTGAGTCAGAATTTGGGCAGCAGATGTTTAGATGGACTCAGGTTTCTGGAGAATGGAAGGCTGAGCAGGGGGACTTTGGGATGGTCAATCCAGGGGCAACGAAAGCAAGGATGACGGTTTCAGCAGAGTTGAAGGTCATATTCAGTGATGTTGAGGCAGAGGCAGAGAGAGAGAGATTGAGACGGTAGCCTCAGACTGTTCCCAGGGCTGGCAATCATAGATATGAAATGATCAAGGCCAGGATCACACTCAACAGCCTGGCACGCCTCCCAGTTTCCAGCCTGGTGACAGCTGCTGCTTAATAAACCAGAGGCAAATGCTTTAATTGCGCTGACAGACTGCCATCTGATTTACTCAGTTTTACTCCACTGCGAAGTGGGAAGGATTGTTTTGACCTGGCTCCTCGCAGCTGGTTTGCTGCACTCTGAAGCCTGTGGGATGAGGGAGACGGCAGATATTAAAGCAGTCAGCAGAAAAGCAAACAGTTAGAGGAGAAGCAAGTCTGAGGGGACACCGGGCTCCAGGCATTGTCCACTTGCACTTTTCAGCCTTTGATCAACCTCTGACTACTACCTTGAAGTAGAAGCTTAGCATCCCCAAGTTATAGAAACAAGTAACACGAGGAGACCATTAAACCTCCGAGCCTGTCCTATCATTCAGTAAGATCATAGCTGATTTTAACCTCAAAACTACAATTCTGTATATCCCCTGATAATCTTTCATCTCCTTGATCATCAAAAATCTGTCCCCGCCTTAAAACTATTTCAAGATTCTGCATCCACTGCCTTTTGAGGAAAGGAATTCCAAAGACTCGGAATCCTCTGGGAAAAAAAAATTCCTCTTCTCTGTTTATATATTGGCAGCCCCTCATTTTTAAATTATGAACCTGAGTTCTGGTTTCTCCTTTCCACATCCGCCTGGAGAAGTCCCCTTATATGTTTCAATTAAGTCATCTCTGACTCTTCTAAACTCCAGAGGATACAAGCCAAGGCTGTCTAACCTTTCCCCATCAGGCAATCAACTTATTTTAGGTATTAGTCTAGTAAACCTTCTTTGAATGCTTTACTGCATTAACATCTTTCTATAAATACGGTGACCAGATTTGTACATAGTACTCCAGATGCAGTCTCACCATGTTGAAGTAGGCTGCCTTATTTTTAGGTCAGTTGCCCAGCAAAGGAACAATTACGGACAATTCTGAAGAAACTCAACAGGTCTGGTAGCATCCCAGGAGAGAGAAACAGAAAATTTCTAGTCCAGTGTGACATTTCTTCAGAACTGAAGAAGTCAAACCAGATTTGAAACATTAACTGTTAATGCCATTTAATCACTGATGAACGAGGCCCCAATATAATACTTGCAATGAAAGGTGTGTGATATATTATAAACATCAATCCTTTTGGAGTTTGGATTTTAAACCAGTGGCATATTGGTTTGGTATATTCGTATGAAGGAATTTAATAATTAACCAGATCATTCTTTTCAGAAGCATGATTTCAAACTAGTTTGTGTAAAAGAGTAGATGACCTTGGGCCTCCAGAGCTGTTAAAGGGAGTTCATTTATAGATATTTTCTAATCAGTCTGTTCAGAGATGTTATGATACACCACTGGAGTAGTTGGGACTTGAACCTATTGCCTCCTGGTGCAGAAGGTAGGGGCACTACCACTGCACCACAAGAACTTCAAGTATTTATATTGTGGTGTTTATGCAGGAGAGAAAAGATACACTAAGCCTGAAGTTTAATAGAGGCTAAGATGAGCAAGTTTTTTTAAAATTCATTTAAAAGCTATTGAATTCATTTCAAAAGAGACTCGATATGTTAGACACAAGAATAGAAAAAGGAGTCTGTTCAGAGCAGTTAAGCGAATATGTTAGTATGGTGTAAGGGTTTCAGCACTTCCAGACCAGGGGCGTTTGGTTGGAAATCTTTATTGGCTATTCAAAGCTGAGAGAGTCTAAGCTCTCAGTCATGTAAGTCAAAAGGAAAAGCTTCACAGCTCACGGGACCAAAACTGAAAAGAAGCAGCAAAGTCAACCTACAGGTATGATAGGAAAGCAACATTACTCTAGATTTTTATTAACTGTAAATTGCTATTGTTGAGGAATAAATGGGATTTTGATTTGTGGATTGTTTGAAATATTTTAAACTGTGTTATATTTAGATAGCTTGGTTTGTTTTATACATTGTTCTTTTATGTAATGAATTGAAAATGCACTGACTTCAGGGGTGGCATTGTGGCTCAGTGGTTAGCACTGTTGCCTCACAGTGCCAGGGACCTGGGCTCAATTCCACCCTTGGACGACTGTCTGTGTGGAGTTTGCATATTCTCCCCATGTCTGCATGGATTTCCTCCCACAGTCCAAAGATGTGCAGGCTAGGTGGATTGGCCATGCTAAATTGCCCATAGTGTTCAGGGGTGTGCAGATTAGGTGGGTTATGGAGAATGGGTCTGAGTGGGATGTTGTGAGGGTTGGTGTGGACTTGTCAGACCAAAGGGACTGTTTCCACACTGTAGGGATTCTATGATCTGATCTGTGAATTTCTATTTTCTTTTTAAAAAGAAATCTGCAGCTTTATTTGCTTATATTTCAGTGAAAGACCACCAAGTTTAAAAAAAAAACCCACAGATTATGGTCTATAAGCCAATTTCATTCAGCAATATATCTTGTCCAGGAGTAATGTCACCTGGGATCATAACACACTGATCTGCTAGGTTTCAAAATAAACACTGACCAGTCACAGGCCACAATGTATAGACCGCAATATAAACAATAACCAACTAAGCCCCGATATAACCACTTAGTACGGGGGGATGGACTGTCTCAAATTTTCCTGCACTCTTTCACAATTTGGCTTTTCATCCCACATTCTGGGAAACATCCTGGATCTTTTCTCTGCGTCTATCAGCTTTATGTCTACACATGCGTCAGCCCCAGAAATACTGTGGCTTAAAACTTTGGTGCTTTCCAGTAAGTGTCCAGACAGTGTTTTACAAGGGCAGTTCACCCTAGCTGACCAGTCAGACCCAATAAAAACCAACTAGGCTTCAATAAAAGCATGACTAACTGGGCTGCAATAGAAACACTGACCAGCTACGCCCCAATACAAACACCACCCACCAGGCCCCAACAGAAACTCTATAAAATAGACCTCAATAGAAACACTGACCGGAGAAGCCTCAAAGCAATTTTTATGTCGTTCTTTCATGGGATGTGGCGTCATTGGCAAGCTTGGCGTTTGTTGCTCATTTCTAACATTCCTTGGACTGAGTGGATTGCTAGAACATTTCAGGGGGGAGTTAAGAGTCAGCCACATTGTTTTGGGTCTGGAGTCACATGTAGGCTAGACTGATATGGATGGCACCTTCACTAAAATATACTAGTGAACCATCACTGACAGTAGATTCCAGGTTTTAATCCCAGAATTTACATTCCACAAGCTGTCCCGGTATGTGTTGAGCTTGTGTCCCCATAGAGTATGGACCTGAAGATTACTAGTCCAATGACCATCAAAGCCTCTTCATCCTGCTATGAGCTGCATCCAATCTCTGCTAGAAAGAACTGCCCTGATACTACATAGACCCATGGATCACAGCACAGTGTTAGCAAGCTGTCCTACCGTAACTTCTTTTTTTCTCCGTGTTTCTGTGCTCAGGTCCACAAGGAATATAGTAAGTGCCTGCGGCATGCCCATTGCTGCAGCCGCCCCTCTGCTGGGGTCTCCCATGGCAACCTGAAGACATCCACCATCCGGAACAATAGCCGGTATTACACTGGTACTCAGGTACAGAACGCTGCGGCAAGCAGGAGGATGGCTGAAAAGGTCATTTTTTGACAGGGTCATATAAAGTTGAATCGTGTTGTTGTCCATTTTCTCAGACGATGGGTTCTTCAGCTAATTCAGCCTTTTGGGGTGTGGGGAGACATGATGGATCGACGAAAGAAAGCCAAACATTTCATCAGTGGGGATGGGGGGGTGCGTGGGGTGATGGTGAGTTGATATTGGCGGGTGACCTTTCCCCACCACTGATCTGCAGTAACCCCCATCCCAAGGTGAGGTGACAATTTCTCCTCACCCCAGAAACTGTCCCCTTGGTAAATATGGGAACCACCATTCACAACTTAGAATCCCTACAGTATGGAAACAGGCCATTCACCCCACAAGTCCACACCAACCCTCTGAAGAGCAATCCACCCAGACCCATTCCCCTACATTTCCCATTTCTAACCCACCTAACCTGCACATCTTTGGACTGTGGGAGGAAACAGGAGCATCCGGAGGAAACCCATGCAGACAAGGGGAGAATGCACAAACTCCACACAGTTGCCTGAGTTTGGAATCAAACCTGGGTCCCTGATGCTGTGAGGCAGTAATGCTAACCACTGAGCCACTGTGCAGCCCCACTTCCCATTTGTTTCTGACATTGTCAACAGCCCCTGCCATGAACCTGTTTCCAATTGCTCAATGTCAGCAACTTGGCACAGCATGGAAAGTGATTAAACTCGATTTGTTTTAAAGCAGTCAGTTTTATCCCTCATTTCAAAAACAGCTGTCACAGTTGTTTGAACAGCAGGACCCCAAATGCATGCAATTTCCAGGGATAATCCAACCATTGCTCTAAATTATTGATGCAAGAGTGGTACAGCCCTGCATTGTTGCTGGATGGTTGGTACAGCCTCAGGCCTGTTGCTGTGTCGATGGTACAGCCTCAGGACTGTTGCTAGGTCAGTGGGGCAGCCTCAGGCCTGTTGCTAGATTGTTGGTGCAGCCTCAGACCTATTGCTATGTCGATGGTACAGCCTCAGGACTGTTGCTAGTTCAGTGGGGCAGCCTCAGGCCTATTGCTATGTCGATGGCACAGCCTCAGGACTGTTGCTAGGTCAGTGGTGCAGCCTCAAGCCTGTTGCTGGGTCAGTGCTGCAATTTTGGTCTGTTGTTAGGTAGTCGGTTAACCTTGGGCTGTTGCTGGATCAATGCTGCAGCCTCAGGCCTGCTGCTAAGTAAATAGCCCTTAGCCCAGTCTGTTCAGTGTGCTTCACAGTTGTTTCACTGTTCCAGTGTTTTGACCCTCTCGTGTGGTGGAATAGAGGAGTCAGAGCTGAGAAAGTGGGAAGGAATGCGGGCATGCCTTTGGTTCTATCTAGCTCCCATTTATCCGCCAGCACTGTCCAATAGAACTTCTGTTTTACAATCTCGTGGCAGGCGGGGTTCGGCCTCATTCAACCTTGTCCTTTTCACTTGAACAAACGCCAGTAGCCATCGTCTGAGAAACCGTGGTGATGTACCGTGTTCTTGCTCTCCAATGTCCGCACCTTTCGCTTTTGCAGTGCAACTCTTTGTCCTTGTCCCTGCTCTGTACTGTTTGTTTGTTCAATGTCTCCCTCTGAGGAGCTTAGTCACCTACATGTACACCTGTACGAGATGAGCAGTCTGCACATAGGAACCACTATAATGAGGAGAGTTACTGCTGCCTGATGGCAGTGGATTTTTTTCAATGTTTTTCAGAGGGAGGAGGGGGACTTCCAGTAGAATGGGACTGGGGAGTTACATATAATAGAATGAAATGTGACTTAACCCAAGACCCTACTAGAATAAGGCAAAGGGACAGGGAAGATACCTATGCTTATTAGAATAGTGTGACGAGGATATAAAGACATA
Source organism: Rhincodon typus (assembly GCF_021869965.1). Taxonomy (NCBI): domain Eukaryota; kingdom Metazoa; phylum Chordata; class Chondrichthyes; order Orectolobiformes; family Rhincodontidae; genus Rhincodon; species Rhincodon typus. The sequence goes on from NC_063369.1 coordinate 16,254,595, forward strand.
AAGCCATTACAGTAGTGTTGGAGATACCAGTAATTCAGTTGGACATTGAACCAATTTTTATTCAACTTCTGTAGAGTGAGACTTGTGACTATCTCTTTACCAACACCCAATACATTTTCTTATGGAATGTAAGTATCATTGGCAAGGTTGGCATTTGTTGCTTATCCCTCGTTGCCCTTGACCTGAAGCTTGCTGGGATCATTTCAGGAACCAGTTAAGCGTCACCACATTCCTGCGGGTCTGGACTCTTATGTAGGCTGGACTGGGTAAGGATGGTAGATTTCCTTCATTGGACGACATTAGTGAACCAGGTGGATTTTTAAACAATATTGTTAAGACAAGATTTGTTTCTGGATTTATTAATTGAATTCTACCACCCGCAATGGTGGGATTTGAACCAAATGTTCCCAGAGCATATAGGCTAGGTCTCTGGATTAGTAACCCAGTGATATTATCATTATACCACCATCACCATTGTAGTGAGAAGGGCATTAGTAAGAACGACAATCCCTCTACTCTCCTAAACCTTGTGTTACCAAGGAAAGGAGGCCCAGCAAGGCAACCTAACCAAGTGTTGTGACTCCTTCTGATGCTGGGTGACAACTGTGTGGCATTCAACATTGGCTAGTACAGCAAAAGGTCTTCCTCTCCCACACTAGTCTCAGCAACCCCTGTAGTTTCCTACATTTAAAGAGGATAATGACAACAACTTTCAATACAGTCTATGAGTTACAGCTCATGATGAATGGCAGATTATACAACAGCAGTTTATGGAAAGTTGATGTGTGTAAATTGCCTATCATGTGTCCTATATTAGAACAGTTCAACGCTTCTGAAGTAAATCAGTAGCTGAAACTAGACACTGGTCTAATGTGGAGGAGGAAAACCCCTTCCTGGTCTAAATGAAAGTGTCACTTTAACAAGATATAGTTTATCACACATTACTATTTACAGGTTACTTTGACGTATTTGACATTGTTACAGAGACTTTGAGGGAGGTTAGTTGTTAGATCTAATTCCTTGGAGATCCTAAGCTGTTCTGACCACAACTCCCCACAACATCATCACTGTTGGTGATGATTATGGCAATCTTTCATGGGATCATCCCAATAGACAGGGGCCTCAGAGAGGGCTTTCCACTGGGAAGAACCAGCTGTCAGGGATGTCCTGGGGATAATCCCATGCCAAGGGATTTCAGACATGCATCAAGTGCTGCTGTTGCTTGCTCGAATAGAATTGTCTGCTACTGCCAGTCTATTTCTCCAACTGTCGTCCAGTCCAATTCCCCATTCCCCTGCCTGGCAGCAAAGTTTAGGCCACAAACTAACACACTGCGACCTCCATTTACAGAGCCGGATCCGGAGGATGTGGAATGACACAGTTCGTAAGCAGTCGGAATCTTCCTTCATGGCGGGAGACGTCAACAGCACTCCAACCCTAAACCGAGGTGACCTTCCAAACAATGGCTTGGAGGCTCTCAGACCCTGTTGACAAATTCAATGGGTGTCATAGATGGGAGGGGGTGGCATGATTTGTCGTGGGAGCTTAATGATTTGTCTATGTGGAGGTGGCAGTAGGTTTGCAGGCACAGCATTCGATAATGCCAGTACTCTTCAATGATCATTAATACTAGAGAACCACTCCCTGCCAAGGGTCCCTGGCAGTCTGACCCTTGAACAGCAGATACCTCATCTCAAAGGCAGAGGCACTACCCATTACACTACCAAACCTCCCTGAGTTCTTGTCTCTGACTTATTGGAACTATTTTCTGCCATTTTCCAGCACCAAGGTACAAGCTCAGGTTCACCTAAAAGATGGACTATGAAAAGAATAGAATGGAAAGATTAGGGATTTGTGATACACAAATCTTTAAAAGTAGTGGTAAGGGGTGGGGTAAAGGTTGCTAAAGATGTAAAACAAATGATACACTGGATTGTGAGTGTATAAGGAGGGCTACTGAAAACAACCTGTATACTCTTGATTCCTGCACCAGCCAGAAAGGTCATAGCTGATCATCGACCCCAGGTCTAATTGCCCCACCAGATACCCACAGTCCTCAAATTCCCCTGGTCTCTGCCTATTCTTCTGGAAGCCAATTTTCATGAAAACTGTTCTGAGAGTAACTGAACTAAAAGAACTTTAGCAATGTCTGCTTCAGTGTCAGAATTCAAGAATCTCTAGTATTTTGCCTTTGTCATTGTCCTTTTCCCTCACCACCTCCTCTCTCCCTCACTTCCTGTCTCTCTCCCTCACCTCCTCATGTCATCAAACCACACCCTCTCTCTCTATGACATTCTGTAGAATCACAGAGTCCCTATAGTGCAGATAGAAGCCATTTGGCCCATCGAGTCTGCATTGACCTCCAAAGAGCATCCCACCTGCTCAGCCTATCCCCGTAACCCCGCATTTACCATAGCTAGCCCACCTAGTCTTCACAACCCTGGACACTGCAGGCAATGTAGCAAGACCAATCCACCTAACCTGCACGTCTTTGCACTGTGGGAGGAAACCAGAGCACCCAGAGGAAATCCATACAGACTCAGTGAGAGCGTGAAGACTCCACACAGACTGTCACCCAATGCTGGAATCAAACCCGAGTCCTTGGTGCTGAGGAAACAGTGCTATACCCTATGCCACCATGCCAAGCCCACACACGCCCCCATCACACCCTCCCTTCTTTCCCTCACTGCCTCCTTTTTCTACAGCTCAACGTCTTAAGTCTCTCCCTCACCTCCTCCTGTACCTATCCTCACCACGTCATATCACTGTACCTCACTTCTTCTCTCTCCTCACTGCCTCCCTCACATACTCCCATCTCTCCCTGCCATGCCTCTCCCTTCTCCCTCCTATCTCCCCCTCACATCCTCCTGTCTTTCTCCCTCACACTCTCCTGTCTTTCTCACTTCCTCCCCTTACTCTGACTACCTCTTCTCTCCCCCTCACTTCCTCTATCCCCCTTTCATCCTCTCTCTCCCTCACTTGAAGTTATCTTTTTTTTCTTCTCCTACTAGGAACTATGGGCAACCACCTGCTGACCAATCCTGTTCTGCAGCCTCGTTCTGGTGCCAGTCCCTACAACACTCTCTTGGCTGAGTCCGTTGGCTACAGCGCTCCCTCACCCACCGTCTTCAGTTCACCAGGTTGGTTATGATATTTTCTTCAGGCCTCTCAGCCCCAAACAGCCCACAAGAAGAGCTGACACTGTGATTCAAACTCTATATTGGGCCCATCAATATCCTACAATCTCACATTAGAACTCGCTGTTCATCACATTGGCTTGTCAATGCTGAGCAGTCACGCCACAAACATCTAAAGATAGTTGGTGTCTGCAGAAGATTGAAAATGTAGGCAGAGCATCCTCACCACCGCTGATGTCCTACTCCACAGACCCTATGGTGCATTGGTGAGGAAGTGTTGTTTTGTTGGCGGTGCCATCTTTCAGATGAGGCATGGAAATGAGCACTGTTTGCCTTTTCGCGTCGACTTGAAGTATTATACTCTGCAGAGAAGACCTCAGTATTCTGTCCAATATTTACTCCTATTCTAGTGTCACTAGCTTAGAATATCTGGTCATTATTGCATCCATGTTTGTAGAATCCTGCTGTGTGCTTAACTTCCCTAAATTGCAACAAGCTGCAAACTTTAAAAGGTACTTGATGCAGTTTGTGGTGTGCTGAGGTCATAAAAATCACCTTATAGACTTTCTTCCATATTTACACCTGCAACTTTCAGAACAGGGGCTGCTGATAATTTAGCAACAGGGAATTCCTAAAGGCAACTGGGGAATGAGAGTACCTAAAGCTGAAAAGTGTGAAAGTCTCTTAATACTGTAGGCAATATAGTGGCCTGACCTTAAATCAAAGGGTCCTAATAACCAAATGGGGCAAATAATCTCTTTAACTGAGAAGGGGCCAAACCCTTGGACCTGGGTTTCTAAGGCTGGACATCTTGTAAGTTGCTGTACACTGCTGTGTGACGGGACCCTGTTGGGTCCAGTTCACTACTGGTTACATAAACAATCATACAAATATCAGACCTCTGATGAATTAATGATGGCTAACTATCACGGAAACTGTGTATATTCATAATTAACAATTAATGAAACTTGCTGCTGATGTGCTTGTGCCTGTGCTGAAAAATATTTACGCTCGTAATTAGTGCTCTGCGTTGATGTCTGATTGAAGTTGACTTGGTGATACCTCACTGTTTATTGTTGATTGTCTCCACATGCTTCCATATAGGGACCTACAGAGAGACAAGTACGTCAGTTAAACTTGCAATTCCTCAGTGAATGTAACTGTTTCATGCTTGGGCCTTAATATTTTGTCCTTTTCTAATATTTCTGAATTTCTCCAATTGGTTTGTTGGTTTATTTCTGTCGCATGGAAGGGTTTATGTTAACCCAACCACAATTGTGGCCTCTGAAGCTCCATCAAAATTGACTGCTTCTCCAAATCTTAGATCTTTATCAATTTTCTCCAGTTGAAAATCCTGTTGATCATTATCCAAAGCAGAATACAAATAATCCTAGGCCCCCAGTATTCTTAACTGAAGTGCTGGCTGTAACCATTTGCACTGTCTCTCAGTCCCAAGTTGGCAGCTGTTTGGAATATGTCTCTCAGTCTCAAGCTCACAGCTATTTGCAGTGCGTTTCTCAATCCCAAACTGACAACCGTTTATGGTGTGTTATTATAATAAGATGGCAGCCATTTTTAGTGTATCAGTCATCTTCGTGTCAATATTTTGCTGTAGATAATTTTGTCTTTCCTGGAAACACTGCTGACTCATCATTTTTACCCATACAACGAAGTTCATAATAAAGAAAACAGAACTTTGTAAAAATACCAAGGTGCCTGCACTACTGGCAAGATCTGTGGGTAAAACACAATTGTGTCAGCTTCACACTCAGTGTCACTGAAAGACTGGAAGGACGCCATTCAGCCCATTAAGTCTGTGCTAATTCTCTGCAGAACAAACCAGTCAGTTCATTCCCCAACATTATCCTTTCAAAAGGATTGTTTCTGCTTCTAACACATTTGTTAGTGTTTACCTTTCCTGTGTTGTGGACTGGCTAATATGAAGTTATTATTCACTTCTGCTTACCACCATGACAACCAGGCTGCATGATCTTCTGAAATGGAGCATTGAGATAAAAAGAGGAAAGATGGTTCTAGAGTCAAAGTAAAGAGTAGGAGTTGTTGCTGGATTTAATTTCTGAATGGAATATCACTTGATACTTACTTTTCCAGCCAATCTCCCAAACTTCTCCCAAGTCATTCTCATTCTATTCCCAATCACTTCCACATACTTCCCAAGCATTTCCATTCCACCCCCAATTGTTTTTCCATTCATTTCTCCATCACTCCCTATTATGCTTCCTAATTATTCCCCCCATGCCTTTTCAATTTTCCCTTCCCAATCACTCCCCATGTCCCTACCAATCATACTTCATGCCCCTCTTCCTGGCCACACCCAATCGCTCACCATCTTCCCTGTCCACCTATTCCAGGTGATACTTTTCAGGACAGTTAAAACCAGCTTTAAACATAGCTTTAAACCAATGCTTTCTCTTTCCTCATTCATTTGATGTCTTGTGTTTATTGACAGAGCACCCAGTGAACATCACGAGAGACCCATGTGCAGTGGACACACTGCCTCTGAACGGCAATTTCAACAACAGCTACTCCTTCCGAAACAATGACTTCAACAGGGACGGCACCCCTCTCACCGACTGCCGGCGCAACCTCAGCGATGCTGCCTTTGAGAAGATGATCATTTCCGAGCTCGTCCACAACAACCTGCGTCCTGGTGGCAAAACCCTCCCCGGGGAGCAGGGAGCGCCAAGCAGCAGCGGGGGCGGCAGTGGAGGAGGGGGAGGAGGAGGTGGAGGAGGAGGAGGAGGAGGAGCCACCAGCAGTGAAGATGATGCCATCGTCCCCGATGCCCCCTCGCTGACCCAGGAGGATAACATGGAGATCGAGCTGATGTACAAGGCTCTGGAGGAGCCCCTACTCCTACAACGCGCTCAGTCGCTCCTCTACCAAAGTGATCCTGAACTGGAGGAGTCCGAAAGTTACACTGCCGAAATAGCAGACGGCTTAGATGGCCAGCTGCCGTCCCCAAACAGAGACTCCCTGTACACTAGTATGACCAATCTGAGAGACTCCTCCTACCCTGACAGCAGCCCGGAGGTGATGGGTGAGACCATGCCCCATTCCCAGGGCAACGACGAGATCTACTACAGCTCCAGGCCCAACCTGGTGTTCAGGAGCCAGCTCCAGGCCTACTACCAGTCCAGGAGAGGCAGCAACAATGACTACGCCATCTCAGTCAACGTGGATGACTCTGTTGCGGAAGGTGATGGGCAAATGCAGTTGGTGACCAGTCTCTGAAACAAAAAGTGTTGGGGTGGGTTGGGAGTTGGGGGTGGGGGGAATGGTGTTGTTGGGACAATTCATGGACCCAGGGAAATGTTACCCTTAGTAATGGTGGAAACGTAGGGCTGTAATCTGTACAGAGGACCAACCTGGTTGGAGCAGGGCTGCCAGTTCTTTTATTTTTTGATTGTTGTCGTTGTTGCTCGACTCTTACAAACCTTGGGATCGCCTGATGAATCAATTACTACCTCCAGCCAACTTCTCCGCACCTCCAGGCGTGAGAATGTCGCCGGTTGTTACCTGGGGGTGGGGGGACAGGGATCGGGTGGTGAGAGAGAGAAGTGCTGGGGTTGCGGGGGGATGGGGCAGGATTCATCACCCATCTGGGGGAAGGAGTGGTAGTCGATGCAAGGAAACAGATCTGTGGCCCCATCTTGACAGATATTCCCTACGCCATATGGATTTGCTGGCCGAGGTGTGGAGTGTGCCAGCGGTGTACAAATGGAAGGACACCTCTCAGCTCCTGTGAAACACGACGAGGATTGGGGAGGCAGCTTTGACATCCAAACCTGAATCCGGCCAGCAATTTCCGAGTTCACCGTTGGAGTGCAAGCAGAGCCTCCTTCGATAAAGCTTCCTGCCCCGCTGTGTGGGTGCCCGGGCCTCAATTTCATCACATGTGGCTGGGACTCCCTCACCAGAAACTTTCTTTGCTCAGGCTCAACCGTGCTTGGGATTCTCTGCTGCTAAGTTGTCTGGAGTCCAGCATCAGGTCAAGGACTCTCCCTGCCACCACCATATTCCTGCAGCCTCACCCCTCCCTCCAAAACGTTGCAGACACGGGATGCGCAATCAAAGGAGATCGCAAAGGAGGCGAAGCGACGAGGAATATCATGTAGGCCATGCCAGGGAAATTAGCCTGTCAGCAGCAGCATATCTGAACCTCGAGCCCTGCCAACCTCGCACCTCATCTCCCCATCCCATTACACTCACCACCTGTCGGGGCCTACCTGGGTGGCAGAAGAGGAGCGAGCGCTACTCTCTCTTGATCGAGCCTCCCGCACCTGTCAGGGGATGTCGGTTGATGGACGGTTGGAGGTTAGCGCTGCATGTGCAGGGTGTGGCAGAGGCGGGAGTGGGGCATGAGGGGGCAGGGCAGACCCCACTCCCGCCCACTGCCAGAGCTCACAGACAATGTAAATAGAAAATGGATCCACCCGCGTCCTGTATGGGAAGCCACATTTTTGGGTTTTTTTTAAATATAAACAAAAATCCGGATCTTTCCCTGTGCTTCGGTGCCACTGAACTGGCAGGAAGTTATCGACTGACAGAGCTCAGGCCCTGCTTCGTAACGGCGAAGTGACATTGACATTATTCATCTCTTACGGTACATGTATTACATACACTGGTTGGCCTTCTGCCCCAAACAAAAGAAAGGATGTACTTTCACCTCAACTTTAAACAAAGAATTCTCGACGGCGGACGGGCCCCATTTTATTTTGTTGTGATTGTATGTCATCATTGAGCTGTGTCATTGAACAACAAACAAAAAAAACACAAAGTGTTTAATGTCCTCTTAAACCCTTTGAGTTATCAGAGCACAAAACCTTTTATAATCACGTCGTGTCCCCAATTATAGAGGAGGAGGCAGACTAGACTTCCATGTTCAGAAGTTGCCTTTTGTTGCCTTTTCAAAAAGGTGGGACTTTTACAAATGGTGTGTATGTGTGTGTGTGTGTAAAGAAAAACAAAAGAGAAAAAAAATCTTGCCAATATAAGCTTTAGACACAAAGAGTGTTACCGCACAGTCTGATCACAGCACTTTCAACATTAATCTGACATAAGCCATTACTCATGTCATTGGCCCAAGCGGGCAGCCAGCTAAATCTGTACTTCTTTCCTTCATCGTAATACCACAGAAACCAAGGCTTGGGATGTAGTCCTACTGAAACCTGCTCTGTGCCCTGAGTGCAGAGGGCCCTAACATGGAGGGCCCACCCGGTGAGTGTCGAAGACTAAATCTGAGTCGCTGGTGTGGAGAATCCAAGACTGTGTGTTGGGGGTTGTGGGGGGATCCCAGGTGAGTCAGGCCGTAGCACAGAGAGCACCTTGTCCAAGGCAGACTCAGTGCTTCTGGTGAGGAGGAGCAGAGATCAACTCTGTGTTAGTGATGAAGAGGATTTGACACTGCCCAAACGTGGATGGCAGCCTGCACTGCCCAGATGAAAACCCATTAAAACGTGATGCATACTGGTTTGAGGCATCTTACAATCTTCAAAATGCATGACCAGTATGTTCCTTTCCAAGTGTTACTGGGATTTTCTTTTTAACTAGTTTTCCCTTCTACATGGTGTCTGGTGCTGAGGTCAAACTCCACTTCCATGGGTTTCCTGTTAATGCTGACATGGTCAATCTTGATGAGCAGCCAATGCAGTCCTGTGTAGAGAGGTGAGTATGTATCTGAATGCTTATATCTGTTCACAATACAGTCACAGATGCATCACAATGATATCTTCACAGCCCCTAGCACAGTCACCTCTGATTAAGTGTTCAACATCCCATTTTAACTCATCAACACGCTCCATGGGCACACCAGCTCTCTCACAGTGATAGGGTCAGTACATGGTGCAACCGACATAATGGTAGGAACACTCAGTGTATCTGGGGAGAGAGAGAGAGATGGAGTTGACAGGCTGGATTTTCATCCCCAAGGAGTTGGGAAATTTCCCTGCCCAGCACAACTGCCTCAAGATAAAGTGCCCTGAATGGCATGATTTTAATCCTGGGGTGGGGGTTGCATTGCAAATGTGGAATGGAACTGGGCTAATCATGCTTGGACACAGGTCAGGGTCGATCATGGACTGACGAGTGCCAATACCTTGAAACTTCATCCCAGCACTTTTGTTAAATATTTGACTCTCTAGCCCTCCTACCTCATCCTCCATTCCCCACGCCCTCCTGTCCACACCTCCATGGCCTCATTAAATCCATGCTAACTGACCCAATATCCACCATGTGGATACCTTGGGAGCCATGTTGAGATCAAATATAGATATAAATATTGATTACAGATCACAGACAACCATAAACGTGATGCCATTTTAAATGAACATTTCCATTAATGAAAGCCCACTGAATATTATCTAAGCTCTCAAGTACTTAATCCCCATAAAAACAAGCAGATTTTTACTCATAAGCACATGCCAAAGACAGCAAATCTTTCAATAACTTCTTGATGCTGTCAATCAAATTTCCAACTTGAAATAAATCCCTGACCACCACAACTTTACTGCTGCCATCACCACTACCCAATAATCATAGGTTGTGGGAAACAGCAAATGATGAATAATAATAGCCCTTGGGTTGATGTGAACAAATGGCTATTGTAACTTCCAGAACCTTTTTGATTACTCTCATTGACACATGAAAGTTTCTTTTTCATATTTTGTTTAAAGAGCTGGGGTTTTAAGCACCTTCGTACCTTGAGATTTTTTTTAAAAACATCACTGACGCAAGCAGGCTTTTTTATTTTAGAAAGCTAAAAGCAGGCACCTTGCTGCAGGGTTTCTAATTTTTCCACGTTCAATCTCACACACACGCAGGAATTGCATGTTCTATGACGAGTGTGAGTCTCAGGTGACATGCATCGAATTGTGCGCAGAGCTGCCGGTCCTGAGACAAATGGCCAATTCTAAGCACCTGCACATGCCAAACCCACTGTACACACCAAGCATATAACAGAAGCCCACTTTAAACCCCATATCACACCCTACCAGTGATGAAGGAAAAGGCAATCAAGCTGACTCAACATGGTCTTAAAGCAAAACCGAAGTAGCAGACCCTTCATTTTAAATGATTCTGTACACTTTTAATTCTTAATACAAAGTAAAATTACAAAGGGCCAGGCAATATTTGAAATATTGGCTTATGATCTGATTTTTTATACTAATATATTACATTTAATGTATATTGAATGTGATTAGAAAGAATGGCTGTCAATGGACGACGAGCTGGTTAATATATTTTCTGTTTATTTATTATGTATTCTACAGACTAATATATAAAATGGAAACATTGGTTGTTGTATGTGTGACTACAGTCTGGTAATTACCATGTACAATCAGACTTCAGATGCAATTTCTTTTGGGGGGAGAGGGGTGGGTGTATACATTCTGCTTACATTGGTTCAGATTTGAGATGAGGTGGTTTTCACATGCCAGGTGGGAGCTGGTCACTTATAACGTATCCCGTTCTGGGGATGGAGCAAGGATTTGCAAGGAAATGCGATACAAGGGAAGAAAGAGGGAGGCACTCAATACTCAGAGAGAGAGAGAGGTTGTACATTTCTACCAGTGTAGGAAAGGGGTGTTTTCAAGCCTGAATACCTTAGCTCTACTTGAAATTGTGATATCCCTGATCTGCAACATAAGGAAGATTCCTTATCTGAAGTACTGCACAAATTCTCCATTGTTAGAGGTTCATCTTTCTAATTCAACCTCATCTGTTTGCTCCCCCTCCTCATCATGTTGTACATTTCTCAAGTTCTGAACTTTTCCAGCCCAGGGTTCTGTCAGCACACTACTGGTTTAAGGGTTAATCCAGCCCAGGGTTCTGTCAGCACACTACTGGTTTAAGGGTTAATCTTTTATTTATTGTTCCTGCCAACTCCATTCCTGTCCTCCAGTATTTATTGCCTCACTATAACCCTGTGGAGAATCTAAAGGAACTGGGATGTTTCTCCTCAGAGCAGAGAAGCTCCACTGGCCATGCTTGTTTCTCACAGTGTTGGCTGTCCAGGGTGTTTTAAGATGGAGTTTTGGGACCTGGTACTTGATTGTGGCCTATTCGAGGACAGTCCTGTCATCACGATTGTATAACTTTTTAAAAAAAGACTGGAACTAGCTGTTTCTGCATTTTTTAAAAATACGTAAACAAGGATTTGTTTAAAAGAAGTGCTCAAAATGTCAAGGGGCTTTTGTAGAGTAAATGAAGAGGATTTTTTTCAGTGGCAGGAAGGTCAGTAATCAGAGAATGCAGATTCAATGCGATTTGCAAAAGAACCAAAGGCAACATGAGGAAACTTTTAATGTAGCCAGTTGTTATGGAATTTCCCACCTGAAAAGACTGTGGAAGCAGATTCAATAATAAATTTCAAAAGGGAATTGGATAAATACTTGAATTTTTTTTCTGATTTATTGTGAAAGAGCAGACAGGAAGTGGAATGAATTGGATCTCTTAGAGCTAGCACGGGCATGATGGGACCAATGGCCTCCTGTGCTGCATGACTGTATCTTCCATTCTCCTCTGGGTTCTGTACATTGCTTCCCACCTTGCTTGCTATGTGATACTTGAAGCTCCTCCCTTGTTTCTCTGTGTCTCCCTTGGTTCCCTCTATCCCACACTGTAGGGTGGGGCACCCCCTCACCTCATCGTGGAGCCACTTTGGCTTTGAATGTAGTCGAGGTTGGGGGTGCGGCAATTGGGAGGGGAGGTTGCAATGGCTCCACTGGCCATGCTTGTTTCTCACAGTGTCAGCTGTCCAGGGTGTGTAAAAATGGAGTTTTGGGACCTGGTACTTGACTGTGGCCTGTTCCAGGACAGTCCTCTCATCACAATTGTATAACTTTCATTAAAAAAAAGACTGGAACTAGCTGTTTCTGCATCATTTTTTTAAAATCAAGGATTTGTAAGAGCAAACTGTTTATTCATGTGTATAATCCGACTTCAGGAACCAAAAGAAAATTGGCAACGTGGTATGAATAATGTATGAAAGGAATAACATTGTAACTTCTTTAGTTTAAATATTGTACGTTTTAACACTGATATAACCAACTGCATTGTATACTGCAAAGAGCATATGTCTTGACATTGGGCTATCAACATCCCATTTTACATCTCTTTTCATTGAAATCAATAAGAATAAAAGGGATGGAAATTGACTGCCCACTCATTACAATTCACAAAATCAAAACTGATACAAGGAGTTTATACAAATTGTTTTAAAAACAGACTAGAGTCTGACGGAGTAACTGCTGTTGCATGTTGGAATCAGTTCTGGAGTTTATCCTGGTGTCCGCAAATGCTGCTACTGGTGCATGGGTGTCCTGGAGACAGTATCGGTGTGTGTTGGAGTTGGTAGGGTTTTTGTATTAGTTCACAGTATGGGAGCTTCAATGGCTTCTATTTCCCACTCTTAATGCCCACCCTTGAGTGGGTGGTGGTGAACTGCCTTCTTGAAACACTGCAGTCCAAATGGTTTGGGTTGACTCACAATGATGTTAGGGATACAGTTCCAAGATATTGTTCTAGCAACAATACACATAATGCAGTTCCAAGTCAATATAGCGAGTAGCCTAGAGGGTAACTTGCAAGTGCTGGCGTTCCCATTTATATAAATGATTTGGATGAGAAACAGGCATGGTTAGTAAGTTTGCAGATGACACCAAAATCAATGGTATAGTGGATATTGAAAATTAAAAGAGATTTTGATCAATTGGGTCAATGGGCTGAGGAGTGGCAGATCAAGTTTAATTTGGATAAGTGTGAGGTATGGCATTTTGGTAATACAAACAAGGACAGCACTTATACAATTAATGATAGGGCCCTTGGTAGTTTTGTAGAACAGACAGACCTAGGGGTTCAGGTACATAATTCTTTGCAATTTGCGTCACAGGTAGACAGGGTGACTAGGAAAGCATTTAGTACGCTTGCCATCATTGCTCAGATCTTTGAGTATAGGAGTTAGGATGTCATGTTGAGGTTGTACAGGAGGTTGGTGAGGCCTCTTCTGGAGTACTGTGTCCAGTTCTGGTCGCCTTTTATAGGGAAGGTATTATTAAACTGGATTGGGTTCAGAAAAGATTTATCAGGTCATTGCCAGGAATGGAGAGTCTGATATAGGAGGTTGAGGAGTGACCTTATTGAGGATCTTATTGATAGTTGATAATGGCATTCCCACCATTGAATCCCCACTGAAAGTCAAGGGACGATGGCTAGATTCTCTGTTGCAGAAGATGGTGATTGTCTATCATATGTATAGCAAGAATGTTACTTGCCACTTAACAGCATGAACCTGGTTATTGTTGAAATCTTGTTGGGTTTGGATATTGTTCATCAGAAAAGGGTCTAGGCCCGAAACGTCAGCCTCTCTGCTCCTATGATGCTGCTTGGCCTGCTGTGTTCATCCAGCCCTGCACCTTGTTGTCTCAGATTCTCCAGCATCTGCAGTTCCTACTATCTCTGGGTTTGGATATTGGCTGCTTCAGTATCTGAGGAATGGTGAATGGTGCTGTATGATGTGCAGTTATCAGTGAACATCTACACAGTTCTGCATTTAAAATGGAAGGAAGATCATTGGTGAAGCAACTTAAAATGGCTAGACCTTGGATACAACCTTGAGGAACCCTTGAATGCGGTCCTGGAACTGAGATGACTGACCTCCAACAGCCGCAGTTATCTTCCCATGTGCTAGAAGTGACTGCAGCCATTGGAGAGATTTCTCCCAGGTCTCACTGACTCCAATTTTACTTAGTTTCCTTGATGTCACGCTTAGTCAAACGCTTCCTTGATGTAAAGGGACATGACTCACTCCTCACCTCCGGAGATTAGCTCTTGTCATGTCTGGATCAAGTTGAAATGAGTTCTGGAGTCAAGAAATTTTAGCGGAACCCAAGCTGTGCATCAGTGATCAGATTATTGCTGAATAAGCAACTTCTTGACAGTAAAGTTGATGACACCTTCCAAAACTTTCCTGATGATCAGGTGTAGACAAATCGAGCAATAATTTGTTGGTTGGATTGTTTGTTTTTGTGTGCTTTTAGGGGAGGTGACAGCCCAATGGTGTTATCACTGAATTATTAATCTAGAGACCCATATAATGTTCTGGGGACCTGGGTTCGAATCCCACCATGGCAGATGATGGAATTTGAATTCAATTAAAACAAAAATCTGGAATTAGGAGTCTGATGATGACCATGAGTCCATTGTCAATTGTCAGGAAAAATCCATCTGGTTTACTAATGATCTTTAGGGAAGGAATGTGCCATCCTTATCTGGTCTGGCCCACACGTGACTCCAGACTCACAGCAATGTGGTTGACTGTTAACAGCCTGCTGGGCAATTAGGGATGGGCAATAAATGCTAGTTTAGCCAGTGATGACCCCATCCCATAAATTAATTTAAAAAAGGACACACCTGGGCAATTTTCCATATTGTGAGGTGGTTGCCAGTATTCATACTGTACTGAAACACCTCGGTTAGATTTGTGGCAAGTTCTGGAGCCTTCAGTACTGCATTCAGGATGTTGTTAGAAACCATGGTCGTGGCTATATTCTATACGCTCAGCTATTTCTTCATCCCATATAGAATGAATTGATTTGGCTGAAGATGGGCATCTGAAATGCTGTGGGCTTCAGAAGGCTGAGGTGAGCATCCAATTGTTACTTCTGGCTAAAGAGGTTGCAAACGCTTCCACTTTGTCTTTTGCTCCTGTGGGGAGTTACCCTTCCTCGCTTGATGGTGATGATAGAGTGGTGGATATATCAGGCCACGGTTACCCATTGTATGGACCTTTTGCTGCCGATTGCACACAGTGCCTCATGGATACCCAGTCTGGAGCTGCTAGATCAGATCACCGTCTATCCTACACAATATAATGGGATGTAAATAAAGATCTTTGTCTATACAAGATCTTTGGAGGTTACTCTTAGCAATTTCATCACAGACAGATGCATCTGCATCAAATAGACTGCACAGTTCCAGTAGGTTTTTCTCTCGTGTTGCTTCACTTGTCATGTGCTGCAGAGCCAGCCCACTAGGACTTAACTGGCTCAATCAGTAGTGGTGTGACTGAGTCACTGTTTATAATGGACATTGAAGTTCTCCATCTAGAACACATTCTGTTTCCTTTGCCACCATCAGCTATCCTTCCATGTGGAGGAGTAATCTGTTAAGGGGAGGGACTTGGATGGTAATCAGCAGGAGATTTCCTTGCCAATGTTTGATCTAATGCCTTAAGACTCCATGGGCTGTGGAGTCAATGTTGAGGACTCCCGGGGTAAGTCCATCCTGAATGTATACCGCTGTGCTGCCACCTCTGCTGGGTTTGTCCTGCCAGTGTGAGAAAACATACACAGGAGTAATGATGGAAAACTCACAGACATAGCCTGTAAGGTATGTTTCAGTTCAAGACAGCCTGACTAGTCTGTGCGATAGCTTTCCAAATTTTGGCACAAATTTCCATATATTACTGGGAGGACTTTGCAGGTTCAACTGACCAGAGTGTACCTGTCTCATTGCAAGTATCCAGGTTGTGCCACATGGATTGATTCTCATTGTGGTTTACCGTAGTGGTTTAATACAACTGAGTGACAGAGGGTAGTTAAGAGTCGACCACATTAGTGTGGGTCTGGAATCACATGTAGGCTAGACCAAGTAAGTACAGCAGATTTCCTTCCCTAAAGGACATTAGTGAATCAGCCAGGTTTTTATAACAATCATTACAGATTCATTTAATTAATCCAGTTTAAACCATTCCCACATCCCCTGCCATACTAGGGTCTGAACTTACGTTGCAGGAGCATTGGTCCAGTGTCTAGATTATTAATCAAGTAACGTTGAGTCTATGCTACCATTCCTATGTCTGCAGGACTGAGTGTTGGTAGATTCAGAAGTTGGGTGAATGTGTTTTAGAATCAGTGCTGTATTGGTATTGATGGATGTTGGAGCTGGTTTGCCAGCTGTGTGTATTTGTTGAGGGAGCTGCTGCAGTTCAGTGTTAACTTAGGACAGATTTGCCATGTGTTTCCAGTTAAGGGCGGCTTTAATTCCTTCAGTTAACCCCAACTTCCCTGAACTATACATCCTGCTTAAGTTAGTACATCAAGAGTTTATAATGTCTGTTTTCTGTTGCCTTCCTTGGAGCAGAAAAAGATTGAGAGGGGACATGATTGAGAATTTTAAAATTTATGAGGTGCATAGATAAGGTAGGCAGGAAGGCACTTTTTCCTTGATGAAGGGATCAATGACATGGGGACATAGATTTAAGGTAATGGGCTGAAGATTTAGAGGAGATGTGAGGAAAACATTTTTCACCCAGAGGGTGCTGGGAATCTGGAATTCACTGCCAATTAAGGTGGTAGAAACTAAAATCGTCAGAAGATTTGAGAAATTTTTAGATGTACACTTGTGATGCCAAGGCAAACAAGGCTACAGTAAAATAAGAATAGAATGATTAGGTGGGTATTTTTGACCAGCAAGGACTCAATGGATTGAAGGGCCTTTTTCTGTGCTGTAGACCTCTATGACTGTATAACTACTTTGTACAGATGGTATGCATAACATATCACATTCTCACTCTTCCTAAGTAACAGAAAGCGCCAGCCTATCAGAACTATGCAGAAAGTCCAATAAATGTATTTCCAAGTTCAGAGATAGTTGCTGAACCTTCCTCTCCTATGGTCACTCAACCAGGATTGTTCCCTCCATTGTAGGTAACAAAACCCAGGTGAACACAACAATTTTAAGAAGCTATCCTGAACCTGGTGATTACTGTACATCAATAAGTAAGGAAAATGATAATGGCATTAAAGTTCTGCTTAGACAGTATTCCCGACACAGCATGATCCACAATCAGAATTCTGAACAAAGTGATATTTTGCTCTGTATGTTGCTTGGACAATGTAAATTTCTAATTCCCGGAGCTCAGATCCTCAGACAAAACTAAGACTGAGTCATCAAAGCCACATTTCCACAGACACACTCCTCTCAGAGCACAATCCAAGCATAAGAAATAACTTTGTGGAGAAGGCTTCGACATCAGGAAAGTGTCTTTCTTGAATAATTTTGCAATTACAGCCTTTGAATTAACAGTTTTATCTGATCTATTATTCATACTTTTTAAAAACACTTCTTAAGCTTACGCTTTTATTTTCAATTAACTTTTGTTGACGCAAAACAGATCCATATTAATATTAGGCAGATGTATATTTGGACAAGCCAGTCATTTTAGACCATTTCATTGACTTCAGCAGGCTGGTTTATTCAATACTGCCCAGTTCACGCCATAAGCTAAAGTTAATAGTACTCCTTGTAATATAACTGATCCTACGCAACCTTTATAAACAGACATTAATCCTTGGGAAGTCAATCTCACAGAATTCTCAAGCTCACACTATGATAGAGATAAGCATGGTTTTCTGGTCAGTGCACAGTTCAGAGCCTGTGGGTGGTCTCCTGACCATGAGTCAGTGTTATATAGGCAAATGCACACAGAAAGATTCCACAAAAAAGGGGATAATAATGGTCAGAAAGTATGCAGTCCACACTCAAGAAGCTCAATACCATTCAGTACAAAGAAGTCCACTTGTAGAAACGTAGAAAAATGGAGCAGAATAGGCCATTGAGCCCTTCCAGCCTGCTCCACCATTCAATGTTATCAGTGCTGATCATCCAATTCTGTCCCCTATTTCCACTTTCTCCCCATATCATTTGATCTTTTTATCCCAAAGAACTGCAGATAACCTCTTCTTGAGAACATTCAATGTTTTGGCCTCAACCACTTACTGTGGCAGACAATTCTACAGGATCACCATTCTCTGGCCAAAACATTTGAAAGATTCCCTGCTATTCTTCAAATAGTGCTATGGGATCCTTACCACGTACATAAAGAAAATAAAGAATTGTCCAAGCTGTGTATACACATTGGCAATACTACAGACCTATAAAAGAAGTAGGTGAGAGTATTCCAATGTCCTAGCTGTAATATTAGAAGGCTCTCTCAATTCAGAAGCGTTTCCTTTAGATTCAAAAATTGTGCCTGTCACTCCACAATTTAAGAAGTGAGAGAGAAACTACAGAATAAAGGACCAGTTAGCTAGGTTCTGTTGCCAAAAAAATGCAGAAATCTGTAACTAGGACAAGGTGATTGAACATTTTGAATTGATCCAGCAATGGGTTTGTAATGGATGGCCATGCCTGATGATCCTAGTGAAAAGTTTTGAAGCAGTGAAAGTAGTGGGCAGAGGAATATTTCTGGATGTTATTTAAATGAGCTTGCAGTGACATTTAATAATGTTCCTCATGTGAGAATGTTTGCTGAAGTTGGAGCTCATGGAATTGAAGGCAAATTGTTGACCTGATTAGAGAATGGGCTGAGCGACAGGAAACAAAAAGTAGAGGTAATGGAGAGATTCTCTCATTGACTGTAGTGGGATATTGTAGTGAGTATATTAGATTGAGGATTCTCTAAAGAGTATACAGCAGGTGAATATTGCAGTGAGTATACTAGTTTCAGGATTCAACAATGAAATATTACAAAAAGTGTACTATTTTGGGGATTCTATACTGAGTATACTGCAGAGTGATACTGCAGTGAATACAGTAGATTGGGGATTCTGCAGCAAGATACTACAGGGAGTGTACTCGATTAGCGATCCTAAATAAGTACACTGGATTGGGGAACGTACAATGAGGTACTGAAGCGAGTATGTTAGATTGGTGATCCCATTGTCAGTATAGTGGATTGGGGATTCCACAGCTACATACTACATTAAGTATACTAGATTAGTAATCCGATAATGAGTAAACTGGATTGGGGAATATACAGCAGGATACTGCAGTCAGTATACTAGACTGGGAAATCCACTTTCAGCTACTATAACAAATGTACTAGATTGGTGTTCCTCTCGTGGGTCTGCTGAAATGAGAATTCTACAGTGAGATACTACAATGAGTACACTACATTGGTCATTCTCTTATCATAGAGTCATACAGCACAGAGACAGACCCTTCAGTCCAACAAGTCCATGCCTAATCCCACCTGCCTGTGCTTGGCCCATATCCTTCCAAACATTTCTTTTTCATGTCCTTAAGCTAAATGTCTTTTAAAAGTTGTAATTTTACCTTCATCCACCACTTCCTCTGAAAGTTCATTCCACACATGATCCAACTTCTGTGTTAAAAAATTGCTCCTCATGTCTTTTTTAATCTTTCTTCTCTCACCTTTAAAATATGTCCCTAGCCTTGAAATTCCTCACTGTAGGGAAAAGACACTTTCCATTCACCTAATCTATACACCTCATGAATTTATAAACATCAATAAGGTCACCCTTCAACCTCTTACACTCCAATGAAAAAAGTCCCAGCCTATCCAGCCTCTCCTTATAACTCAAATCTTCCATTCCCAGCAACATTCTGGTAAATCTCTTTTGAACCCTCTCCAGCTTAATAATATCCTTCCTTTGACAGGGTGACCAGAACTGGACACAGTACTCCAGAAGAGGCCTCACCAGCATCCTGTACAACCTCAACAAAACTTCCCAACTCCTATACTCAAAGGTCTGAGCAATGAAGGCATGCATGCTAAATGCCTTCTCAACCACTCTATCTATATGTGATGCAAACTTCAAAAAAGTATCTACCTGAACCCCTCGATCTCTCTGTTCTACAACACTACCCAAAGACCTACATGTCTAAGTCCTACCCTTGTTTATTTTACCAAAATGCAATACCTCTTATTTAACCAAATTAAACTCCATCTGCCACTCTTGACCCAATTGATCAAGTTTAGAGGAATGAAGAGAGATCTCATAGATCCTCACTGTATCTCAATGTAGATTCACCGATCCAGTATACTCACTATACAATCATCAATTTAGTATACTCACTAAGTGTACTAGATTGGTGAGTCTACAGTCAGTGCATTGGATTGGAAAATCTACAGTGAAATTCTACAGTGAGTATACTAGATTGGTGATCTGATAATGGGGTACTGGATTGGGGATTCTTCAGTGAGATACTGCAGTGACTATACTAGATTGATCATTCTATATTGAGTGTACAGAATTGCAGAATCTACAGTGAGGTATTAACAGTGAGTTTACTAGATTGGTAAGACTATAATGAGTGCAATGGATTAGAGAATCTACAGTGAGGTACCACAGTATATAGATTTGGGAATCTACTGTGAAATTCTGCAGTGAGTATACTAGATTGGTGATCTGATAGTGAGTACACAGGATTGGGGAATCTGCAGTGAGGTACGACAGTGAGTGTAATAGATTGGTGATCTAACATCTCCAAAACAATCAATGTTTAGGCCTCAACCACTTTCTATGGCAAAGAATTCAACAGGCTCACTACTCTGGGTGAAGAAATTTCACCTCATCTCAGTCCTAAATGGCCTACCCTATATCCTCAGACTGAAACTCCTGGTTCCAAACTCCAAGGTCATCGTTCCTGTGTTTACCTTGCTTAGTCCTGTTAGAATTTTGTAGGTTCTATGAGACTCCCCCGCCCCCACCCTCCCCCCGCCCCCCCGCATTCTTCTAAACTCCAGTGGATATAGTCTTAAGCAATCCAGTCTCTCTTCATCAAGTCCTGCCATCCCAGACAGGCTTTACATTCCTAAAGCAGGAGAAAACAATGGGCCCAATCTGCTGCTTGGCACATTCCCTCGCTTTTTAAAGAAAATGTTTCAGGTTTGTTCACATGTGTTATGACACACCTCGATCACCATCTCATTTTTGATGATGTTTCCGCTCAGTTTCAAAGCGGGGACCTGGTGCGTGCAAGGAAAAGAAATAATGACTGCACGGTAAAAAATGCACTACTTCCCTTTGTGGCTGGCTGGATTTAATTGTCAATGTTAATTTGGCAGTAGATCACTCAGACAGGTGTTGCTGATAATGAGGAGCCTCTACATATGACCCCTGTCATGCAGGCTGGTACCGAATGCAAGCAGCGAAACAAAATAGCTCATTTTCTCTTAATTGCAGGTTTATTTAACAAGCCTGACTTCCATTGAACCTCTTCAAGTTCCAGTCAAAATAAGACTTGATAACAACATCAAGCATTCCTATAGCTCCTTAAATGCATCCCAGTGCACAGCACAGGAATGTCACCGAGCAACCGAAACACCAAGTGGATGAGAAAAAGAGTTGTATCAAAACGTCATTGACCTGAAACACTAACTCTGTTTTTCTCTCTTTACAGATGCTGCCAGATCTGCTGAGTTTCTCCACCATTCTCAGCGTTTGTTTCAGCCTGTCCAACATCTGCAGTATTTTGCTTTTACTCGAGTGTTTCCAGTCCATTTTGTCCTTGTTTCAGATTTCCAGTCTTTGTGGTATTAAGGGACAGTGACCAAGAATGTGGACAAATAGTCAGATTCTAAACAGCGTCTGAAAACAGAAGGAAGGGGAGACCTTGAGGGAAGACATTCCAGAGTTCAGGGCCCAGGCTGCTATTGTCTGCTATTACTACGGCAATCAGGAATGTACAAGTGGAGTTGAAGAACAACGGAGATCTAGGAGAATTGGTGGGCTGGAGGATGTTTCAAGGGTGACAAATGAGTCAGGCCCTGCAAGGATTTGAATATAAGGATAGGAGTTTTAAAATTATGACATGGCCAGTCTAGCGGCCAATGGAGGTCAGCAAACATAGGGGTTTTGGCTGAATGAAAGTTGTTGTGAGTTGGGAGATGGTCAACAGAACTTTGGTTGAGGTTAAGTCTAGAGAGGGGAAGGTGGAAGAATGACCAGAGCAGCATTGGAATGTTAATAAGACCTTGGTTGATGGTTTCAACAGTCGATGAACTGAAGCAGGAATAAGAAGGTTGATACCATAGAGGATGATGGTAGTGCTTTTGGTGATGGTGAAGACACACCTTCTGAAGATAGGCTGACACTGTATTATCCTCACTGTATTATCCTGCAATTCCTACTCTAATATACTCACTATAAAATTCCACTGCAGAATCACCAGTCTAGTTAACCCACTGCAATATCAAACTGTAGGAGCCCCCAGTTTAGTATACTCACTGCAATATCCCAATGAAGAATTCCTTATCTAGTATTATCCACTGAAACATTCAACTGTAGATACTCCTGTCTAGTGTACTCACTGCAGTATCCCACTGCAGAGCCCATAGTCCAATATACCCACTACAACATCCTACCATAGAACCTCCAGTCTAGTATATTCATTGCAACAACCACAATTCAGTATAATCATTGCAAAATCACACTGGAGTATCCCCATTGTGGAATTCCCAGTCCATTATACTCACTGTAAAATCCTGACTGAGTACCCTCACTGAAAAATCACACTGCAGTATCCCCACTGTGGAATTCCCAGTTTTTTACACGCACTATAAAATCCCCAATCAAGTACCCTCACTGAAAAATCACACTGCAGTATCCACACTGTAGAATACCCAGTTCATTATAATCACTGTAAAATCTCCTATTCCACAGTATCTCCACTGTGGAATACCCAGTCTAGTTTGTTCCCTGTATTCTACCACTGTATAATCCCCAATTTAGTATATTCACTGAAATACTCCTCTGCACTATTCTCAATGTAGTGACTCACTGTAGAAACCTCAATTTTGTACACTTACTGCTGTAGAATCTCATTGTGGATTCCCTAAACTACTACAGGTCAGGTATCCATTACTTGCACGCACCAAAGATTGAAAAGACCTAAAACTGAATGCCTTTCCAAAAGCAGACCTGAACAGACATGTAGACACACTGAGTTTGGTTCCTTTGGCTAAAAAAAACTTTGCTTGGCCCAAACAGATCCGAATGGACATAAAGGAAAAGTTTTTTTTTTCTCCAAAGAGCCTGAACAGACCTGCCAAAGGATAATTGTAACTGAAAACTGACAATACCCTTTATCTGAAAACCAGTTGTTCTTTGGATGGGATGAAGGATTCCTGAACTATATACATGTTATAGCAGCTAATTGTGAAATCCCCAATTTAGTGTACTCAATGTAGAGACCATAATTTAGTACAGTCACTATCATATAAAGGCTAGTATACGCACTGAAATACTCCACTGTAGCATTTCACTGTAGATTTCCTCACTGAGATACTCACTGGATACTACCTGCACTATCCCATTGTAAAATCCTCAATCCAGTACACTCACTATAGGATCACCAATCTATTATACTCACTGTAGATTTCCTAAGCTAGTATACTCACTACACAATCCCACTGTAAATTCCCGAATCAAGTATACTCACTATAGGGATCACCAATCTATTGTATTTACTGTAGTATCTCACGGAAGAATTCCAAATGCTGTACACTCACAATAAGATCAACAATCTAGAATACTCTGGAATTTCACTGTAGATTCCCCAAACAGTCTACTCACTATATAATCACCAACCTAGTATACACATGTAGTATCTTATCGTAGAATTCCCAATCCAGTGTACTCTTTATAGGATCACTAGTATACTCACTGCAGTATCTCAATGTAGATTCCCCAATCCAGTGTACTCTTTATAGGATCACCAATCTAGTATACTCGCTGTAATATCTCACTGTAGATTCCCCCAATCTAATATATTCACAATAGGATGACCAATGTAAGATACTCACAAGACTATCTCTCTGTAGATTCCCAAATTGAATATATTCATTATTGAACCCCAATCTAGTCTACTCAATGTAGTATCTCACTTTAGAATCCTTAATGCTGTATACTCAACATCAGATCACCAATCGAGTACACTCACTGTCGACACTCATTGGTAGATTCCCCAAATAGTAAATTCACTATTGAATCACAAGTCTAATGTACTCACTGTAGTATCTCACTGTAGAGTCACCAATCCAGTATATTCATTATAGGATCATCAATCTAGATATTCACCGTATTATCTCACTGTATATTCCCCAATCCAATATCACAGTCACCACAGGATCAACAATCACCTATACTCACTGTGGTACCTTACTATAGAATCCCAAATCCAGCATATACACTATGGAATCACCAATCTAGTATACACATTGTTAGCATCGCACTGTACTTTCTCCAATCCAGTATATTCATAATAGAATCATCAATCTAGTATACTAACTGTACTGGAGTTGATAGGGCTTCTGTATTTGTTCACAGTATGTCAGCAATGGTTGCTTCTATTGCCCACTCTTAATGCCTTGAGTAGGTGGTAGTGAACTGCCTTTTTGAAATGCTGCCATCCAAATGGTTTGGATCGGTTCACAACACTGTTAAGGATAGATAGTGATCCAGTACAACAGGTAATACAGTTCCAAGGCAATATAGTGAGTAGCCTAGAGCGTAACTTACAAGTGGTGATGTTCCCATTTAATAAATGATTTGGATAAGAATATAGGAAGCATGGTTAGTAAGTTTGCAGATGGCACTAAAATTGGGGGTCATAGTGGACAGTGAAGAAGGTCTATCGAAGCTCACAAAGAGATCTCGATCAATTGGGTCAATAGGCTGAAGAGTCGCAGATGGAGTTTAATTTTCATAAATGTTAGGTGTTGCATTTTGGTTAAAAGTATACAGTTAATGGTAGGACCCTGGGTAGTATTGTAGAACAGAGAGACCGAGGGGTTCAGGTACATAATTCTTTGCAATTTGCATCACAGGTAGACAGGGTGGTTAAGAAGGCGTTTAGCATGCTTGCCTTCATTGCTCAGACCTTTGAGTACAGGAGTTGGAACATCATGTTGAGGTTGTAGAGGAGGTTGGTGAGGCCTCTTCTGCAGTACTGTGTCCAGTTCTGGTCGCCCTGTTATAGGAAGGATATTATTAAACTGAAGAGTGTTCAGAAAAGGTTTACCAGGATGTTATTGGGAATGGAGTGTTTAAGAAAAAAAATAGACTGGAAAGATTGGGACTTTTTTCACTGGAGCATAGGAGGTTGAGGGGTGACCTTACAGAGGATTGTAAAATCATGAGGGGCATAGATAACGTGAATGATGAGGATTTTTCTCTAGCATGGGGAGTGTTCAAAACTAAGGGGCATATTTTTAAGGTGAGAGGAGAAAAATTCAAAAAGGACACGAGGAACAAACTTTTTACAGAATGAATGGTTCATGTGCGGAATGAACCTCCAGGGGAAGTGATGGATGGAGGTACAGTTAAAATTTTTAAAAGACATTTGGATAAGTTCATGAATAGGAAAGGTTTGGAGGGATATGGGCCAGGAGTAGGCTGGTTGGACTAGTTTAATTTGGGAACATTGTCGGTGTGGACCGATTGGACCACAGAGTCTGTTTCCATGCTGTATGACTCTATGATTCTATGACTGTATAATTGCCATATTTGCTGTGGAACCTCAATCCAATATACTCATGATAGCATCACCAATCTAGTATAATCACTGTACTATCTTGCAGTAGAATTCCCAATCCAGTATACTCACTATAGAATCCCTAATCTGGTATACACACTGTAGTATCTCACTATAGATTCCCCAATACTGCATACTCACTGGAGGATGCCCAATCCAGTATATTTGTTGTAGAATGTCACAGTAGACTTCACAATTTAGTGTACTCACTGTAGTATCTCGCTGTAGAATGCCCTATCTTTTATATTCACTATAGAATCCAGTGTACTTGTTTTAGTGTCTCACTTTAGATTTCCCAATCTAGAACACTCAGTGTAGTGCCTCTCTGTAAATTCCTCAATTCAGTACAGTCATAATAGGATCACCAATGTAGTATACTCACTGTATAATCTCACTGTAGATTCCCCAATCCAGTATACTCAATATAGTATCTTGCCGTAGAATCCCCAATCCAGTGTACTAACTAGGGGATCACCAATCTACAATGCACACTGTGGCATCTCACTGAAGATTCGCCAAACCAGTGTACTCACTATTGGATCACCAATCTAGAATACTCAATGTAGTATCTTGCTGTAGATTCCTCAATCCAGTATACTCAGCAGATGATCACCAATCTGGTATACACACTGTAGAATGTCACCTGTAGATTCCCCAGTTCAGCATACTCACTGTAGAATCACCAATCTGGTACACTCATGGTAGCTTGCTGTATATTGCCCAATCTATTATACTGACTGTAGGGTCTCCAATGTAGTCTATTCACTGTAGAATCTCACTGAAGAATCCTCAATACAGATTAACTGACTATGGGATCACCAATTTAGAATACTCACTGTAACATCTCATTATAGATTCGCCAATCCAGTATGCACACTATTGGAAACCAATCTAGTATTCTCACTGCAGTATCTTGCTGTAGAACCACAAATCCAAGGTTTAAAAGGATCAAAGTATATGGGGAGAAAAGGTAACTGGGTATTGAGTAGGATGATCAATCATGATCATGTTGAATGGTGGAGCAGACTCGAAAGGCTGAATGGTCTATGTTTCTATGTAATACGTAGGAACTGGAATAGCCATACAGTCCCTCGACAATTCACTTGGATCATCCCAACCAATTCCCATATCCCTTAATGCCAAAATGTATCAGTCTCAGTCTTTAAAATTTTCCTCAACTAAGCATCTACTGTAAAAATTCACAATCCTCTGCTGAAGTTTCCCAAGTAGCTACCTCCTTCTTCTGAATCCATGGTCACAGCCAAGGGATGCAGCCTGTAAACATCTCCCTTGTGAAGCCCTCTGAGAATTTTATACATTTCAATGAGGTCACCTCTCCTTCTCCTAAACGCCCTGTGTACGTACAACATGCCTTCCTCACACTTATACCATTTGTCTTCCAAACCACTTGTACCTGTGTGCGGGGAACCATTGCCTTTACAACTCAAAGGCTGTTGGATCGAAAAAAGGTATCAATTATAGTGTTTGATTAAGTTTGTCTGATCATAGATCTTTGTACAGACCTTGATTGCTCTAGCCTGTTGAATGGAGTTAAGTAGCTGATTCCTGGCTCTCAGAGAAAGATTTCCAGGGAGAGACTAGACATAGTGCTCTTTGCTATGATTATACATATATATAAAATTCTGTAAAACTCTGAGATATTTTAAATTAATAAACTGTTTATATTTAGAACTATCTCTGCATTACTCTTTGAAAAATAAGATATGCAGCAACTCAAACTTAACAGTCATGATTTAAACATTATCACCAGAAGACAGACCATAAGAATCACAAGTAGAAACCAAAAGAACTGTGGATGCTGTAAATCAGGAACAAAAACAAAGTTGCAGGAAAAGCTCAGCAGGTCTGGCAGCATCTGTGGAGGAGAAAACAGAGTTAACGTTACGGGTCCGGTGACCCTTCCTCAGA
>NC_063369.1:16282425-16310798 GCF_021869965.1 Rhincodon typus
TCCAGCAACTTTGCTTTTGTTCCAGAGTCACAAGTAGGCTGTTCAGCCCGTCAAGTATGCCATCCCAATCAATGAGATCATGCCTGATCTGACAATCCTCAACTCCACTTGCCTGCTTTTTCCCATTGCCCGTGATTCCCTTAATGATTGAATATACTAATGATCCAGCTTCTGCAATATTCTGTGGTAGAGAATTCCACAGATTCACTTCCCTCTGAGAGAAGAATTTCCTCCTCACCTCCTCAGAGTAGCGACCTTTTCCCCTCCAATCCACTTCCCCAAGCCCACAATAAGGATGAGCTTTTCAGTGTGCTGCATTTGTACAAGATTGCTAAGTGAGTTTGCAAAGAATTGCTTGTATGTCATGACGTTGGTTAAATCACTGGGAAATAATATGAGTTGGGCTTCAATACTGGTACGAAGAATGACAACTGGAGAAGATATAAAATCACAAGCCACCTTCAAATGTAATGAGCAAGGAGCAGGGAATTCCTGGCAAATCTCCCCACAGGTACACAGCCAAGAGCAAACCTTGCCAAACAAAGGGGATTGCAATTAATTTAGGAAACATAGAATTTCAAGTACTAATTTTGAAAGAAATCATTCTTGTTCTTATCCCAGCGGGCCCCTTGTGTCAAATGGCTTCATTTTAACTCTACTGAAACTGTGTCAGAATATGTTTATTAAAAGGGATCTTTGCAGAAACATGTCAGGCAGATTTTGAGATAGCACGAACTGCCGATGCTGGAGTCAGAGATAACACAGTGTGGAGCTGGAGGAACACAGCAGGCCAGGCAGCATCAGAGGAGCAGAAAGCTGACGTTTCGGGTCGGGACCCTTCTTCAGAAAATCAGACAGATTTTGATCAGGTATTACTGTGACTCAGTGGATCGCACATTTCCTCAAAGTCAGGAAAGCAGGAGTTCAAGACCCACATCGAAGCTTTAAGCACGTAATCAAGACAGACACTCCTAGTGCAGCATTGAGGGAGTAATGCCCTGTAGCACATGCTGTCTTTTGAATGCAACGCTGCACGTTTTACCCTCCCAGATGGGTGTCGGAGATCCCACAGCAATAATCCCAAGAAGAGTTGGGGAATTTTCCCAGTTCCCTGGCCAATGTTTATCCCTCAAATTCAGAAGTACCAGACACTTATTAGACCTCAGCTAGAGTATTGTATGTAGTTATGGCGCCACGTCACTGGAAACATGTGAATGCTTTGGAGAGTATGCAGAAGCGATTTACAAAATGCTGCCAGAGATGAAGAGCTTCAGTTATGTGAATAGATTGAAGAAGTTAGGGCTGTTTCCCTTGGAGTAAAGAAGCTGAAGAGAGGTTTTCAAAGTCTTGAGGGGGCTGGATAGAGTAGATAGGGAGAAGCTGTTCCCACTTATAAAAGGAACAAGTAAGCATAGGTTTAAATTGATGTGCAAATGAAGCAAGGGTGATGAGAGAAAACACTTTCTTCACACAGCAAGTAGATAGGGTCTGGGTTGCACTGCCAGGAAATGTGGTGGAGGCAGGTTCAATTGAGGCAGTCAGAGAATTGGATGGTTATTTGGTTATTGAAATGGTGTGCAGGGATATGGGGCAAAGGCAGAGGATTGGCAGTAGAAAATAGAGAGAGTGCTGACACGATGGGCTGAATGGCCTCCTTCTGCACCGTAACAACTTTGTGAAGCTCAGGCTCATGTTTGCGGATTGCATGCAGCTGTTTGTCCTGACCCACTCTTCCATCACTCCAAACTTCCCATAAAAGAGTCTTTCACCTCCATTTTTCACCCCCCCACCCCCCAACCCCCCAAGGCTCCAGATGTTCTCTCCAGCTAAACAGCAATTTACTTAGATAGTAGGAACTGCAGATGCTGGAGAATCTGAGATAACAAGGTGTAGAGCTGGATGAACGCAGCAGGCCAAGCAGCATCAGAGGAGCAGGAAAGCTGACGTTTCGAGCCTAGACCCTTCTTCTGAAGAAGAGTCTAGGCCTGAAACATTTCAGTTTCTGAAGAAGGGTCTAGGCCCAAAACGTCAGCTTTCCTGCTCCTCTGATGCTACTTGGCCTGCTGTGTTCATCCAACTCTACACCTTGTTATATCAGCAATTTACTTATACTCCTTTCAGTTCAATACACTGTGGTCACTGTTTACAATCTGGCTACCTCTATACCTAGGAGACAAACACATACTACATGATTACTACATCTATTATTTCTGAACCTCAGTTAGAAATGAGTGATTGCTCTACCAAAGTGCCTGAGGGGCAGCAAAGATTCCACATTCTTGGAGGGAGTCACACAGGAAAATCTCACAAACACTGAAGAAGGTATATGGTCAATGTATGATCAGTCTTTGGAAATGCTGTTTGAAAATAAATGCACTCCTATCTTCAAATACCAGCACAGGATCTTTTACAGCCAAGAACAGGCAGAGGAAATCTCGGTTCAATGACTAATCCAATAGGCAGAGGCAAGGAGATGCAGACATGGTAATGGAGCAAAGTTGTGGTATGTATCCTATCTGACGAATTCCAACATTTGGAATTTCCGACCTAAACCTCCCTGTCTCCCTATTTCAGGCAGTCCCTAAAAACTATCTCTTTGATCAAGTTGTAGATGGGTGTCATAACAGCTCTTCCTCAGCCTCGATGTCAAAAGTAAGCTCCTGTGAACATTTTAATATCTTAAAGATGCCATATAAATGTTATTGTCAAATTACAGATTAAAGAATAGGCTTGAAGGTTAAATTGAGTGGCACTATTACAGAATTATTATGGCTAATAGATTGAATTGATTCTTCGTGCCAGTTTTCACTGAGGACTGCAGACTAGTTCCTGTTAGTGTAAATGATCCTAAAGGATCCATACCACTTATCAAAGACAATAAAGGTTACAATGGGCAGAACTGAACTGGATCCAGTGTCCACAAGGTTTCTTGCTCTGAGGGGATAACTTATGAATATATATCCATCAAAAAACTTTATGAATGCAGAGATGGAAAGTTATAGGCAACAAAGGGCAGCAAAAACAAACCAACTAAATTAATATTAAGAGAATTAAGGGATATAGTAATAGGGTAGAAGATATGGAGACTTTAAGGGTTAGTAGAGTTGCTGGAGATGAAGGTGCTGTTGTTTATCAGCTCAAGTTGTTTATCTTGTTTATTTCTACAATGGTATCTTCTACCAGTGTGTCTGTGACAATGTGCTTTCCAGAGATATCAGTGAAGGCCACGGATAATGCAGGAGCAAGATTGAGAATGCTTTACCAGTTGTTTTTGTCCTTTTAGAATTAAGTTGGAATTACACTCAGAGATAGCAAGAACTGCTGATGCTGGGGTCAGAGATAACAAAGTGTGGAGCTGAAGGAACACAGCAGGCCAGGCAGCATCAGAGAAGCAGGAAAGTTGATGTTTCAGGTTGGAACCCTTCTCCAGAAATGGGGAGGGGGAAGGGAGCTCAGAAATATCAAGAGGAGGGGTGGGGCTGGGGAAGGTAGGTGGGATGGTGATAGGTGAGTACAGGTAGGCAGTGGTGGGGATTGGTCAGTGAGGTGGGAGGGGCGGATAGGTGGGAGAGAAGATAAACAGGTTGTGTCAGGTCAAGGAGGAGGGGATGAAAAGGAGGGTTGGTCATGGGATGAGGCCGGGGGTGGGGAGATTTTGAAACTGGTAAAATCCACATTTAGATCATTGGGCTTTGGGCTCCCAAGGCGGAATATGAGGTGCTGCTCCTTCAGTTTGTGGGTGGCATCATTGTGACACTGGAGGAGGCCCAGGATGGACATGTCACTCAGGGAGTGGGAGGAGGAGTGAGAGTTGAAATTGTTTGCGACCGGAAGGTGTTGTCGTTTGTCACACATAGCGCAGATGCTCTACAAAATGGTCTCCGAGCCTGTGCTTGGTCTCACTGATGTAGAGGAGGCCACATTGGGAGCAGCTGATGCAATAGACCAGGTTGACGGATTTGCAGGTGAACCCCTGTCCAATGTGGAAGGTTTGTTTGGTGCCTTGGACAGAGGTGAGGGGGGAGGTGTAGGGGCAGATGTAGCACTTCCTGCGGTTGCAGGGAAAGGTGCCAGGGGTGGTGGGGCTAGTGGGGAGTGTGGAGCAGACGAGGGGGTTGCAGAGAGAGTGGTCCCTACAAAAGGCAGATAGGGGTGGGGAGGGAAATATATCTTTGGATGTGGGGTCAGATTGTAGGTGGCAGAGGTGGCAGAGAATGATACACTGGATGCGGAAGTTGGTGGGCGTGATATGTGAGGACAAGGGGTCTTCTGTCTTTATTTTTGTTGTGGGGAGGGAATGTGAGGGCAGAAGTGTGGGAAATGTAAGAGGTGCGGTTGAGGGCATTTTCAATCACCAAAGTGGGGAAGTTGCGGTCCTTGAAATAGGAGGAAATCTGGGATGTGCGGGAGTGGAACGCCCCATCTTGGGAGCAGACAAGGCAGAGGAATTGGGAGTCTGGGATCACATTCTTGTAGGAAGGTAGGTGAGAGGAGGTGTATTCTCAGTAGCTGTGGGAGTCAGTGGGCTTGAAATAGATATCGGTTTCGAAGCAGTCACCAGAGATGGAGACAGAGAGGTCCAGGCAGGAGAGAGAGATATCAGAGATGGTCCAGGTGAATTTGAGGTTGGGCTGGAAGACGTTAGTAAAGTTGATGAACTGTTCAAGCTCCTCATGGGAGCACGAGGCGGCACCGATACAGTCATCGATATAACGGAGGAAGAGATGGGAGATGGTGCCAGTGTAGCTGCGGAAAAGGGACTGTTCGACATATCCTACAAAGAGGCAGGCATAGCTTGGACCCATGCGGGTACACATGGCCACCCCCTTAGTCTGTGGGCAGCGGGAGGAGTTAAAGGAGAAGTTGTTAAGAGTAAGGACGAGTTCGGTTAGGCGGATGAGGGCGCTGGTGGAGGGTGACTGGTCGGGCCTGGGGGAGAGGAAACGGAGGGATTTTAGACCATCCATGTGGGGAATACGAGTGTACAGGGACTGGATGGCCATAGTGAAGATGAGGTTTTGGGGGCCAGGAAATTGGAAGTCTTGGAGGAGGTGGAGGGTGGGATGGTATCCCGGATGTAGGTGGAGAGTTCCTGGACCCGGGGGAAAAGACAGAGTCAAGGTAAGCGGAGATAACTTCAGTGGGGCAGGAGCAGGCAGAGACAATGATTCGGCAGGGACAGTCAGGTTTGTGGATTTTGGGAAGTAGATAGAAACGGGCGGTGCAGGGTTGGGGAACGATGAGGTTGGAGGCTGTGGGTGGGAGGCCCAACCAGCTCCCCCTCCACCGACATCCTTATCTGCTTAACCGAATTCGTCCTTACCCTTAACAATTTCTGCTTTAACCCCTCCCCCTTCCTACAGACTAAGAGGATGGCCATGGGCACTCGATTGGGCCCAAGCTATGCCTGCCTCTTCGTAGGATACATGGAACAGTTGCTTTTCTGCTGTTACCTGTTGCTATTCCCCACCTCTTCCTCCGCTATGTTGAGGGCTATATCAGAGCTCACATGAGAAGCTTGAACAGTTCATCAACTTTACTGACATCTTTCGCCCCAACCTTAAATTCACAACCTGCGATACCATCCCCCCCTTCCTGGACCTCTCTGTCTCCATCTCTGGTAAAAGCTTCAACACTGAAATCTATTTCAAGTGCACCGACTCCCATAGTTACCTGGACTACATCTCCTCTCACCCACCCTCCTGCAAGAATGCGATCCCTTACTCCCAATTCCTCTGCCTCTGCCGCATCTGCTCCCAAGATGGGGCGTTCCACTCTCGCACATCCCAGACGTTTTCCTATTTCAAGGACTGTAACATCCCCCCTCCGGTGATCGAAAATGCCCTCAACCGCAAATCTTGCAGTTCCTGCACATCTGCCCTCACATCCCCTTCCCACAATAAAAACAAAGACAGATATGTCTTCACATATCACCCCACTAACCTCCATATTCAACGTATCATTCCCCGCCACTTCCGCCGCCTACAATCTGACCCCACAACCAAAGACATATTTTCCTCCTCACCCCTATCTGCCTTTCGTAGGGGCCGCTCTCTCCACGACTCCCTCGTCCACTTCACACTCCCGACTAACCCCACCATCCCCGGCACCTTCCCATGCAACCACAGGAAGTGCTACACCTGTCCCTACACGTACCCCCTCACCTCCATTCAAGGCACCAAACAAACCTTCCACATCAGGCAGGTGTTCACCTGCACATCCGTCAATGTGGTCTATTGCATCTGCTGCTCCCGATGTGGCCTCCTCTACATCGGTGAGACCAAGCATAGACTCGGAGATCATTTTGTAGAGCACCTTCTGGTCGTGAACCATTTCAACTCCCCCTCCCACTCCCTGGGTGACATGTCCATCCTGGGCTTCCTTCAGTGTCACAATGATGCCACCCGGAAACTGGAGGAGCAGCGCCTCATATTCCACCTCGGGAGCCTACAGCCCAATGGCCTTAACATGGAATTCACCATTTTTGAAATCTCCCCATCCTGGCCTCATCCCATGTCCAACCCTCCCTCTCATCCTCGACTCCTTGACCTGACACATCCTGTCCATTTTCTCTCCCACCTATCCGCTCCTCCCACCTCACTGACCAATTCCCACCATTCCCTACCTGCAGTCACCTATCATCATCCCACCTACCTTCCCCAGCCCCACCCCTCCTCTCTCTATTTATTTCGGAGCTCCCTTCCCCCTCCCCATTTCTGAAGAAGGGTCCCGACCCGAAACGTCAGCTTTCCTGTTCCTTTGATGCTGCCTGGCCTGCTGTGTTCGTCCAGATCCATACTGTGTTATCTCGTAGGAATTATATTGTTTGCTCTACCTCATCTTGGGGGTAGATCGAGCTTACAGAGTTAGGCAAATCTTTCAGAATTGATGGAAATCTCAGAGTCTTGCAAGCTAGTGAAAGAGAAAGAGATGGAGAAAACTAGGAGTTGTAATCTTTCACTTGCATGTTTACAGTAAACAGCTTTTTGCTTTTAACCATCTCTGACTCAGAGTGGGACAGTTTGTTCCACCACAGCAAGCAAAGAGTTGAGGTACAAGATCAGCCCTGATACTAAGAGGGTTCATACAGTCATAGAATCCCTACAGTGTGGAAACAGGCCCTTCGGCCCAACAAGTGGGGCAGCACGGTGGTTCAGTGGTTAGCACTGCTGCCTCACAGCGCTAGGGACCCGGGTTCAATTCCACCATCAGTTATGGCTCATTATCAGTTATGTCTCTATTTAATGAGAGAGCAGCCCTCTGGTCCAGTAGGATTATGGTGATTTTCCCTTTTTTTGCTTTGAACGGCAGAGCAGACTTGAGGGACCATTAGGTCTATTCCAGTTCATGTTTCTTATGTTTCTAATTCATATAAATATCCACATCGTTGGATGAGGAAATGAATGATTGTGTTCTTCATAGCTCCATTGGCATGAAGCAGTTTTGGAGTACTGAAGTAAGACAAGTGTAAGCATAATATTTCAAAGGGTGACGTATGGAATAAACCTCATTCGTACAGGCCAATTAATCTAACATCTGCAGTAGGAGAAGTGTCATAATTGGACATTTGATATGATAGATCAGTTAACATGGGTATAGCAACATTTGGTAATGCCTCAGGGGCAAGGTTGAGAAAATGGGATCTTCATGTTATCTTCGGCCAGTACAGGAAATGAACCCACCCTTTTGGTATCACGCCACAACACACACCAGTCATCTGAGCTAACCAATCCACTACTGGAATTCTTTGAGGAGATTACAAAGTTATTACAGAAGGGTATTTCGTTAAATTTATTCATTTAAATTCCTTGGATTTTGACAAAGAATTTTGACAAAGTTCCAGTATAGGATTTACAGGGAGAGTTAATGTTCAAGGTGTAGGCATTGAACCAGATTGAGAATAGATCAACGAGAGATGCTGATAAGTTGGAAAATAAGGAAGCCTTCATGTCTCTAAAGGATCCACCCTGAGATCTTGCTATTCCCAATATCTGTGAAGAAGATGCAGTGGGGCAAGTTGTAAAATATTTCAATTTTGAGGTTGTGGGCAATGTTGGTGAGGCCAGTGTTTATTGCTAATCAATGATGCCTCTTGAGATGCAAGTGAAGCAAGACTTACATTTACTTACAATACCTTTCACAACCTCAGGACATTGCCAAATGTTTCAACAGCCAACAAAGTACTTTCTTTGAATTGCAGTCACAAAGGATACACAGCATCAGTATTCACAAAGCAAGTTCCTACTAACAGCTCCAGGGTCTGGCAGTTATGAAAGGTGCTATAGTAATGCAGACCCTCTTACAATACCATCTGGGTAATAATTACCATTTGAATAGACATTTTGCCCCTGAATGTCTCATGGAGACACCCATGCAGAATTTATCCACAACAGGTTAACTTATTTTCTAATTTCTTAATTGTTCTAACCACAGACGTTGTAAGTGACTGTAATTATCCAGATTGGGTCTATTTGAAAATGAATATTGCACCAGCTACTCACCAGTTCTTTGGCAACCATCCACTCTCAAGTGAAATTGTAAATCTTTATAAATCATGCTTTTGGTTTAGGAACATAGTTTACGTCCCCGTTTGCCAGGGTAGTTAAGAGTGGGGCCAAACGGTTTGTCTTCTGATATCCAGGCAGGAATCCAATCCTTAATCCAAACGTCATTCTGTAGGAGGTAGCTGTGATGTCTCTTCTGAAGGAAGTGGTTGCAAATGCTTTCCCTTTTTGCAGTCACGTTGCGATACTAAATACTGCCATCTGTGGACTCTCGCTAGATAAGTCTGACTGGATGGTCTTGGCAGCATGACGATCTGGTTTGGGGCAGACTGTCCTCCTACTCTACCCCCTGCCTTTTCATCCTTTCCTTCCTTCCCTTCTGGTGGAGATTCAGGAAATGCATTTTGTGTATAACTTTCCATCATACAGGGTGGAGTGAGCAGATACAGACCAGACAGCCCATATTTCCCCCCTCTAAATGCATTAAGAATGAATTATTTCCTTTGCAAAAGGAATATGTTCAAACCTTACGCCTATCAGGGAAGAATGAAATCTTGTGCTGCAGTGGATAATGTGTGTCCCCCTGGGGCAGAAGCTGATGGTTCATGTCCAACACCAGGATTGCTGGCCACAGGATGGAGCATTCATGTTAATCAACTTAAAACCCTTCTAGACTTTTGCCTCACCCAGGGGATTATGTGGGTTTGGCTATGGTATGGAGCATTGATACCATCATTCACAATTGTGAGGAGCACCTAAGTGGACCACAGAGTCTTTCTGAATGTAAGAACATAAGAAACAGGAGCATGTGTAGGCCATTCAGCCCCTTCAAGCCTGCTCTGCCATTCAATAAGATTTTATCTCGATTCTACTTTCTCACTTTTTCCTCGTGTCCTTTCATTCCTTCAATATTCCACCATTCCCCAAAGGAAAAAGACTAGGAATGCTACTTCTATGTGACATAAAAAGTGCACAGGTGCAGAAACTCCACTTGGCAGTGCCACGGTCACTGCTAAGCAACAAACTCAGATGGCTTTCAATCAGAGGGATAGTTTATACAGCCAGCTCTTGCATTGAAGTTGGGAAGGGAAGTCCTTGATGCTGGCTGGGGACACTCCAAATCCAAATTCAGCCCAAAGCTGCTGCCTCTCCCTTGCCCTCCATGCGGATCTGCCTGGCTAAGCAGTCACCAGTACTTCACATTCTGTCCCCACTCCCCAGCCTTTGCCTCTGCTCCCAGCACTTTGGTCTCTGTAGAACTATCTGTGCATGCAAGGCTAGAGTGATGTTATTACTCACAGAACGGAGTGACATCTGCTGCACATGTGCAGCAGGCCATTTTGACAACCATCTACTGTGTTTGTGCTAATCACTCTGAAGGGAAAAACATAGTGTGGGCAAAGGTAATCTGAAACAAAAATGGGAGCTTGGAGAGCTTAGAGTTGATGTTACTTTCTTAACCAACATCTCAAACAACCTGAGTTGACTTATCAACTCAATCAGCACCCTTGTTCCTGT
Organism: Rhincodon typus; assembly: GCF_021869965.1. NCBI lineage: Eukaryota > Metazoa > Chordata > Chondrichthyes > Orectolobiformes > Rhincodontidae > Rhincodon > Rhincodon typus. The sequence continues at coordinate 16,292,448 of NC_063369.1, forward strand.
ATCATAAATTGATCTGATTGTTTAAAATTTGGCTTTCTAGCATACCGAAGATTGCAAAATGAAAAGCTTTAGCAACGTATCTCTCTCTTTAACAATCATATTGCATCTCAGGATCTCCCAGAGGACTTTACAGCAAACATTACTGTTGTAATGAGGGAAACAGCAGAGGTAATTTGTGCACACCAAGCTCTGACAATATGATAATGATTAGATAATTATTGGACTGGAGGGTCTGTTTCTGTGCTGTATGACTCTATGTTGCTATGAATGTATAAACAAGGAACAAGAGTAGGTCACTCAGCCCTTCGAGCCTGCTCTACCATTCAATAAAATCATGGCTGATCTGATTTTGACCTAACCTCTACGTTCCTGAAAATCCCTGATAATCTTTCATCTCCTTGATCGCCAAGAATCTATCTACGTCTGCCTTCAAAATCGTTAAAAAGATTCTGCATCCACTGCCTTTTGAGGATGAGAATTCCAAAGACTCACAGGTTGTTACCTGAAGGATGTATTTTAGACAGGACAGTAAGAAAACACCGCTTTCCCCCAACCATCTTTTAACTTGGTGACCTAGAATCTTTCTCATTTGCTCAGAGTGCGGACGGTATTTCAATTAAAGCCTTATCCAAAAACATGATACCTCCAAGAGTGCAGCGTTCCTTCAAGACTGCGCTGGAGTGTCATCCTAGATTTTGTATTCTGGTCTCTGAAGTGGAGCTTACAACAATAAACAGCAATGCAAATTGCCTCCACCTAATCCACAGCAGATGGTCATGAAATTCAGCCATACCCCCATCTGCAGCGAGTAATATTGTACAGATTCTGAATTAATGGCCTCCAGCAGCATTATCCATACTAGAGTCAAGGTAGGAGTCCAGCTTTTTCTGCACCAAGCCTCTTCCTACAATGTACCTGTCGACCACAGTATAGAGAATGGGTAGCATGGTTTCCGGGTTTATACAGTGAATGCCAATTCACTCAAATTTCTTCAAGCAAGTGTTGGACCTGGGATGATAATCCTCTTGATCAGAAGGTGAGCATTATATGACATTAGTCAGGACCAGCATGGTCTCCTAAACTATTTATAATTGCCTAAGGAGCTCAGAGAAGGATTTTCCTATTTTGTTTTCCCAAATTGACTTCGGCTTGTATCTAGACTTTTGCCTCACCCAGGGTATCATGTGGGTTTGGCTATGGTATGGAGCATTGATACCATCATTCACAATTGAGAGGAGCACCTAGATAGACCACAGAGTGTTTCTGAATGTAAGAACATACGAAACAGGAGCATGTGTAGGTCATTCAGCCCCTTCAAGCCTGCTCTGCCATTCAATAAGATATTATCTCGATTCTACTTTCTCACCTTTTCCTCGTGTCCTTTCATTCCCTCAGTATCAATCTCTGTCTTGAGACTTAGAAGCAGATGTAGGCCATTCAGCCCTTCAAACCTGCTCCACCATTCAGTAAGTTCATGAATGATCTGTGGACAATGCAGCAGAACACACTCAACAACTCATTATCCACAGCTCCATGTGGTAGAGCTCCATGCTGGGGGTGGGTGGGGCTGGTGAGGAGTGTGGAGAGGACGAGGGAGTCACGGAGAGAGCGGTCCCTCCAGAAAGCAGATAAAGGTGGGGAGGGAAAAATCTCCTTGGTAATGGGGTCAGATTGCAGGTGGTGGAAGTGGCGGAGAATGATGCGTTGAATCTGGAGGTTAATGGGGTGATACGTGAGGACAAGGGGAATTCTGTCTTTGTTTTTATTGCGGGGATAGATGTGAGGGCTGAGATGCTGGAAACGCAAGAGATGCGGTCGAGGGCATTTTCGACTACTGTGGAGGGGAAATTGCAGTCCTTGAAAAACGAGGGCAACCACTTCAACTCCCCCTCCAACTCCTTGGACGACATGTCCATCCTGGGCCTCCTCCAGTGCCACAACGATGCTACCCGAAAACTTAAGGAGCAGCATCTCATATTCTGCCTTGGAACCCTACAACCCAATGGTCTCAATGTGGACTCTACGAGCTTCAAAATCGCCCCACCCCCAACCTCATCCCAAGACCAGCCACCCCTCCCCTCGTCCCCGCCTCCTTGACCTGTCCATCTTCTCTCCCACCTATCCGCTCCTCCCTCCTCACTGACGAACCCCCATCCCAACTCCCTACCTACACTCACCTTTATTAGCTTCATCCCTGCCTCCTTGACCTGCCCGTCTTCTCTCCACCTAACTGCTCCACTATCCACCTTCTATCACCGCCTCCCACCCTCTCTATGTATTTCAGGGCCCCCTTCCCCTTCCCCATTTCTGAAGCAGGGTCCAGACCTGAAACGTCAGCTTTCCTGCTCCTCTGATGCTGCTTGGCCTGCTGTGTTCATCCTGCTCCACACCTTGTTATCTCAGACTCTAGCATCAGCTGTTCCTACTATCTCTGTAGCTCTGTAAACTCTTAATTTACAGTAAGATGAGGCAGGTTCTATACAATACACAGCCTTGTAGAAATAATTGGATTCTCATAGGATTTAGACTGAGGAGTTTTAAAGAGCTCAGTGTAGAACATAGAATCCCGACAGTGTTAAACAGGCCATTTGGCCCAATGAGTCCACACCAACCCTCCGAAGAGCATCCCACCCAGAGGTAACCCCTACCCTATCCCTGTAATCTTGCATTTCCCATGTCTAACCCACCCAGCCTGCACATCCCTGAACACTATGGGTAATTTACCAATGGCCAATCCACACTAACCTGCACATCTTTGGACTGTGGGAGGAAACCGGAGCACCCGAAGAAAACCCACACAGAGACACAAGGAGAATGTGCAAACTCCACACAGACAGTCGCCCGAGGCTGGAATTGAACTTGGGTTTCTGGCTCTGTGAGGCAGCAGTGCTGACCACTGAGCCACCGTGCCGCCAAAGAAAAGCAAGCAGGGCTCGTCTGGGATATAAACCCAGGACCTCTCACATATCTACCCTGTGGAATCCCCAAAGCGAGAATCATGCCCCTAGACCAATGAGCCACTGCCACAAGCTCAAGTTGAATTCACAGTCTACCATTTGCCATGGCGAGATTCAAACCTGGGTCCTCAGAACCTTAGCTGAGTTTCTGAATTAATAGTCTAGCGATAATACCACCAAGCCATTGCCTCCCCCTGTGCTTCCAGGGGTTTCTAGTGAACTCTGTCAATCAACTGTTTGGATCCTTCTATCCAATACTTCCAGGACAGGAGTTTAGGGATGGTCACTTCTCACCTTCCCACCTCCGAGCTCCGGGTCAACTTACATAAGTCTGTAAGATATGGGAGCAGATTTAGGTCATTCGGCCCATCAAGTCTGCTCCACTATTCAATCATGGCTGATACGTTTCTCAATCCTATTCTCCTGCCTTCCCCCTGTAACCCTTGATCCTCTTACTAATCAAGAACCTATCTCCTGGCCCCTTCTTAATACATATATTAATAGGGATTGTGCACAAAGCACCATCCTACCATAACAAAGTAAAACAAAGAACTGCAAATGGTGGAAATCTGAAACAAAAACAGAAATTGCCGGAGGAACTAGCAGCGTCAGTAGAGAGAAAGCGGAGCAAACATTTCAGGTCCAGTGACCCTTCTTCAGAACTGATTGCAGTAAGAAAAAGGTGGGATATGAGCTGAAGGCAGGAGTTTGGGTTGGGGTTAAGAAGTGAGGGAATAACTAGAAATGGAGCCCAGAGAGAGAGAACAACAACAGACAAAGGAATCAATGATAGTCAGCCAGGGAAGGAGACAAGCTGATAATATCTACCTTACCAACTTGGAATGTCAGTGTAGAAGCCTAACGCAGAATCTCCGCAAACTGGTTTTAGAATTGTTGATGCTATTGCAGCAAATTTCATTTGTTGTTTGCTCAGCAGAAAGTACCAGTTTTTTTTTTAAAGAAACCCCACAGTGTGGAAACAGGCCCTTCGGCCCAACAAGTCCACACCAACCCTTGGAGCATCCCACCCACACCCATCCCCCTATAACTCACACACCCCTGAACACTACAGGCAATTTAGCATGGCCAATCCATCTAGCCTGCACATCTTTGGACTGCAAGAGGAAAAGAGAGCACCCAGAGGAAACCCACGCAGACACAAGGAGAATGTGCAAATTCCACACAGACAGTCACCCAAAGCTGGAATCAAACCCGGGTCCCTGGCGCTGTGAGGCTGCAGTGTTAACCGCTGAGCCACCATGCTGCCTGTGCCACCCATGCCGCCTAATTGAAGGACCCCAATTTCTCACTCATCAGAGATTCATTAAAGAGAGATATTTGGGCCACTAAAGTAAGCAACAAACATAATGATGGTGGAAACAATACAGTTAACCCCCTCCCAGCTGCCCATGTAGAATAAAAGTAAGGTTCTTGATTCCTTTATGAGGTGCAACATGTGACACCAGACAACTTGCAGTCCATGGCTGCACTGAGCTGGTCACTGATTAAAAAAATGAAAAGCAAGCATTCATATAGCACCTTTCACAACTCCAGGCTGTCTCAAAGCATTCTACAACCAACAAAGTCTGAGAAATGTGGTCGAGGTTGCAATGTAGAGGAAACATGGTAGCCAGTTTAACCACAGCTAGCTCCCAAAAACAGCAACCTGATCATGTTCAAGTAATCTGGTTCTGTGACACTGACAAATACTGCTCAATTGCAAAACCACCTATGCAATTTTACCTAAGAAGGCAGATGGAGCCCCAGCTTCATTGCCTATCCACAGTCCAGAGCATTCAACATTGCCACACAGCTTTGAGCTGGAGTGCAAGTTTAGGTTTTAGTGCAGTAGTTTCTAGAATGGGACTGGAACCATAACTCTAGAATGCAAAGATGAAGAGTGCTTCCAATTGAATTACAGGTGCCCTTTCTGCTGGAAACATAGAAAATAAGAGCAACCCACACTATTAGGCCTTCTCTAAATTTCCCATTGTTCCAATGACTTAGCAACACAATGAGCACAACCATTGTTGACATAATACGTGTTATTTTCAATTTACTTGGTATTCTGAGATGTGTAGTGTCTGACACTTCCAAACTATTTTTGGGTGTAAGTATCAAATCTGGAATCGTCCATATCACAATGTCAGCCCACTATCCACTCTCAAGCAGATGTTTTGCACATATCAACAATCAGTAGGCAAGATTTTCACACTGCATTTTTGTGCAATGAAGAAGGGATTATCACCCCAGCATAACTTAGAGGGCAGTTATGAATGGTCTTGCCCAGCAACCAATTATCATAGATAATCATAGAACCCCTACAGTGTGGAAACAGGCCCTTCAGCCCAACAAGACCACACCGACCCTCAGAGCATCCTACCCAGACCCATCCCCCTGTAACTCACATAATCTACACAGCCCTGAATACTGCAGGCAATTTAGCATGACCAATTCATCTCATCTGCACATGTTTGGACTGTGGGAGGAAACCCACGCAGACACGGGGAGAATGTGCAAACTCCGCACAGACAGTCACCTGAAGTTGGAATCAAACCCAGGTCCCTGGCGCTGTAAGGCAGCAGTGCTAACCACTGAGCCACTATGCCGCCAACAATTCTAAGGCACAGGATATGCTTCTTCAAAGTTAGAGGAGAATTGAACAGATACACAACCAGGGAGCAGAGAGGAAACTACCATAACTGTACACTAGACAGAAGCTATGAGTTAGAAGTATGTTTAGAAACACTTAAGACGCAAGCATAGGTTTCTCAGATATGCAAACATTCCAGATCATACAGGATCATTTCTGATCATGGGGCTACCTTGTCAAGGAACAGAGGCCAGCTCAGACTAATGTACAGCACATCAATTACACACAAAGAGAGAAGGACACTCTGACGATGATGTGGAATAGCAGCAATCAGCAACAACAAGATAACCATGCATACAAGCAAGGGGTAAAAGCAAAATATACAGATGCTGGAAATCTAAAATAAACATAGAGGACACTGGAAAAACTCATCAGGTCTGGCAGCATCTGCGGAGAAAGAAACTGAGTTAACATTTCCAATCCAGGATGACTCTTCTTTAGAAGGGTTCTATCCTGAACTTCCATTCTGAAGAGGAGTCATACTTGCCTTGAAACGTTAACTCTGTTTCTGTCTCCACAGATACTCCCAGCCCTGCTAACTTTCACCAACATTCTCTGTGTTGTTACACACAAGGGGAACAGAGAACAACACATGCCTCTCCAGACGGGTATAACGACCATCAGGTCAGGATGTAGTAATTGTAACGAGGTCGGCAGGTCGACCTCAGAGAATATGAGTTCCCTGATTGGCGCCGTTAACCTGGTCCAATCAGGGAGCCCTGGCTGACAGATATAAACAGGAGTGTCAGGGGTTCTGTTCACTCTGAGATCTGGCTCTGAGGGAGCTGGATCAGTGTCAAGGACTCTCCATGTGTAAATAAAGGGTGACTTGGTGTTGGGATACCAGCCTCTGTGGAGTTATTTCAATAGTGGCGAGAGAAAAACATGCTCCTGAAGAAATTCACTTGCAACAGTCGGCTTTGGGTTAAGCATTTCTGGCATCATGCTGTTATTTGGAAAGTTCGCCTCATTTGATCCTGCCACTGAAGACTGGCCCCAGTATGTGGAAAGAATCCATTATTTATTTTGGGCAAAACACATTTGGACAGATGAAAAACAACAAGTAATTCTCCTGACAGCTTGTGGACCTGCAGCTTTTTCAGTTATTAGGAGTCTGATATTTCCTGAGGCACCAGATACTAAAACTTTTCAAGAGAAAATGGATTTAGTTAAGGAATATTATGACCCAAGCCTCCTCTAATTCTGAGATTGTATTGGTTTTACTTGCAATTCGAGAACTAGGGGAATCCATGTCGGGATTTTTGACTAGGTTAAGAAGACTGGCAGAGGCATGTGACTTTGGTTTAACTGTTAATGAGATGCTGAGGGGCTGTTTGATATGTCAGATTAATGCTGTGACCATGCAAAAGTGCCTACGAGCTGAAGCCCAACTGGACAGGCACTACAGCTGGCTTGATCATTGGAAAATGCAGCAAGTGAAGCATATAAGTTGCAGGGTATTCCAATGGAAGTGGACACCCTCACCAGGGTGACTGAGATTGGGAGTCACCACTTGAGTGAAGGCAATTGCATTGCCTCACCCAGGACATATCCTGAACAGAGGGACTTTAGATCAGCCCCCAGCAAAACCCCAAAACAAAGCCAAGCCTCGGCAAAATGGTAAAAAATTTTTTCAGGATCTGGGCCAGCAAGCCATCGTAGCTGGTATGCAGACTCAAGACAACAAAAGAATCCCATGAGACCTCAACTGAGTAAGAGAACTCATAAGCTGTTATCCAGGAAAGTGCGTACCCTAGAAAGTCCACCTACATCTGGTTTGGACCAGTTAAATTGTTTAGCAACATTGAAATCAAGACCAATCAAAATAAATGTCTGGTTAAATGGTTACCCGGTCCTCATGGTGGTCGATGCCGGTGGGGCCATTTCAGTGATTGCAGAACCAGTCTTTAACAAAATTCACTCTGGGCTCCAACCCTTACGTTTGTGCAAGACCTCAGCTAGTCTGAGAGCCCATATACCGAGGAACCTTTACAGGTTAAGGGTACATCTTCAATTTCGGTCTTTTATGAGAAACAGCTGGTTCAGTTAACACTGATTGTAGTAAAAGGCTCAGGCCCAAGCCTGATGGAGCGAAATTTGTTGAGAAATTTGATTGGCTCAACATTTTTCGATTAGAAAGTGGCTGCCTGAATGGAATCCTAATTTAACACCTGGATGTTTTTCAGAAAGGTCTAAGGACTGTCAAAGGAGCCAAGGCCACCTTACATGTTGACCAAGTAACAATTCCACGATTCTGAAAAAGCTGAGGCAGAAATCAAGGAGGCTGAAAATTGAGGGAATTATCAAACCAGTGCAATTTGTGGAATGGGCAGCACCGATCTTACTGATTGTGAGGACTGGCTCAGTTTGCGTTCGTAGGGATTTTAAACAAATGGTAAATTGCTTCTCACAGCTGGATAAATACCCAATCCCTCGCACAGTGGCTTTACACACAAAGCTGGCAGGGGGAGGCTGTTCTTCACAAAACTGGACATGAGCCATGCGTACCTGTAATTGTGGTTAGATGAGGATTCCCAGCAGCGTGCTACAATTAATACCTATAAAAGGGTTTTAACAATATACGAGACTGTCATTTGGGGTATCGCCAGCCTCTGCCATTTTCCAGCGAATGATGGAGAATATTTTACAAGGTCTACCCCAGGTTGCCATTTATCTGAATGACGTGCTAATAACTGGGAAGACCAATAAGGAGCAGATAGAGAACTTGGACACAGTCCTTAGACATTCCTCCCAGGTGAGTGTACACCTTAGGAGGGAAAAGTGCATGTCCAGGCACCCCGAGTGACCTATTTGTAATACAGAGTTGATAGGGCCGGGTTACACTTGTTGGAAGATAAAGTGAGGGTGATTAGAGGTGACCCAGCTCCCATGTCTGTACTGGAGATAAGGGCTTTCCTTGACCTGGTGAACTATTATGGAAAGTTCATACATAACCTCCCTTCATCCTGGCAATGTTTCATCAACTCTTTAAAAATATATTAGCCTTGGAAATGGTCATGTAACCAAGCCATATCCTTCAGGGAAGTGAAGAAACAGCTATCATTCTCTAAGGTGTTGGCACAGTAAGATCCCAAGCGAGATCTGGTATTAACGTGTGATGCCTCCTCATACAGCATTGGGGTACTATTAGCACATAGCTGGCCCAATGCAGAGAAACACCCAACAGCATATACATCCAGGACTTTGGCTAATGCAGAGCATAAATACACCCAGATAGAGAAGGAACGTTTGGCGGTCATATTTGTAGTCAGGAAGTTCCAACAATACCTTTACGAACGTAAATTTGTAATAATAATGGACCATAAACCCCTGCTGGATCTACTTAAAGAGGACAAGGCATTGCCACCCATGGCCTCAGGCTGAATTCAGCGGTGGGCTCTAATACTAAAGTGCCTATAATTACAATTTGGAGCAGCGTGCGGGAGGCCAAGTATCAAATACAGATGCATTGAGCCACCTCCCACTGACAGCTACACCACTGGTGGGACCGCTGCTCAAAGAGACTGTACTGGTTTTAAAATTTCTGCACACGCTTCCAGTCACAGCTGACGATATCGTACTTTGGACGCAGAAAGTTCAGGAAAGTAAAACAGCTGGTGGTGATGGTGGAACCCAAAGGGCCATCACAAGCAGAAATGAAACCTTTCCGGATCCAGAGAGGCCAGATCACAGAGGGACGGCATTTTATTATGGGCAGCGAGAGTGATTGTCCTAAGCAAAGGTCACCACTAGATACTGGCTGAACTCCACCAGGGTCATCCAGGGGTTTCCAAAATGAAGATATTGGCAAGAAGTTATATCTGGTGGCCAGGACTGGATGCAGACATAGCCACGTTGATGGAGCATTGCCCAGAGTGCCAACAATTTACCACCAGCAGCACCCCGAACACCACCCCCCAAACCCCCCAACATTTGTGGAAATGGCTGGATAAACCTGATTTACACATAAACTACACAGGTCCTTTCATGGGCTCAATGTTCTTCGTCATTGTGGATGCCCACTCAAAGTGGTTGGGTGTGCATAGAGTTCATTCGTCAAACACTGAAACGATGATAGAAAAACTGCCTTATCTTTTGCAATACATGGACTCCCGGAAGTGTTGGTCACAGATAACGGGCCATCCTTTACCAGCAAGGAATGTGAGTATTTCCGAAAGCTGAATGGTATTCGTCATATAAGGACAGCTCCATACCACCCATCATCCAATGGTCTGGAAGAAACAGCAGTCCAAACTTTGAAGGCAGGCTTACAGAAGCAGCCTACAGCTTCACTGGATACCTAACTGTCCCAGTTCCTATTTGATTATAGGACGACCCCTCATCCAACTACAGGGATAGCTCCAGCAGAGTTACTAATGGGGAGAACAATCTGCACCAGGTTAAATCTGATCTTCCCAGACCTGGAGTGGGAGGGGAGGATGAAACAGCATCAGGAACGCCAATGCCAGACACAAGACTCTGCTAAGCGAGAGAGACAGTTTACTTCAGGGGACAAAGTTTGGTGTAGGAACTATAGAAATGACCCTGCATGGGTAAGAGGCATGGTCAGTTTTGGGTAGGTGTGACAGGACTGAACAAGCATGTGGACCATGTGCAAGCTGCAAACGGTGCAGGAGCAAAATGTGCCTAGCTCCTCAACTGCCTTTCCGTACATTCTCCCTCTTCATCAAGCATTGAAGATACCTCAGCCTGAAAAGGGCACGGCAGATGTTGCTGCCTTGGTGCTTTCTCTGCCTGAAGGAGAGAAAAATTTCTTCCAAGACACTCCGTGTGCAAAATGCAAGCTATTGTGCATCACACACTGCCCATATCAGACCCAGAGCCAGAGGAACCTGACCCGGTGCTAACACGCCCCAGGGGGAGCTACAAAAAAGAACAGGCCTTTATCCTCAGACTCAGAGGGTCAGGAATGTAGTGATTGCAACAAGGTCAGCCATTGAATAGAAGTTCCCTGATTCAGGCTATTAACCTGGTCCAATCAGGGAGCCCTGGCTGACAGATGTAAACAGTAGGGTCAGAGGTTCTGCTCACTCTGAGAGCTGGCTCTGAGGGAGCTGGATCAGTGACAAGGACTCTCCACATATAAGTAAAAGGTGTCGGGATACCGGCCTCTGTGGGGTTATTTCACAGGATGAGTTATCAAATCTCCAGAGTGTAACATTGATTTTGAAACGTTGACCTTTGTAAACTCTGCTTTACCCATTTGTAGAATTATCAAATTGATAAGATGTGTCTATGTACAGCCATTGGTTTGGAGCGAACAATTAACTTTTGAAAGAAGGGGATTTGTTATATCTCAAGGTCAGTATGTCAGTATGCCTTTAAGAGACATGATCATAACATCGTCACCCCTATAGCATGTGCACTGAGGGTATAAAGGTCTCAGCTTCCACTTTACCTCAGATCACTTGCAGCATGATGTGCTTCTGGAAATATGCTACAATGGTTTGGAAGCTAATAATTTAAATTAGCCCAGGCACAACGTGCCTATGAATATAATGATCATTCATGGGTGGGACTTGAACCTTCTGGCTCAGACAGAGGGACACTACCACTGCTCTGTGAGAACCTTCAGCACCCTATACACTTCCATCAGGTCAATCAGTAAATTAAATACAGTCATAGCCTCACACAGCTGGTCTCTCTTTAGAAAGAGATGTCTGGCAGTGGTTTAACCTGAGGGTAAGGGGAGGGGTTGTGAAGGAGAGTCCTTCATGGTAATATCAGCTGGTTTGGGAATTGAACTGTTTCTGTTGGCAACACTCAGCATTCTAAGCCAGGCATCCAGCCAACTGCGCTAGTGACAACATAAGCTCAGTTTGTCCAAGTTTGCTTCATAAGACAGCCCACCCATTCCAGGTAATGAATGACTTGAGTGAAGGGATGATTTTTAAGGAGCGTCCTCAAGGAGGAGAGCTGCCCGCTCCCAACAACAATCTATCAGTCTCAGTGTTGAAAATTTCAATCAAATTCCAGAATCCTCAACTGACCACACCCCAAACCTGCCATGTCTCCATCAGAATGTGTGGTATGTTCCTTGTGCACATTTAATTAGACTGGTGGTTTGGGATTAATTAATAAACACAAAAGCAGACAGGAGATCATGCAAAGGCTATCTCCTGAATGTTTTTGGATGTCCCACGGTGATGAGATTGGATTCCTTTCCTAAATTTAGTTAAGCCTCTTGGGAAGTCTAATTACACCGAGTTCTCTGTTAGAAAATAGTAAAAGAGCAGAGAGTGACAGATTGATCAGCATTCATCAACCATCTACTCATCCTATCTCTCCTCACTTGTTACAAAATCCAAGCCCACCTCAACTGGCAATAGGCATTGGATCTCACAGGGAACAGAGTATCCTCCTGGGGATAAGATATTCCCGCTTTCACTGGGATTCATCTGTCTGACACCTGGACTGACCAGAGTCCAAAGCAATAGCAGTTTAAGGCAGTCTGTAATAAATGACAGAATCTCCTGCTCACACTGCCAGTAACAGCTCATACTTGCCAGCATGTGACACAGAGACAGTCACTGCTCACACTACCAGGGTATGAGAGATAATCCAGTCTTCCTACAGGATGACTCTGGAATGTCAGCTTCAATTTTGTGCTCGTCTCTGGACTGAAACCTACAGCCATGGCCAGACCTACTAATCACCCTAACGTACATCAGAGGCATATCAGAGATGACCACTAGACAACTCAGACCACTAGGTATCAGGGTAGCCCACAAACCAACGACCACCCTGTGACAGCTACTGACGAACGTAAGGGATCCCACACCCACAAGCAATAAAGCTAATTTAATATACAAAACACCATGCAAGGAATGTGAGAAACATTACACAGGCCAAACTGGAAGAAAATTGACAATTAGGATACACGCACACCAACTGGCCACCAAGAGACATGACCATTTCTCACTGGTCTCAATTCACACGGACAAAAAAGGACACGAATTCAACTGGGACAACACATCCATAATAGCACAAGCCAAACAGAGACATGCCAGGGAATTCCTGGAGGCCTGGTATTCCAACCGGAACTCTATCAACAAACACATTGAATTAGACCCAATATACAAACCAGTGAGAAACAGAACTGGAAGTGATGCCAACCACCCCAGCAAACCGAGGCATATAAATAACAAGAGGGACAGAACACCAACGCTTCACCGGGGGCGCACTGACGATGCTACCTAGCAGGGTGATGAAATGTTTGCAACCAAACCCACTGTCTTGGCGAGCAAGTCTGCAACCTCATCCACAACCCAAGCAACAAATCTTCTCAAAACCTTTGAAATCCACAACCTATGACCTCAAAGAGTGAAGTGCTGCCCACTGAGCCACAACTGTTGACTTTGTGAAACTTATATGATGCATTCAGGAGAGAACAAATCATCTCATTTGTTTAAAAAAAAATGACAAGTTTTCCAATGACTCTTGCATTGAGTCTGCCTTTTGGAACATGAGAAACTGAAGTTGTATGAGGTCTGAAGCTGGAAGCCACCGGGAAATCAGTGGTGGACATAGTCAGACAGGAGAATGAAAGGATTAACAGAGAACAGAAGAAAGGTAAAGAGACAGTTTATCTTTAAGGGGCATTTTCTTGCTTTGTTTCATCAGCACTGCCACAGAAGGTCATCTGGTTGCACTGTGGATGAGAATTTTGAAGGTTCATTCCACAGAGACCGATACATAACAGTCACTGCAGAACAGCATTTCAAAAGCAGATTTTGGAGACATGCTACAGAAATGAACAAAGAAAAATTACAGCACAGGAACAGGCCCTTCGGCCCTCCAAGCCTGCTCCGATCCAGATCCTCTATCTAAACCTGTTGCCTATTTTCCAAGGATTTGAATCCCTCTGCTCCTTGCCCATTCATGTATCTGTCTAGATACATCTTAAATGGCGCTATCGTGCCCGCCTCTAACACTTCCGCTGGCAACGCGTTCCAGGCACCCACCATCCTCTGCGTAAAGAACTTTCCACCCATATATCCCTTAAACTTTTCCCCTCTCACCTTGAAATTGTGACCCCTAGTAATTGAGTCCCCCACTCTGGGGGGGAAAAAGCTTCTTGCTATCCACCCTGTCTATACCTCTCATGATTTTGTAGACTTCAATCAGGTCCCCCCTCAACCTCCGTCTTTCTAATGTAAATAATCCTAATCTACTCAACCTCTCTTCATAGCTAGCGCCCTCCATACCAGGCAACATCCTGGTGAACCTCCTCTGCACCCTCTCCAAAGCATCCACATCCTTTTGGTAATGTGGCGACCAGAACTGTACGCAGTATTCCAAATGTGGTCGAACCAAAGTCCTATACAACTGTAACATGACCTGCCAACTCTTGTACTCAATACCCCACCCGATGAATGAAAGCATGGCGTATGCCTTCTTGACCACTCTATCGACCTGTGTTGCCACCTTCAGGGTACAATGGACCTGAACACCCAGATCTCTCTGTGTATCAATTTTCCCCAGGGCTTTTCCATTTACCGTATAGTTCGCTCTTGAATTGGATCTTCCAAAATGCATCACCTCGCATTTGCCTGGATTGAACTCCATCTGCCATTTCCCCACCCAACTCTCCAATCTATCCATATTCTGCTGCATTCTCCGACAGTCCCCTTCACTATCTGCTACTCCACCAATCTTAGTCTCATCTGCAAATTTGCTAATCAGACCATCTATACCTTCCTCCAGATCATTTATGTATATCACAAACAGCAATGGTCCCAACACAGATCCGTGTGGAACACCACTGGTCACAATTCTCCATTTTGAGAAACTCCCTTCCACTACAACTCTCTGTCTCCTGTTGCCCAGCCAGTTCTCTATCCATCTAGCTAGTCCACCCTGGACCCCATGCGACTTCACTTTCTCCATCAGCCTACCATGAGGAACCTTATCAAACGCCTTACTGAAGTCCATGTAAATGACATCGACAGCCCTTCCCTCATCTATCAACTTTGTCACTTCCTCAAAGAATTCTATCCAGTTGGTAAGACATGACCTTCCCTCCACAAAACCATGCTGCCTATCACTAATAAGCCCATTTTCTTCCAAATGTAAATAGATCCTATCCCTCAGTATCTTCTCCAGCAGCTTCCCCACCACTGACGTCAGGCTCACTGGTCTATAATTACCTGGATTATCCTTGCTATCCTTCTTAAACAAGGGGACAACATTAGCAATTCTCCAGTCCTCCGGGACCTCACCTGTGCTCAAGGATGCTGCAAAGATATCTGTTAAGGCCCCAGCTATTTCCTCTCTTGCTTCCCTCAGTAACCTGGGATAGATCCCATGCGGACCTGGGGACTTGTCCACCCTAATGCCTTTTAGAATACCCAACACTTCCCCCCTCCTTATGCCAACTTGACCTAGAGTAATCAAACATCTATCCCTAACCTCAACATCCATCATGTCCCTCTCCTCAGTGAATACCAACGCAAAGTACTCATTAAGAATCTCACTCATTTTCTCTGACTCCTTGCATAACTTCCCTCCTTTGTCCTTGAGTGGGCCAACCCTTTCTGTAGTTACCCTCTTGCTCCTTATGTATGAATAAATGGCTTTGGGATTTTCCTTAACCCTGTTTGCTAAAGATATTTCATGACCCCTTTTAGCCCTCTTAATTCATCATTTCAGATTGGTCCTACTTTCCCGACAATCTTCCAAAGCTTCGTCTGTTTTCAGTCACCCAGACCTTATGTATGCTTCCTTTTTCCTCTTTGCTAGTCTCACAATTTCACCAGTCCTCCATGGTTCCCTAATCTTGCCCTTTCTATCCCTCATTTTCACAGGGACATGTCTGTCCTGCACTCTTATCAACCTCTCTTTAAAAGCCTCCCATATATCAAATGTGGATTTACCCTCAAAAAGCTGCTCCCACTCCCAATTTTGCTATAGTTGGCCTTCCCCCAATTCAGCACTCTTCCTTTAGGACCACTCTCGTCTTTGTCCATCAGTATTCTAAAACTTATGGAATTGTGATCACTATTCCCAAAGTAATCCCCTACTGAAACTTCAACCACCTGGCCAGGCTCATTCCCCAACACCAGGTCCAGTATGGCCTCTTCCCGAGTTGGACTATTTACATACTGCTCTAGAAAACCCTCCTGGATGCTCCTTATAAATTCTGCTCCATCTAAACCCCTAACACTAAATGAATCCCAGTCAATGTTGGGAAAACTAAAATCTCCCATCACCACCACCCTGTTGCACCTACATCTTTCCATAATCTGTATACATATTTGTGCCTCTATCTCACGCTCACTGTTGGGAGGCCTGTAGTAAAGCCCCAACATTGTTACCGCACCCTTCCTATTTCTGAGCTCTACCCATATTGCCTCACTGCTCGAGTCCTCCATAGTGCCCTCCTTCAGCACAGCTGTGATGTCCTCTTTGACCAGTAATGCAACTCCTCCACCCCTTTTACCTCCCTCTCTATCCCGCCAGAAGCATCTATATCCGGGATATTTAGTTGCCAATCTTGCCCTTCCCTCAACCAAGTCTCAGTAATAGTAATAACATCGTACTCCCAGGTACTAATCCAAGCCCTAAGTTCATCTGCCTTACCTACTACACTTCTCGCATTAAAACAAATGCACCTCAGACCACCTGTCCCTTTGCGTTCATCATCTGCTCTCTGCCTACTCTTCCCCTTAGTCACACTGACTCCATTATCTAGTTCCTTACAGGCTTTAGTTACTACCTCCTTACTGTCCACTAACCTCCTCATTTGGTTCCCATCCCCCTGCCACATTAGTTTAAAACCGCCCCAACAGCATTAGCAAAAGCAGACCCTAGAACATTGGTTCCAGTCCCTGCCCAGGTGTAGACCATCTGATTTGAGACAGTCCCACCTCCCCCAGAACCGGTCCCAATGTCCCAAAAATCTGAAACCCTCCCTCCTGCACCATCTCTCAAGCCACTCATTTATCCTGCTTATTCTTTCATTTCTACTCTGACTAGCACATGGCACTGGTAGCAATCCTGAGATTACTACCTCTGAGGTCCTACTTTTTAACTTGGCTCCTAACTCCCTAAATTCTGCTTGTAGGACCTCATCCCGTTTATTACCTATATCATTGGTGCCTATATGCACCACAACAGCTGGCTGTTCACCCTTCCCCTTCAGAATG
The DNA here is from genome assembly GCF_021869965.1 of Rhincodon typus. Classification (NCBI taxonomy): domain Eukaryota; kingdom Metazoa; phylum Chordata; class Chondrichthyes; order Orectolobiformes; family Rhincodontidae; genus Rhincodon; species Rhincodon typus. The sequence goes on from NC_063369.1 coordinate 16,309,226, forward strand.
TCCTGCAGTCGATCTGAGACATCCCTGACCCTTGCACTTGGGAGGCAACATGATCTCCAACTATCTCGACTCCATTTTCTCCCCCTTGGTCCAGGAACTCCCTACCTATGTCCGTGACACCACCCACGCCCTCCACCTCCTCCAGAACTTCCAATTTCCCGGTCCCCAACACCTCATCTTTACCATGGACGTCCAGTCCCTCTACACCTGCATTCCCCATGCAGATGGCCTTAAGGCCCTCCGCTTCTTCCTGTCCCGCAGGCCCGACCAGTCCCCCTCCACTGACACCCTCATCCGCTTAGCCGAACTCGTCCTCACACTCAACAACTTCTCTTTCAATTCCTCCCACTTCCTACAGACAAAGGGGGTAGCCATGGGTACCCGCATGGGCCCAAGCTACGCCTGCCTCTTTGTAGGTTAGTGGAACAATCCCTCTTCCGTACCTACACCGGCCCTAAACCCCACCTCTTCCTCCGTTACATTGATGACTGTATCGGTGCCGCCTCGTGCTCCCACGAGGAGCTCGAACAGTTCATACACTTCACTAACACCTTCCACCCCAACCTTAAATTTACCTGGACCATCTCTAACACCTCTCTCCCCTTCCTGGACCTCTCTGTCTCCATATCGGGCAACCACCTCGAAACCGATATTCATTTCAAGCCCACCGACTCCCACAGCTACCTAGAATACTCCTCCTCCCACCCACCTTCCTGCAAAAATGCTATCCCCTATTCCCAATTCCTTCGCCTCCGCCGCATCTGCTCCCAGGATGAGGCATTCCACTCCCATACATCTCAGTTGTCCTCGTTTTTCAAGGACCGTAACTTCCCCTCCTCGGTGGTCGAGAACGCCCTCAACCGTGTCTCCCACATCTCCCGCACCTCATCCCTCACACCCCGTCCACGCAATAAAAACCAAAAAAGAATCCCCCTCGTCCTCACGTACCACCCCACCAACCTCCGGATCCAACGCATCATCCTCCGACACTTCCGCCATCTGCAATCCGACCCCACCACCAAAGACATCTTTCCCTCCCCACCTTTATCTGCTTTCCGGAGGGACAACTCTCTCCGTGACTCCCTTGTCCGCTCCACACTCCCCTCCAGCTCCACCACACCCGGCACTTTTCCCTGCAACCGCAGGAAGTGCTACACCTGCCCCCATACCTCCTCCCTCACCCCCATCCCAGGCCCCAAGAAGACTTTCCACATCAAGCAGATGTTCACCTGCACATCTGCCAATGTGGTATACTGCATCCGCTGTACCCGGTGTGGCTTCCTCTACATCGGGGAAACCAAGCGGAGACTCGGGGACCACTTTGCAGAACACTTACGCTCGGTTCGCAACAAACAACTGCACCTCCCAGTCGCGAACCATTTCAACTCCCCCTCCCATTCCTCAGACGACATGTCCATCCTGGGCCTCCTGCAGTGCCACAACGATGCCACCCGAAGGTTGCAGGAACAGCAACTCATATTCCGCTTGGGAACCCTGCAGCCCAATGGTATCAATGTGGATTTCACAAGTTTCAAAATCTCCCCTCCCCCCACCGCATCCCAAAACCAGTCCA